>NC_047089.1:236446209-236746209 GCF_902459505.1 Geotrypetes seraphini | reverse complement strand
GCTTCCGAGGTGCATGACCTTACATTTCTTAGCATTGGTTATTGGCATTTCTTGCTCCAGCCCAAAGCTCCCTGCAATTACCAGGCTGCCACTGACCAAGCTATGTGCGTGGTCAGTGCAAGGCTTTGAGCGTTTATGCATGTCCGAGGCCTGCCATCTTGAGCATGTACAGATGCTAAAGGCCCTGTATCAGCTGAGCGCATAGCTTGGTCAGTGGAAGTCAAAGGAGGACCTACAAGTAAAATCTGATAATCATAGGGGGGGGAGGGAGAAGAAATGCCAGTAACTGGAGGAAGTGGAAGGGGTGTAGAGAAAGAAATCCTATGCCTGGAATAAATTACCCGAGTTTGTCTGTCAAGCCCCTTCCCTTGTTTAAAAGCAGACTGAAAACCCACCTTTTTGATATAGCTTTCAATCCTTAACCCTACTCCTCTGCCCTCCAACCCAGCCAGCTGATTAACCCCTTAACTGTATCCATTACATCCTGTTTATCTTGCCTGTTTAGATTGTAAGCTCTTTTGAGCAGGGACTATTTTCTTCTTCTTTGTGACTCTGTACAGCACTGAGTCCATCTGGTAGTGCTATAGAAATAATTAATATTAGTAGTAGTAGAGTGAAGAGTTTCTGTCTTTCGTAACCAGAGCTGAGATTGTGATGTCATAATGCCTTATTCCACCAATAAGAGCCAACCTCCTCAGTGATGTCACAATGGCTCGATTGTCCTGTACTCCCCTCTGCCCTCCAACCCAGCCAGCTGATTGACCGTTCCCTTAACTGTATCCATGGCATCCTGTTTGTCTATCTTGTCTGTTTTAGATTGTAAGCTCTTTCAAGCAGGGACTGTTTTCTTATTCTATGTGACTCTACAGCGCTGCGTGTGTCTGGTAGTGCTATAGAAATAATTAATAGTGGTAGTAATAGTCATTGGGGTGGGAAGAAGTTACCTTATACTTGAAAATAAATTCCCCAATATATATTTGAGTGAGCAGACCCCCCCCCCCTTTTTTGCGGGGAAAAAAAGTGTTATCTTGGTTTATACTTGAGTATATATGGGTAACTAATGCCTCTCTGTTCCTGGAGTACTTAGGCAGCTGATTTGTACAATTTTTCCCACTTTAATTGATCTCTAGAGCCGCTATTCACTAGTTTTACTTGTCAGTTCTACTCAATTTGTAGCATTTCTAATCATTGTAAACCACATAGAACTTCATGGTCCTGCGGTATATAAACTGTTATTATTATTATTACTAGTATTTAAGCCCGTTACATTAACGGGTGCTAGTAAAGCTTCCTTCCCTCACATGTCCCCTATTTTCAGCCCCAGCTCCAAACCCATTTTTACCCTCCGCCCCCCCCCCCTCCCCGGTCCAACAGCACCTCTTCCCTGCTCCCCCGGTTCCTCTTCCCTGCTTCCTCGGTCAGCAGCACCTCTTCCCTGCGCCCCCGGTTGCTCTTCCCTGCTTCTCCAGTCAGCAGCACCTCTTCCCTGCTACCCTGGTCCCTCTTCCCTGCTTCCCCGGTCAGCAGCACCTCTTCCCTACTCCCCCGGTTCCTCTTCCCTGCTTCCCCGGTCAGCAGCACCTCTTCTCTGCTCCCCTGGTTCCTCTTCACTGATCCCCCGGTCAGCAGCACCTCTTCCCTGCTCCCCCGGTTCCTCTACCCTGCTTCCCCGATTAGCAGCACCTCTTCCCTGCTTCCCCGGTCAGCAGCACCTCTTCCCTGCTCCCCCGGTCCCTCTTCCCTGCTTCCCCGGTCAGCAGCACCTCTTCCCTACTCCCCCGGTTCCTCTTCCCTGCTTCTCCGGTCAGCAGCACCTCTTCCCTGCTCCCCCGGTCACTCTTCCCTGCTTCCCCGGTCAGCAGCACCTCTTCCCTGTTCCCATGGTTCCTCTTCCCTGCTCCCCCAGTCAGCAGCACCTCTTCCCTTTTCCCCCGGTTCCTCTTCCCTGCTTCCCCGGTCAGCAGCACCTCTACCCTGCTCCCCCAGTTTCTCTTCCCTGCTTCTCCAGTCAGCAGCACCTCTTCCCTGCTCCCCTGGTTCCTCTTCCCTGCTTCCCGATCAGCAGCACCTCTTCCCTGCTCCCCCGGTTCCTCTTCCCTGCTTTCCCGGTCAGCAGCACCTCTTCCCTGCTCCCCCGGTCACTCTTCCCTGCTCCCCCAGTCAGCAACACCTCTTCCCTGTTCCCCCGGTTCCTCTTCCCTGCTTCCCCGGTCAGCAGCACCTCTTCCCTGTTCCCATGGTTCCTCTTCCCTGCTCCCCCAGTCAGCAGCACCTCTTCCCTTTTCCCCCGGTTCCTCTTCCCTGCTTCCCCGGTCAGCAGCACCTCTTCCCTGCTCCCCCAGTCTCTCTTCCCTGCTTCTCCAGTCAGCAGCACCTCTTTCCTGCTCCCCCGGTCCCTCTTCCCTGCTCCCCCGGTCAGCAGCACCTCTTCCCTACTCCCCCGGTTCCTCTTCCCTGCTTCCCCAATCAGCAGCACCTCTTCCCTGCTCCCCCGGTTCCTCTTCCCTGCTTTCCTGGTCAGCAGCACCTCTTCCCTGCTCCCACGGTCCCTCTTCCCTGCTTCCCCGGTCAGCAGCACCTCTTCCCTGCTCCCCCGGTCCCTCTTCCCTGCTTATCCAGTCAGCAGCACCTCTTCCCTGCTTACCCGGTCCCTCTTCCCTGCTTCCCCGGTCAGCAGTACCTCTTCCCTACTCCCCCGGTTCCTCTTCCCTGCTTCCTCGGTCAGCAGCACCTCTTCCCTGCTTCCCCGGTCGCTCTTCCCTGCTCCCCCAGTCAGCAGCACCTCTTCCCTGTTCCCCTGGTTCCTCTTCCCTGCTTCCCCGATCAGCAGCACCTCTTCCCTGCTCCCCCGGTTCCTCTTCCCTGCTTTCCCGGTCAGCAGCACCTCTTCCCTGCTCCCAAGGTCCCTCTTCCATGCTCCTCCGATCAGCAGCACCCCTTATCTGCTCCCCCGGTCCAGCATGTAGCCTTGTGAGCATCGTGGACGGCTTTTGCGAACCTCGGAGGCCGCTATGCACTTCGGTAGCACGTACCCTCTGACGCGATCGCGTACGTCAGAGGAAACGTTCTACTGAGGTGCTGTGCAGCCTGCAAAGTTTGGTACAACCGGACGCGATCCTCAAGGAAACAGCGCCCGACTCTCTGCTGCGCTTTGGGAAGAGTCTTCAGTGGCTCGAAGCCCTCCTCCTGGCAGCCACCGCCAGCGCTGCTCTGCACCGCATCAAGCCGCCGAATACAGCCACGGAGGGCAATCGGAGAGGCCAGGACACAGGCAGGAATAGTTAGTGAGTGAGGGCGGGAGGAGGGGAGTGGCCAGAGTGTTCCCTGCCGCCGCATTCTAAAATAGAATCTGGCCAGGGATGAGAAAACACGGCAGCAGGGAACACGAAACCCTAAGTGCACATGTGCGCTTAGGGTTTTATTATATAGGATTATTTTTGACTTGGACATCTGTGAAGATACTGTGCCTGGGAGAGATTTTTTTTTTTTAATGTATTTACGTATTTATATACCACTTATAGCCTAAGTGGTTTACATTTAAGTACTCAAGCATTTTTCCCTGCCTGTCCTGGCGGGCTCACAATCTATCTAATGTACCTGGGGCAATGGGGGGATTAAGTGACTTGCCCAGGGTCACAAGGAGCAGCGTGGGTTTGAACCCACAACCCCAGGGTGCTGAGGCTGTATCTTTAACCACTGCGCCACTCTAGAAATCAAAATGTAGCAAAAATGAGCCAAGTCTAGGACATTCAAGTCATTGTGACATCACTGATGAGGTTGGCTCTTAGGCATTGGTGGAATGAGGCATTATGATGTCACAATACCAGCTCTGGTTATCAAAGGCTGAAACTCTTCACACTATTTATGTATTCAATTTTCTATAGCATTCCTCTAGGGGAGCTCAAAACAGTTTACATGAATTTATTCAGGTACTCAAGCATTTTCCCCTATCTGTCCTGGTGGGCTCACAATCTATTTAATGTACCTGGGGCAATGGAGGGATTTAAGTGACTTGCCCAGGGTCACAAGGAGCAGCGTGGGTTTGAACCCACAACCCGGTGGTGCTAACATTCTATTTGCACTCAGGATGCAGAGGTTGCAGCTCCAACCACTGCGCCACAAACTCCCCAGGGCCGTGAAGATGGTTCTTCTACACCTGAGGTCACAAAGGGCTGCTAAAGGGTGGGCGACACTTCATATTACATCAGTAGTAAAGTAGAAAGCACAAAAGAAACCTGAAGTCAGAATCTAATGCAGAGCTTTAACTGATGGTGAACTAACATTTGGCAACGTTTTAAAAAACCCCAAAAACCAACAAAACCCACCACACTTTTGTTGTAGAACCTTCATCTGCCATAGAAAAAGTGTTGAAAAGGCAGGTAGGAAATCTTGCTTCTGCACTTCAGAAGGCTGAAATACAGTCAAGCAGTGATTAATCCCATGCCCTTGACGTTGTATCCCAGCCTTCTTCAATTTCCATCAATATTTGAAATGGGCTAGTATTTTTTTTTTTTCATAAGAACATAAGAATTGCCGCTGCTGGGTCAGACCAGTGGTCCATAGTGCTCAGCAGTCCGCCCCCATGGCGGCCACTAGGTCAAAGACCAGCGCCCTAACCGAGACCAGCCCTACCTGCGTACGTTCCGGTTCCGCAGGAACTTGTCTAACTTTGTCTTGAATCCCTGGAGGGTGTTTTCCCCTACGACAGCCTCTGGAAGAGCGTTCCAATTTTCCACCGCTCTCTGGGTGAAGAAAAACTTCCTTACGTTTGTACAGAATCTATCCCCTTTTAACTTTAGAGAGTGCCCTCTCGTTCTCCCTACCTTGGAGAGGGTGAACAGTTTGTCTTTATCTACTTTGTCTTGAGTCCCTGGAGGGTGTTTTCCCCTATAACATCCTCCAGAAGAGCGTTCCAGTTTTCTACCACTCTCTAGGTGAAAAAGAACTTCCTTACGTTTGTACGGAATCTATCCCCTTTCAATTTTAGAGAGTGCCCTCTCGTTCTCCCTACCTTGGAGAGGGTGAACAGCCTGTCTTTATCTGCTAAGTCTATTCCCTTCATTATCTTGAATGTTTCAATCATGTCCCCTCTCAATCTCCTCTTTTCAAGGGAGAAGAAGCCCAGTTTCTCTAATCTCTCACTGTAAGACAAGTCCTCCAGCCCCTTTACCATTTTAGTCGCTCTTCTCTGGACCCTTTCGAGTAGTACTGTGTCCTCCTGGAAACCCAATAGGTGCCATTTGAAAATATCAGGTTTTAAAGAATTATCTCTAGAATAGGGTTTCATGTGAGCTGATAGTTGCTGTCTTGGCACCATCCCTGTCCACAGCCCAAGCGTTTTTAATTAGTTCAATTCGTTCTCAGGATGTGAAATGAAAGCATGGCATGAATTAATCTTGAACTGCCTCCTGGAAACAGAACAAAGCAACTCCACATGGCCTCGGAGGTATGCGGTTTAGTTCTATTAGACTTTGCAGTAGGTTTTTATTTTGATCCACATTACTAGCTCAGTATATGTTTTCACTGTAATTTGTACTGGACAGCTCTGTTATACATCACAGTTTTGCTTTGGGCTGCTAACACTTGAAGATGGCTGTGTGTAAGGCTGAAAGATATAACGGCTAGAGTAGGGTTACCAGATTTTCGCAAAGGAAAATCTGGACCTAATGCCACGCCCCCAGGCCCGCCCAGTTCTGTCCCATTCCACCTGTCACACACCGTTCTGCCCCCCCCCCCCAGCCCCACAACCCAGACGGCCTCCACGCATGCGCAGACACGACGCAATGACGTCACCGCGTTGCATGCGTGAATGCCCCTTCCCGACGCGATATTGACGAGAAAGCTTTTCAAAACTCGGACAAAGTGCCGGGTTTTGAAAAGCCGTCCAGACCCCCGGACGTGTCCTCGAAAAGGAGGACATGTCCGGGGAAATCCGGACTTCTGGTTGGGGGAAATCGGCTCTACACCCTAGCCATGCAGAATTTTCTTCCCTCCATACCTGACACCTGAGGACCCAAACCAAACATTTTCTCTCTTCTGTAACTCCTGCCTGCAACGCAGTGGGCTGCTTGGGGGATGGCTGTCACTTCATATTACAGTGTTCCCCCCAGTCATTCGCGCTTCGCGGACCCGGTCATTCATGGTATTCTCCGACCGCCTCTTCCTGTATTAAAGTCGGGCTTCACCAATCAGGAGCTGCAGGTCAAAGCAGCTCCTGATTGGTGAAGCCAAACTTTAGTACAGGAAGAGGCGGTCCGAGCATACCGCGAGTGATTTCCTTCACTCGCCGGCGCTCCAGCTGTCCTCTCCTGCCTCCCCAGGTGAAAAACTGTATTTGCGGTTTTTCGATAATCGCGGGGCTCCCTAGAACAGAACCCCCGCAAATATCAGGGGAGTACTGTACATTAGAAAGAGAGTGGAAGTTTAAAAAAAAAAAAAAAAGCTGAGAGAAAAATTTCTTACCCCCTTTTACTCCCTCGGAGTGCTAAATGCTCAGACGCTGCTCCAATGCTCATAGAGGGGTCCTTTTATTAAGGAGCGTTAACCTATTTAGCGCATGCTAAAGGTTAGTGCACGCTAAATCGGCATCTTAGCATTTAATGCGCATTAATCTTTAGCTCACCTTAATAAAAGGAACCCAGAATTCCTACCGCCTCTACCACGGCTTAGTAAATGGGGGAGGGGGGGTTAATGTAAGATTTTAACATAGTCCTCCCCTGACCATGCCTACTTTCCGTATGGGTGCCGGTTGGTGCCTAGGTGTAGACCAGCTACCGCGAGGCGATAGGCACTTACCAAGTTAGACGTCTACCAGCTAATTAATGTTTCTAAATTATTGTTTTACTTGCTTTTTAATGGCGCTTTCAATTATCAGTGCCAATTAAGCCAATTTAAAAAAATTAAACCCCGCCCCCCTCCTCGTTTACACAACCGCGGAAGAGGTTTTTAGCGCCATCCAGCGCACTGAATGCTCTGGCTGCTCCGACGGTCACAGAGTTTCTGCGAGCATCGGAGCCGCGCAAAGCATTCAGCACACCAATCGGCGCTAAAAGCCTCTTGCGCGTTTTTGTGAAAAGGGGGGTTAAGGTAGGCACCTAGATCGGCAGGTTTTATAGAATCAGGGCCTCACTGCCTAGAAAATGGGTGTTGGCAAGCTGGGCCTGAGGAAGCTGAAGTGAAGCACGATTTCGTGTCAGGGAAGAAGAACTTTTGAAACTGGAAGACTTATTTGGGGAAAGAACGTTTTGAACACTGGATTGCCCGATTGTCGTTTTTGTCTTTGAACACTCGTTTTTATGGATTGGGCTTACCCCGGCAACTGAACTTATTCATATACAGTGTTTGCACCCCCATTGAGTCTGCCCAGTGAAGATTTCGGAAAGATAAGTGCAATTTTAATATTCTTTGTAGGCAGGCAGTTGGCGCTATCATGTGAAGTGTAACACCATTGGTATGCACTGTTGCCGGTGTAAGAAGGTGATAATTAGTATGTCTCGTAAGGATTATGTTTATTATTTGTAGTCAGTCATCTAATTAATATGTAAATTACTTTTATTGTACAACGCTTTGAATTTTATGTTAAGCGTTTAATCAAATTTTAATAAACTATGAACTAAGTGAATAATAGTGTTCAGCCAAATTATCACCGTATGTTTTTTTAGTTATTTTATGCGAGGATTTTTTTGTTGTTGTTTTGAAATCCTTTTGGAGATTTTTGTCTCCTGTTTTCGGGGGGGGGGGGTTGGAAAGTCTTCCCACACTAACGGCCACGCACCATTGGGGAAATTAGCGCAAGGCCATTAATGGAGGAAATAGGTAAAACAGCCATTGCACTGCCGTTCTAGAAATGGTCTCAGCGCTTGGGAAGGTCCCATGCTCGTAACAGTAGTGGCCGCTTTGTAGTGCAGTGTAATAAAGCTCCAAACTCTGCATGGGGTTTAATTCTAGGGAGAGAATTTATCTGACGGTTTAATACAGCTCTCCTAGACTTCTAACACTTGCCAATATAGAATTGTTATTATAATATTTTATAATGTACACTGAAAATAGCTTTGACCACCGAAAGATGTGGTCTAGACCCTAAAACAAATCCTAAGTTTGCAAAATATTACGTTGGCCTTTCAGTTTGAACAAAGGAAGGTTTGTAGATTTAACCATGGGCTCGAGTGGTTTAAGCCAAATCCGCATGTTTTCAGCTCTATGCTATGCTGATCTCATGTTAATAATAACAGTTAGCTTCACCGTTGAATTTCCTGCAACCCACAGATATCAGCTGACTGTTTCCAAAGAGCTCTGTAGCCCACTGTCCCAGTATTGCACTGCTTCACTGCTAATCATGTTAATAGGAAGCAGTGGCATAGCGTGGGTAGGAGACACCGGGGGCGGGGGCGCCCCCCTGCATCTTCCTCTCTACTCCCCCACTCCTTCCCCGCCCCTCATGCCACACTCACACCCTCTTTTTCCCCCTTTCTTCTTTAAGTCTTCGCTAGCGCGAGTAACTTCTCCGGCCTGCTATTCACACCAGCATTGGCTTTCCCTCTGATGTCACTTCCTGGTCCCTTGACCAGGAAGTGATTTCAGAGGGGAGCCGGGCCGGCATGAGCAGCCAGCTGGAGAAGTTGCTTGCGTTGGCAAAGCTGTAAAGAGGTTTGGGGAAGGGGTGGAGAGGGCATGAGCGTGGTGTGGGGGAAAGAGAGGTGCCGGTGCCCCCAACATGGCAGCGCCCAGGGCGATCTGTACCCCCTGCCTCACCTTACTATACGACTGATAGGAAGTAAGGGCCTGATTCTTTATATGGTACCTAGTAAGCACCTTGGACTAGGCACTTATCAAGTTAAGCACCCAACATCCTGACCAGTGGCTTAGTAAGGGGGGTGCAGGGGCTGCGGACCACCTTCGGTGCCAAATTAGGGGGGGTGGGTGCTGGCACCTCTCCACCCTGCCACACCATACCACCCTTGTGCCATCCCTGCCTTCCACCCCGTACCTCGTTTATCATCTTCGCTAGCACAAGCAACTTCTGCCAGGTCACGAAGCCAGGAAGTAATGTCAGAGGGAATCCAACGCTAGCGCGAGACCTTGCTGATTTGGGATGGAGAAAGAAAGGAGCATAGTAGGGTGATGAAGGGAGAGAAAGGAGGTCAGGGTGTTATGGAAGGGTGTGGAGAGTGAGAAAAGGGGGTCAGGGTGGTATGGAAGGGTGTGGAGGGTGAGAAAGGGGGGTCAGGGTGGTATGGAATCATAGTAAAGAGTGAGAAAGGGGGTTAGGGTAGTATGGAAGCATGGTGGAGGGAGAGAAAGGGGTAGATGCTTATGAAATTGCGGGGAAAGAGACATAAGGGGGAAGGATACTGCATGGAATTGGGTTGGAGGAAGAGAAAGGGGGCAGATGCTGATGGAAGTGGGGGGAAGGGAGAGGAGAGAGTGAAATGCCAGCCCATGTGGGTGTGGGAGAAGGAAGGGAAGAAGAGGAGAGGTGAGATGCCAAACCATTGGAGGAGGGAAGGGAAGAAGATGGATGCCAGCCTAATGGGGGTGAAGGGAGAAATGGAAGGGGGATTCATAAAGTTTCTAGAACAGGAATAGAAAGAGTGAAGATGCCATATAGAAGGGGCAGAGAGAGGGTAGACAGTGGATGAAAGGAAGAGAGTGACAAAAAGATGAGGAAAGCAGAAACCAGAGAAGACAAGGTAGAAAAAAATTATATTTATTTATTTTATGCTTTAGAGGAGATGCATTGCTGTTTCTGTGATGTTGCATTGTATGCAGAGTCCAGCTTCTTGGTGCTTCAGTTTATCCTTTGTCTAAGTATTTTTATCCTTTGTCTAAGTATTTTTATTCTATCTCCCCATTTACAAAACTGTAGAGCATTTTTTAGCGCTGGCATCTGAGCTGTTACCACCATGGCTAAAAACCACACTACAGTTTTGTAAAAGGGGGAGGGGTTAGTTTGTGATTCCATACTAGGCGAAGGTGTTTTCTGTGTTCTGTGTGTTCAAAAAGACATGGTTTTCTGTTAGGATTGACTGTGTAGGATTGATCTGTACTAGTCTGGCTTGCTTAGTTTTACAATGGGTGTATTGATGTACTGCTCACTGCAGTATGTAAGATGCTGCCTTTTCCTAGGTATTCATGTGTGACGTGTGGATTGTTACTAAAAATCATGTTTTTCATACAGATTGGGGGGGGGGGTCAAAAAATGATGGGTCCCGGGTGTCACATATGCTAGGTACGCCACTGCCTTAGCAACAGCTTTGGTGACGCAATGCTTTCCAGCCAGAAGTACTCACAATTTTTCCCAAGTTTGAATGCCAGCAGGTAAGATATTCCAATGGCGTTTTTCAGCCCCTTAGCAGATCCTCACTCAGCTGCTCTTCAGAACAAGCTCAACAAAGATACAACTCTGGGGAGAATAGAAAAGTGTAATTCATAAAAATATTTTTCATTGAATCCTGTGGTTTCTATTTTTTTAATGGTCACGAATTTCCAATGAAGTTGTCATCTACAGAAGGAGAGAAGCCCGTAAGGGCTGTATATTCCTTTATCCAATTTCTACCTGTAACTCCTACATGAGCTTGACCACTGCCATGGAGTGGAACACCTCCCATGGGGGCAAGTGCATTATTTCAACATCCCATCGATGGCTGTTCCACTTTCCTGCAGACCACAATTGCTCTTGTACTCTGTAAAGTGTATTTAGTTTAAATTTTATAAAATCTTTAGAATCCTGGCGTCTGGAAGCCCAGTGGTACTTGGCTTGGCCCCCTTCAGTTTTCCATCGAGTCTCTTCATCCCTAATAGACAACACATGCTTTCACTCACTCCCTCGTTCCTCCTCGACCCCATTTAATCGGCCCACACTGCTGACCTGAGTCTACAGGCAGGAAATTGATATGTGTGGAAAACTATGAGGACCACTATTAGACTCCAAGAAGTAAAAACACAGGCATTCATTACCAGAGCCTAACCACATCAAATGGTCTTGAAGAAAAAAAAAAAAAAAGCTGGCTTATGCACGTCGTCTTTATTCATAAAGCCAAGTTCTCTGAGTTAAAAAGATTTACTCCCCTTATTTATAAAGTTTGTGTAACAGAAGGCAGGACTCAGTTCGGTACTGTAGGGCAGTGTTTCTCCACTCAGTCCTGGAGTACCCCCCTTGCCAGTCAGGTTTTCAGGATATCCACAATGAATATGCACGAAAGAAATTTGCATATAATGAAGGCAGTGCATGCAAATGAAGTCCATGCATATTCATTGCGGATATCCTGAAAACCCAACTGGCAAGGGGGTACTCCAGGAGAAACACTGCTGTAGGGAAGAAGAGAAGTTTGAAAAGTGTAGTTACTTACCTGTAACGTAGGTTCTCCTTGGACAGCAGGATAGTCAGCCACATATTGGGAGCTGTTGGGACAACACCCATATGTGGCTGACTCATCCTGCTTGTCCTAGGAGAAGAGGAGCATGCTTCAAAAGAAAAAGGTACTCACTTATATGCTCTGTGTAATCTTTCTAAATATTGAGCACATAGCAGGTTGTTTGGTCACTTTGCAGAAGACAGCAGCCATGTTTGGAAAAGATTCATAAATGACCTCTCGCAAAGACTAGGGGATACTCAATGAAATTGAAGGGAAATACTTTTAAAACCAATAGGAGGAAATATTTTTTCACTCAGAGAATAGTTAAGCTCTGGAACGCGTTGTCAGAAGTTGAGGTAAAGGTGGATAGCGTAGCTGGCATTAAGAAAGGTTTGTCAAATTCCTGGAGGGAAAGTCCACAGTCTATTATTAAGACATGGGGGAAGCCACTGCTTTCCCTGGATCAGTGGTATGGAATGTTACTTTGGGGTTCCGGATTCTTGTTGTTCTGTAGGATTCTGAATGGAATGTTGTTACTCTTTTGGGGTTCCGGAATCTTGCTGTTCTATAGAATTCTGAATGGAATGTTGCTACTCCTTGGGTTTTGTAATGTAATGTAATGTAATGTAATTTATTTCTTATATACCGCTACATCCGTTAGGTTCTAAGCGGTTTACAGAAAATATACATTAAGATTAGAAATAAGAAAGGTACTTGAAAAATTCCCTTACTGTCCCGAAGGCTCACAATCTAACTAAAGTACCTGGAGGGTAATGGAGAAGTGAAAAGTAGAGTTAGAGGAAAAATAAAAATAAAATAAACATTTTAATAAGACAGCATTGATCTAAGTACTTTGGAAGGTAGAAGAGAGGAGAGAAAGGAATAGAAGCATGATGAAGTGATGGAGTGGAGCAAGTAAGTTTAGGAGGAGCGATTGACGTTTCCAGAAAGGGCTTCTTCAGGGAAGAGACTTGGCCGACAGTCCCAGGATGTCTATGTCTCCTCCCCTGAGATGTTCTCCCATCCATGCATTCCCTCCCAGACACACTGCCCGTGCCCCAGCCGCTCCAAGGAGGCTGCCCCAGATGAGGCCCACGGTGAATGCAGGATTCTCTCCTCTGCGGGAAAGTTTTGGCCAGGTACTAGGGACTTGGATTGGCCACCGTGAGAACAGGCTACTGGGCTTGATGGACCATTGGTCTGACCCAGTAAGGCTTTTCTTATGTTCAGGAAAGAATAACGTCATGGCATCGCAGCGCTACCTCAGAGCTAATGCGCCCAATCGGATCCATTATGTGGGAGTTACCACAGTCTGGAGCATTGTTCAAAATAGAAATGGTCACGAAGGCCATGAGAGGTGGATTAAAAACTTTCATTCCAAGGGCTGAAAAGTAATGAAACGTGTAATTGCTACAGTTTTGGTATTTCTGAAGTACTGGCTGGGATTTTTTTTTTTTTTTTACAGCTTGCTTTATGCATCGATAGCAAACGGAGCCACATTTGTGTTCTGCAACCAGACGTGAATCCAAACTAAAACAGAATGTTCTCCCAGTCTAGATAGTGTTTCTAATCAACTGCAGAGCCCGTCAATCGCATGATTTAAAGCACAGCGTCGCATAGACTTTAATCAGCAGTGCATTAAATCTGTATATTTAAATGACGAATCAATCACGAATTTTGTAGTTTTGCTCTGTTCCATTAAACGTCATGCCTCATACACATGAATGCCTCGTGCGGTAAGCCTGCAGATTGATATCAGCTAATAAAATAAGTAAAGGATTTTATATTTCCTTTGGGTAATGTAGAACTGTGGAGTGGGAACAGCGATTGCAGTGTTTTTCAAAAAACCATCATATTGTAGCACTTCATGGAACTTGCATTGGGTTAATCCATCTTAGGGAGGCCTCATGTTTATTACATTTGGTTGAAATGTAACAGGCTAACATAGAAACCGTTGAATGTAAGTCGTTAACAGCGAGAGGAGCCAAAGTAATCTCGGCAATAACAAGAGGTGGAGAAAAAAGCCTCAGAGTTAGGGTTACCAGACATTTGGGGGAAACCCAGGCAAGACGATGGAGGCACTGATAAAGGACACCATCTGTGAACACATAGAAAAAAATGGACAACTGAAAGCGAGCCAGCATGGCTTCTGCAAGGGAAGATCGTGCCAAACGAACCTACTGCACTTCTTTGAAGGGATAAACAGCCAGATGGACAAAGGAGAACCCGTAGACATCATCTATCTCGACTTCCAAAAAGCCTTTGACACGGTACCCCATGAGCGGCTTCTTAGGAAGCTGTGGAGCCACGGGGTGGAAGGGGACGTACACAGATGGATTAAACACTGGTTGGCAGACAGAAAGCAACGGGTTGGAGTGAAGGGCCACTACTCGGACTGGCGGAAGGTCACGAGTGGTGTTCCCCAAGGGTCGGTGCTCGGACCGCTGCTGTTCAATGTATTCATAAACAACCTAGAAGCGGGGACGAAGTGTGAAGTTATAAAATTTGCGGATGACACCAAACTCTGCAGCAGGGTTAGAACCACGGAAGAATGTGAAGACCTACAAAAGGACCTAAACAAACTGGAAGAGTGGGCAAGCAAATGGCAAATGCGTTTTAATATAGAGAAATGCAAGGTCATGCATTTAGGGAAAAAAACCCCGATGTTCAGCTACAAAATGGGGGGATCAGTGCTAGGGGATAGTAACCTTGAAAAAGACTTGGGTGTGCTGGTAGATACTACAATGAAACCAACGGCACAATGTGCAGCGGCCTCCAAGAAAGCAAACAGAATGTTGGGTATTATTAAGAAGGGCATTACAACCAGGCCGAAGGAAGTCATCATGCCGCTGTATCGTGCAATGGTTTGCCCGCATCTGGAGTACTGTGTCCAGTATTGGTCACCATACCTCAAGAAGGACATGGCGATACTTGAAAGGGTCCAGAGAAGAGCGATGAAAATGATAAAAGGTATGGAAAACCTTTCATACGCAGACAAAGTTGGGAAGGCTGGGGCTCTTCTCCCTTGAAAAGAGGAGACTCAGAGGAGACATGATAGAGACTTTCGAGATCATGAAGGGCATAGAGAGGGTGGAAAGGGACAGATTCTTCAGACTATTGGGGACCACAAGCACAAGGGGGCACTCGGAGAAGCTGAAAGGGGACAGGTTTAGAACCAATGCTAGGAAGTTCTTTTTTTACACAGAGGGTGGTGGACACCTGGAATGCGTTTCCGGAGGTTGTGATAGGACAGAGTACACTACGGGGGTTCAAGGAAGGATTGGATAAATTCCTGAACGATAGGGGGATTGAAGGATACAGATAGAGGTAGAGATAGGTTTTAGACAGAGTATGGATAGAAGGATAAAAGGGATTAGAGAAGGATCACATTACAGGTCATGGGCCTGATGGGCTGCCGCGGGTGCGGACTGCTGGGCACGATGGACCTCGGGTCTGACCCAGCAGAGGCAACTTCTTATGTTCTTATGTCCTCTTTTGGACTTTCCAAAGCCCGGCAGTTTGTCCGGGTTTTGGAAAGCCCCGACGAGCTCCAGCCACATCTGGAGGGCATCTGAGCATGCGCGGGTGATATCAAACACATCCGCGCATGGTCCAGGTCCTCCAGACGTGGCCGGAGCTTGGAGAAGAAAAGAGGAGGTTTGTGGGGGCGGGGCTGGAGGCTGAACTGGGAGGGGCTGGGGCAGAGCCGAAGGCAGAACTGGGCGGGAGCGGGCAGAATGGGGTGGGGCCAGAGGCGGAACAGGGCAGAGTCATGTGTCTGGATTTTTGCGGCCCGAAAAAGGATAACCCTACTCAGAGTGATTCGGCAATAGTACTTCTACAGAATTCGGCAGAATTATTTCTATAGTGCTACCAGACGCACGCAGCACTGGACAGAGTCACAAAGTGTAAGAAAACTGTCCCTGCTCAAAAGAGCTTACAATCTACACAGAAAAGACAGAGAAACAGGATGTCATGAATACAGTTAAGGGGAATAGTTAATCTGCTGGCTGGGTTGGAGGGCAGAGGGGAGTACAGGACAATCAAGCCATTTAGACATCACTAATGAGGTTGGCTCTTATTGGTGGAATGAGGCATTATGACATCAGAATCTCAGCTCTGCTTCCCAAAGACTGAAACTCTTCACACTATACTATTAATTATTTTTATAGCGCTACCAGACGCACGCAGCGTTGTACAGAGTCACAAAGAGTAAGAAAATTGTCCCTGCTCGAAAAAGCTTACAATCTAAACAGGCAAGACAGACAAAGAAGATGACATGGACATAAACATCACAAGCACTGCTTTATAAAGTCATTTGCATAGAAATTTATTGATGTTTGGGAGCCATTAACAAATTACTGTAAGGAATGATGATATTTAATAGTTATTTCTTCCCCTTTTATTTATTTATTGAAGTATAGGATGGGGGTGGGAGGGTTTTAATTTATTTTAAATTATAATGTTATATTGGAGGGAGGGAGGGAGGGAAAAATTATATTATGATTCAATATATGTGTGATTAAAAAGTGATAACAGAGTACTGTGTTCAGTTTTGGAGCCCACACTACCGAAAGGACGTGCTGAGGATCGAGTCGGTTCAGCGAACGGCCACCAGGATGGTCATGGGGCTCAAGGATCTCACGTATGAAAAAAGACTAAAGAAGTTGCGGCTGTACTCACTTGAGAAAAGAAGAGAACGGGGAGCTATGATTGAAACGTATAAGTACATCATGGGACGCATCGAGTCAGAAGATGATATCTTCTGGCTCATGGGACCCTCAACCACCAGAGGGCATCCGCTGAAGATCAGGGGAGGGAAGTTTCATGGTGACCCCAGGAAGTACTTCTTCACCGAAAGAGTGGTGGATCATTGGAACAGACTCCCACCCCAGGTGATAAAGGCCAGCAGCGTGACGGATTTTAAGAAAAAATGGGATACTCACGTGGGATCTTTAAGGGAGTAAATTCAGGGGGGGGGATACGGAATGGGCAGACTTGGTGGGCTATAGCCCTTTTCTGCCGCTTTTTCTATGTTTCTAATCAAAGGTTCTGTGCTTATGCTCAGATAATTGAATTTCGCTTCTTCAGAATTTTGGCGTCGAGCTACGGTTCCTGACTTGTTCTACTAGCCCAGGGGCAGGCAATTTCAGTACTCGAAAGCCGGAGCCAGGTCAGGTTTTCAGGATCTCCACAATAAATATGCATGAGATAGATTTGCATCTCAAGGAGGCAGTGAATGCAAATCCATTCATCACCGTTCCCGTCCCCGCGGATAACCGCGGGAAACCATCTTCATGTCATTCTTTAAGGAGAGAGGGATGAATCAGAGTATAATTGGGCACAACCACTGACCCGCAAGCTTTGCTTTGAAGAATGCTGGTGTAGAAGGACTGAGGTTGAAACAGACACTACAGAATGACAGTCTCTGGTATCCAGAGCAGATATTGTGATGTCATAATGCCTCATTCCACCAGTGCCTAAGAGCCAATCACATCAGTGATGTCACAATGGCTTCATTATCCTTGGCTCACATAAGAATCAGAGTATGAATGGCCACAACCACTGACCCGCAAGCTTTGCTCTGAAGAATGCTGGTGTAGAAAGACTGAGGTTGAGATAGACACTAGAAAATGACATGGGGTTATTTCCCGCGGTTATCCGCGGGGACGGGAACGGTGATGAATTTTGTCACCGTGTCATTCTCTAATTTAAAGTACTCACCAGTGGGCAGCCTGATTATTTTGCAAAATTACTTGTTCAATATAAGCCTGCCCGCACTTTGCGTTCATCGACTCTAAATAGACTGACATTACCATCTATCCTTTGGTAAGATCAGGGCAGGATTAATTCTTCGAGGGCCCCTAGGCATACAAGTACACTGGGCCCCCTTCCCTGTTCTGACGCTCCCCGGCGGAAACCGGAAGCTGCGTCAGAGGGAAGCTTTGGGCAAGCAGCTCCGCTTGGAAAATTACAGTTGGTGTTGCCTTTCTTACCCGCGTTCCTTCCTCACCTTACTTTCCGTTGATGCACGTGCTGGCCCTGTGGACCAGCAGGAAATTTCTTTGGACCGGCACTGGTCCATGGACCGGTGTTGTTCTAGATAATTTGCCTGTTTCCCCTTCCATCTGTTTTATCCTCTTCCCATTTTTTCCATCAAAATATTGTAGTTCTGCCCAGTTACCCCTCGTATCAGTAAGTTATTGTTTGTCAGTACGTCAGACTGTTATTGTATTGAGATCTGTTTTTAATAATTTCATTTTATATTACGTAAAACCGCTTTGATATTTGATAAGGCGGTATATCAAATTTTTAACAAACCTGAAACCTTTGGATATTGTTTTTTTCATTTTGTCTACAGTGGTATTCTTTAACAGAATCTGGGCGCCCCGGTGTTCATGCCACCTTCCTCAGGGCACCTTAGGGCTCCTTTTACTAAGGTGCGCTAGCGTTTTTAACGCACGCAGGAAATTACCGCACACTACGCTTCTAGAACTAACGCCAGCTCAATGCTGGCGTTAAGGTCTAGCGCGCGCGGCAATGTAGCGCACGCTATTCCGCGCGCTAAAGCCCTAGCGCACCTTCGTGAAAGGAGCCCTAAACGGAGGGATGCCAGATTTCAAGTTTCAATTCATTTGATATACCGCAAATCCAGCCCACAGTTAGTCTAAGCGGCTTACCATAATATATTATTAAAAGAAAAAATTTTTAAAAATTTTTAAAAAACATAAGGGAGGAAATAAGCAAAAACATAAGTTCAACCAACGTACAAGCAAAAAATGGGTACAAGGGGGATAAAGAAAGGGGAGGTTGCAATAAAAACAAAAAGGGAAGGGAAGAGAAGGAGTGTAACAAAAGGGAAGGGAAGGAAAGTCACAGTGCAATTCTACTCAAACAAGCTAAGAAATCAAAAAAGAAAGGGTGATTCATACCATGAGTAAATTAAGGAAAAAGGTCAAGAGCAGAAAGCCAAAGAAAAATGTCCTCTGTTATAAAAGAGGACACCTGGTCCCGCCTAGTTCCGTCCTTCACACCACCGCCACACGAACCTCCCCCGAGCTCAGGACCGCATCTGCGCAGATGTCGAGGCCATGATGTCACGGGCATGTGTGCGTGCGTATGATGTCATCGCGTCGATGTCCGCGCAGACGCCCTCCGGACGTGGCTCCCGTGGTCAGGGACTTCCAAAACCTGGACAAACTGCTGGGTTTTGGAAAACCCTTTGGGCCCCTGGACAGTCCTCTAAAAAGAGGACATGGGTTTTCCTGAACGTCTGGTTAGAGCTGCAGCCTTGACACCCCGAGGCCGCGGGTTCAAATCCCGCACTGCTCCTTGTGACCCTGGGCAAGTCACTTAATCCCCATTGACCCAGGTACATTAGATAGAGTGGGAGCCCGCCAGGACAGATGTTGAGATGGGAAAGTTAGGGTATAATGCTTGAGTACCTTAATAATTTGTAATCCGCATAGAATTACATATGAACATAGTTCATATGTTATGTAGACTCCTAACCAGTTTTAATACTGGAAGGCTGTGTTTATGATAACCTGGCAAGAGATTTAAGCGAAGGGACTGAGGCAAGAAACTGGATGTGAAACCTTAGCTTAGGACAACACTGGTGACTTTTCAGCGTTCCAGCCAAAAGACGTTTTCCTTGGCAGCCTCCGCAGAGAACTGTGAAATCACGTCCAGATGAGACTAAATCTCTCTCCCGTGTTGCGAGATCCTCGCTGTTAGCACCTCATCCCAAAACAAGATTCCTCGCCAGGCTGTGATGCCTTTCGCTGGACCAGCACGACGGGCAAATCCAAAGCCAGGGACTGCACAGGCTCCCAAAGTTCACACAGCTGTGTTTTCCTCAGTTTTTATACTGATTCAATACAGGCTAGCGCGGCCTGGAAGGCCTCTGAGCAGACTAACCAATGAATGGTTCTTTCACTAATAAAGACTTATTCTTACCAAAATATTTCCCTTATACGAATTGGAGGAAAATATTTTTTTTCACTCAGAGAACAGTTAAGCTCTGGAACACGTTACCAGAGGATGCGGTAACAGAGGTTACATAGCTGGGTTTAAGAAAGGTTTGGACATGTTCCTGGAGGAAAAGTCATGGCATCAAAAACTGTCAAAACTCCCTTTGCCCCTCCAGTATAATAACTCACACGTATCTGCTTATTCTTGTACTTCTCTTATGCCTCCTCTCTGCCTTCAATTTTATTTATTTTTTTGGCCTTTTATGAATTATTTTCCAATCTCCTCATTTCTTTCATTTCTCTTTACTCCGTAGCCTTATTTCATCTCACTTCTGTTTAGTATCAGCTTACGTGCTACTTCTCACCCTTGTCACCTTCATATTTCTTCCCTCCATCTTGATCTCTCTTTCTTCTTAGCCCCTCTTTTCCCAATCCCCAAAAGATGCACCCCATCTTTCAGCTCCTCTTTCCTCTTCATCTTGTGCCTCCTTTTCCACCTCTCTCCCAAATCATGCCTCCTTCTCCCAGCTCCCTTCCCCTGCCATAGCCTATACTCTCTCCCTGAATTCTTTTCACTCTCACGGCCCTTTTCTTCTCTGGTCACACAGCTTCACTCCCAGGTGTCCCCATCATTCAGCCTCTCTTGCCTTTAGAGTTTTCAGACACTTCCAGCGTTTACAGCAACATTCACTAACTCATCCAATAACCCACTAGTTCCCAAACCGTGCGCTGTGGCACCCTGGAAACTCACGACTGCCACAGGCATATTTTTCCCACCTCCTTCCTCCTGTCAGCACCCGAGTCATCACTGCTGATTCTCTAGATGAGCAGCAGCTGTGGGAAAACAAACTGCAGCCACCATGGAGCCAGACTCTCCTTACGCGTAACTGACGGTCCTGCCCCTCAGGTGTCAAATCCTGCTCCAGGAAACAGCCACATGAATAAATAATCCTGCCTCATGGTCTAGAAAAGCAGCAGTGGCAAGGGTGGGTGAGTGGGGGGGGGGGGGGAGAGAGAGGAGGCAGATGCTGGGATGGAAGGAGGAAGGGAAGAAGAGCAAAAATTAGATAGGGGAAGAGAAAGAGGCCAGATCCTGGAAGGAAGGGGGAGAGGAGTGAAGAGGCTGAATGGAAGTGAGGAGAGAAGGATAACAGAGGCTGGATGGAAAGAGGGAAGAGAAGGCTATGCGTGGGAATGCCATTGGTGACTCTAACATGCCACCTAGGTGCTTTGGGCAGTGGAACTCTTCAGCTGGCAGGGCTTGGGTATCCCCACCAGCAAAGGTAGGTATGATTCAACACCAGGGTTACCAGACATCTGGGAAAAACCGGACATGTCCTCTTTTTAGATACACTGTGATCCTGCTGGGACATATAAGGAAAATGCTTGAGTACCTGATTTATAACCTATTCTGAGCTTCTTTGGGAGGACGGGCTAAGAAGTCATATAAATAAATAAACTATAATAGACTGCATGGAAGAACATTCAAATAACATACAGTTGGCATCCATGACATCCTGTTTGTCTGTCTTGCCTGTTTACATTGTAAGCTCTTTCAAGCAGAGACTGTTTTCTTACTCTTTGTAACTCTGTGTGTCTGGTAGTGCTATAGAAATAATTCATAGTACACTTCCCCCTCCGTATTCGTGGTTTCGGTTATTTGCGGGTTTTTCATTCACAGACTCCGCCCCCAAATTTACATCACAGGAAATCGCTGCTTCCAGCATTTCACAGAGAAAATCGATGCTCCCATCATTGTACGGAAAAAAAATCGCTGCACTTGCAGATCAGGTTATTTGCGGTTGTGAGGGGTTTTTTTTTAACAGAAAAACCGCGAATAACATACGAAAAGTTATTTGCGGTTTTTCTGTATTTGCTGCCATGCTGTTCCCCCATCACTGCGAATGTGGAGGGGAAGTGTAGTAGTGTGAAGAGTTTCAGTCTTTGGGAAGCAGAGCTGAGACTGTGATGTCATAATGCCTCATTCCACCAATAAGAGAGCCAACCTCATCAGTGATGTCACAAAGGCTTGATTGTCCTGTACTCCCCTCTGCCCTCCAACCCAGCCAGCTGATTAACCGTTCCCCTTAACTGTATCCATGACATCCTGTTTGTCTATCTTGCCTGTTTAGATTGTAAGCTCTTTCGAGCAGGGACTGTTTTCTTTTTCTTTGTGACTCTGTACAGCACTGAGTCCATCTGGCAGGAATCTAATCCGACGTCCGTCAATCCCAACTGGCTACAACTCGAATTCATCTTGACGGATCCTTTTTCTCTTAAACATGTCCCTTGTATGCCTCTAACTTCTTATATAAAAGCTAATCCCATCCTTTTGAGTACATGGTCGGCGATTTGCTACGTTGATTCTATTTCCCCTCATAAATGGGCAGAATCTTCGTCAGCTCCGGTCTGGAACAATCCTCGGATCACAATTAATAAGGAGATGGTGGCGTGGAAGAGATGGCAGCAGCAGGGAATTTGGTTTGTTCATCATCTTCTCCAGAATGACCAATGGCTCTCTTTTTCCGATCTCATGGTCAAATACCACATCCCTCAATCTCAATACTTCCTCTGGATTCAGCTTCATCATAGCCTCAAATCTGCCTTTCCGTCTCCCACCTCTCTTGCTGATCCTCCTGACTTACCTAATCTTTTTCTTACCTACTCCACTATGAAAGGTCAGACATCTAAGTGGTATAAGTATATCCAATCTCACACCACTACACCTCCCCATGATACCATAGCCAAATGGGATGCCTCATTGCATACATCATTCACCGAACAATCGTGGCTAATCGTGTGGCCTAAATCACTGAAGTCACTTCGATCAGCCTCACATGTACAAACAGCTATATTCCTGTACCGTAGGGCTTTTTGGACTCATAGAAACATAGAAAGATGACGGCAGAAAAGGGCTACAGCCCATCAAGTCTGCCCACTCTACTGACCCACCCAATTTAGTCTGTGTGCTAATGACCCAATTCTTTAACTTGATCTTCGTAGTGATCCTACGTAGGTGTCCCATTTATTCTTAAAGTCAGGTACGCTGGTGGCCTCAACCACTTGCACCGGAAGCTTGTTCCAGCGATCTATCACTCTTTCCGTGAAGAAGTACTTCCTGGTGTCGCCATTAAATTTCCCTCCTCTGAGTTTGAGCGGATGTCCTCTTGTGGCCGAGGGTCCTTTGGGAAAGAAAATGTCATCTTCCACCTCGACATGTCCTGTGATGTACTTAAATGTCTCAATCATGTCCCCCCTCTCCCTACGTTCCTCAAGAGTGTAGAGCTGCAGTTTGTGCAGTCTCTCTTCGTACGAGAGACCCTTGAGCCCCGAGATCGTCCTAGTGGCCATCCGCTGAACCGACTCGACTCTGAGCACGTCCTGCGAAATCAGCCAAAATAAACCGGTCATACGATGGTTGTTGCTGGACCTGTAAATCATCTGATGGCTCCTTACTTCATATGCTCTACTCCTGTACATATGTCTCATCTTTCTGGTCGAACGTATGGCCTACAATTGCCCGTATCTTGCAAATTACCGATGCGTTTTCCTTTGACTTATTGTTTAATGGCTCTTCGATACTCTCTTCCCCTTTATCCATTACTCATGAACGGTTGTTAATTATACTTTTATTCACTGCTCTCTCCACTATTCTCCACAATTGGAAAGATTCCACTAAATTACATGTCAATCAATGGTGGAACTCAATTTGTCTCCTCGTGAAATATGAATGTCATTTTGCTGAACGCAATAATTCCATGTCCTCTTATGCAAAAATTTGGTCCCCCTTGCTTGAATATTGTAAATCAGACCCTTGACTACTGCACTCATTAGTATAATTTGTATCTTGCCTCACCCTTAGTCTTTTCATTTCAGGCACCTCTCCGGTTTTACCATGTTTCATTTAATATTGTTTATGTCAATTTCTTTATTTTATGCTTGGATCATTTAAACTGATTACTCTGGTACATTGTTAGAACTTAGCACCTATTATGTCTTATTTCCTTTTCCTGAACTAGTGTCTTCTCAACTTCTATTTTATTTCTGATGCATTCAATCATTTATGACTATTATTCCACTGTGGATGCACTTCACATTTGTTAATGACATTGTTATAATGTGCTCCGTGTTGGAGCACGCATATTGTTGGCTTTGTATTTCATCTTTTATAAAATCAATAAAACTTTTTGAACTGAAAAAAAAAAAAAAAAGAAATAATTAATATTAGTAGTAGTAGAGTGAAGAGTTTCTGTCTCTGGTAACCAGAGCTGAGGTTGTGATGTCATAATGCTTCATTCCACCAATAAGAGCCAACCTCATCAGTGATGTCACAATGGTTCGATTGTCCTGTACTCCCCTCTGCCCTCCAACCCAGCCAACCGATTAACCGTTCCCATTAACTGTGTCCATGACATCCTGTTTGTCTGTCTTGGCTGTTTAGATTGTAAGCTCTTTCAAGCAGGGACTGTTTTCTTACTCTTTATGACTCTGTACAGCATTACGTGCGTCTGGTAGTGCTATAGAAATAATTAATAGTAGTAGTAGTAGTAGAGTGAAGAGTTTCTGTCTCTGGTAACCAGAGCTGAGTTTGTGATGTCATAATGCTTCATTCCACCAATAAGAGCCAACCTCATCAGTGATGTCACAATGGTTCGATTGTCCTGTACTCCCCTCTGCCCTCCAACCCAGCCAGCTAAGTAACCGTTCTCCTTAACTGTATCTATAACATCCTATTTGTCTGTCTTGGCTGTTTAGATTGTAAGCTCTTATGAGAAGGGACTGTTTTCTTCTTCTTTGTGACTCTGTAAAGTGCTGCATGCGTCTGGGGGTAGGGTTTTCTTTGTTGGGGGGTGGGGGTATGGTGGGTCCGGGGAGGACATAAGAGTCCAGTCCTCCGCGGGTGTTTGATGAAACTGAATTCCATGGTTATTATTGCTGTTGTACTTACTGTTGATTAATAAAATAGATTTCAACATTAAAAAAAAATAATAATAATAATTAATAATAGTAGTAGTAATATCAGCAAAATATCAATGAAATAAGCAGACATTAGAACATTCAAATAATATAGATATGATGCTGTTCTTACAATACAGCTTACCATGTAGCCAAGGTGCCAAACCTTAGCATAATGACACGCTTTTAAAACACAATAAAAGCCATTGTAAAAGATCTTACATAGCTAATACATGAACTGCTGAATGTTAATTTTTCTATACAGGAGCTGTTTTTATGTGTTCCAGTTGCCTCCTCCAGAAACCAAAAGCATTGCCCAATGTAACCCTACGAAAAACATGTGTGGTGGACTGAAGAAGCCGAGACCAGCTCCATTTTTTTTTTTTTTTCTGCCTCTTCCCAGAAACAGAGTAAATAACAGTCCCAAAGTGTTGACCAAGGTTAGCTTTGCCGGCACATCTTGTTTTCGACTCTGCCTTGCTCAGTTTTCTACAACAGGCCTCTTGTGTGAAATTAATGTGCTAAGGGGCTCACAATCAAAACTTGAGAACGTCTAAGAACCCACCTAAGTCGACACTTTGACGTCTTACTAGACAGGACGTCCATATGCTGATAATCAAACCGACTTTCTGGACGTGTAACGGGATGGCTTATGCCGCTGAATGCCGCTGTGTGCCCAGAGTTGAAAGGGGCGGATCTGGAGGAGTGGTCAGGGCAGTATTTGGGAGGGATGGGGGATGACTTAGACGTTCTGCAGGGATAATCGAATGTTTTGCTAGACATACGCTGTGACTTAGACAATGTAAAGACACATATAAGCATCTAACTTTGGATGATCACACAAATTTGTTGAGAAAAAAAAAATGTTACACAATTTTGTGGAAACGTCAGACGATAAAAAAATTTTTGGATGGTGCATCATTTAGATTATTAGTACAATCCTCCATTTTATCTGTACTGGATTATTGTAATATAATATACTAGTGTTTAAGCCCGTTACACTAATGGGTGCTAGAGTAGATGTCTGTATGTCTGGGGTTTTTTTTTTTTTTTTATTTGTCTCTCTCTCTCTCCCTGGACGCTGTCTGTCTGTCATTCTTTGTGTCTGTGTCTCTCCCAAGTCCCCTGTCTGTGCGTCTTTCTTTCTGTCTGTCTCCCTGGCCCCCCTGCTTGCCAAAGCAGCCCCCTTCCCCTCTCCCCCTGTTGTGCAATGCCTGCCTGCTCCGTGGCCCCTGTCTATTCCTCCTCCCCATGATTGCTGTGTGCCCCCAGCACAACCATCCCCCCAAAGCAGCCCCCTTTTTCTCTCCCCCTGTTGTGCAATGCCTGCCTACTTTGTGGCCCCCGTCTGTTCCTCCCCCCCTGATTTCTGTCTGCCCCCAGCACACCCCTCCCCCCAAAGCAGCCCTCTTTCCTGCCTGCTTCTTAGCCCTTCTTTTTCGCTTCCCCTCCCGTTCTTCCCCTCCCTCCATCCATCCATGGTTGCTGCCGCCTCTGCCGCTCCTGTTCCTGTTCAAAGAGGCTTGCTTAGGTTCGTGGCCGGCTGTAGCGAACCTTGGAGGCCGCTCTCCATATGGTAGCATGTTCCTTCTGACGCGATCGCGTCAGAGGGAACGTGCTCCATTTGGAGAGCGGCCTGCGAGGTTCACTACAGCCGGCCGCGAACCTCAGCAGGCCGCTTCAAACAGGAGCGGCAGCGGTTGGTGTGGGAGAGGGGACTCGTGGATGTGTTCCCTACCGGACACTGCCGCCACCGGCGCTGCTCCGCACCCCCTTCATCTTGCCCTCTGGTGTGCCAAGCCGGCGCATGCGCATAAGCCGCCGGCCACGGATGGACACAGCACTTGTCAGCTACCCACATCCTCTTAAGTGCGCATGCGCGCTTAAGAAGATTATTATTATAGATGTGGGATCTCATAAAAAGCTTCAAAAGAGATTGAGACTTTTCCAGAACACGGCAGTCCATTTAATTTTCGGTCTGAAAAATTATTACCCCCATCTTAGCGACAGTTGCACTGGCTGCCTTTTGAGGTGTTGTTTGGCATGGCACCTATTTATTTGTCATCATGCTTTGAACGATACAAACCTAATAGGATTACTCGAGGGCAATATTTATTTGTCCACCCAACTATCAAGTCTTGTCGTTACAAGAGATTTTTCGATAAATTGCTCGGTTTTCAGGCAGGTAAAATGAACTTATGGTTAAGTACCGTTATTTCTCAGGCTCGTTCATATATGTCCTTTAGGAAACTGCTAAAAACCGATTTATGTGACAAATTTGTAAACTGATGTTTTAGAATTCTGACTGGTAAATGCGTGTCGTTTTCATAGTTTGCATATTTCAGCGGAATTTAATGTATTTTTAGTAAATTGTATTTTATATATTGGGTTTTTTTTTTTTTTTAGTGAATTGTATTTTATTCATTGATTGTATAATTTTTATTGTATGTGAACCGCCTAGAACTATGTGGTAGGGCGGTATATAAAAATAAAATTATTATTATTATTATAAGTGCCCAAAAGGTATCCAAAGTGACCAGGTAACCACTACAGACACAAAGTAAAGACCCCCACACACTGACCCCCTCACACCCCTACAAAGATCAGAATAAAAAAGTACATACCTCTCTCCAGAACATCAGCACCTGGTATAGGAAAGCCTAGTACAGCTGCACACAGAGGTCTTAAGTAGCCTGGTGGGTGGGCTAGTGAACTATAGAGAGGAGTAGCAAGTCCTATAAGCCATTCTAGCTACTACATTTATGGTGGAACATGTGAGCTCACCAAAACACCCCCAAACCCTACTCTACTGCCATATAGGTGCCACCTACAGATATAAGGGATATTGGGGTTGTACACAGGTGGGTATAGTGGGTTGGGGGGGCTCACCATAACCTATAAGGGAGTTCTGGTGAGATGTTTATGTGGCACCCTTTATGTGAAGTTCACAGCAGTGCCCCACTGCTCTGTTGCAATTTCTGGGTGGCCAGTACATGACAAGATTGGCCCATCCCACATCCAAATGGTCTTGTTCTGGGCATTTGATGATTGGACGAAATTTTGGTAAAAAATGTGGAATAAAAACAGATGCCCTGACGATCTGGGCATCCCAATGGCCTGGACTCCCAGATAGAGGTTTTTAAAAAAAACAAAAATTCTAGACATATGGTGATTTGCCTTTCGAAAATGGGCATTTTCCCACTGTCAACTTTGAGCATCTAGTGTCATACGTCCATTGGTCTGATCCAGTAGGTAACCCTCGTCTTTGCCATTGACCCAAGTAGCCTGGGTGGGGTTTTATTACTAGGGGCAGGATTTGTGTGTGTGTTGGGGGGAGGAGGGTATCTGAGTTTGCAAGGCGCTGGAGCGAGAGCCACCATGACCGGAATCAGAACTGGGAGAGGATCAGAGCCAGGGATTTGGGGAATAGAGTAGGGCAGTGGTCTCCAATATGTGGTCCCTATGGTCACATGTGGTCCCTGAAGCCCTCCATAGTGGCCCTCAAAAAGTCCACTGAAACGCTCTTCAAATCCTGTAAATGGGCTCATTTCAATCTTGCCCGCTTGATATAGCAAACTGCAAACAATCTCTTAAGTGTGTTACTCAGGTGTTTCATTTAGGGAATTTGCTGCTGCTGACAATCCAAAATAAAGTAGGTTTTTAAAATATATCCTTGAAGTATTGTTGAATCAATGTAAGTATTAATTTTTAATGTTTAATAACCAAAGGTGGTTTACGAAATTAGTAGTATCTGTAAGCTTGAAATCTTTTGGTGGCCCTCAGAGCAGTGGCGCACCAAAGCCCAGACAGGGGCAGTCTGCCCCAGGTGTGGGAGCTTTGGGGTGTGGCCGTCAGCTCCATCGGCCTTGCCCCCTATGACTTCAACTTCCTGTTCTGGGGCATCTGTGCGCAGGCGGACCGCACACACATGACCACTCCAGGGCCCCCAAACTGCCTAAAGGAAGGTGTGCTCCGGCCAAGGGAGGGGGTGCTCTGCCCCAGATTCCCACCTCATTAATTTTCTCGTATTTACAGTACGGTCCTTTACATGAAAAAGGTTGGAGACCACTGGAGTAGGGGAATTGAAAAGGGGACTATCAGATCACAGAGCAAGAGGGGGATCACATAAGAATAGCCTTATTGGGTCAGACCAATGGTCCATCAAGCCCAGTAGCCCGTTATCACGGTCACCAATCCAGGTCGCTAGTACCTGGCTAAAACCCAAAGAGTAGCAACATTCCATGCAGAATCCTAAAGAATGGCAAGATTCTAGAACTCCAAGGAGTAGCAACATTCCATTCAAAATCCTAAAGAATGGCAAGATTCTAGAACCCCAAGGAGTAGCAACATTCCATTCAGAATCTTAAAGAATAGCAAGATTCTAGAACCCCAAAGAGTAGCAACATTCCATGCAGAATCCTAAAGAATAGCAAGATTCTAGAACCCCAAGAAGTAGCAACATTCCATTCAGAATCCTAAAGAATGGCAAGATTCCAGAACCCCAAGGAGTAGCAACATTCCATGCAGAATCCTAAAGAATGGCAAGATTCTAGAACCCCAAGGAGTAGCAACATTCCATTCAGAATCCTAAAGAATAGCAAGATTCTAGAACCCCAAGGAGTAGCAACATTCCATTCAGAATCCTAAAGCATAGCAAGATTCTAGAACCCCAAGGAGTAGCAACATTCCATTCAGAATCTTAAAGAATAGCAAGATTCTAGAACCCCAAGGAGTAGCAACATTCCATGCAGAATCCTAAGGAATAGCAAGATTCTAGAATCCCAAGGAGTAGTAACATTCCATTCAGAATCTTAAAGAATAGCAAGATTCTAGAACCCCAAGGAGTAGCAACATTCCATGCAAAATCCTAAAGAATAGCAAGATTCTAGAACCCCAAGGAGTAGCAACATTCCATTCAGAATCTTAAAGAATAAAAACATTCTGGAATCCCAAAGAGTAACAAAAGATTCCGGAACCCCAAAGAGTAGCAACATTCCGTGCTACCGATCCAGGGCAAGCAGTGGCTTCCCCCCTGTCATTCTCAATAACAGACTATGGACTTTATAAGAGCATGAGAATGAGGTGGGTTTGAAAACTAAGGGCTCCTTTTACTAAGCTGCACTAACGGTTTTAGCGCATGCTACAATGTCCCGCACGCTAGATGCTAACGCCTCCATAGAGCTGGCGTTAGTTTTTCCGCATAGCGCGGGGGTTAGTGCGCACTAATCTTCAGCACGCGCTAAAAACGCTACCGCAGCCTAGTAAAAGGAGCCCTAAGTGCAGGGGAGGTCAATAATGGAATCAAGAGGGATCAGAAAGGGGGAGAGAGTCAGACTGGAAACTCAGAAATGATGCAGGTATCAGTGTATATTCAGTGCGAACTCGTATGCTTGGCATCCGAAAAACTGAATGACGTACAAAAAGTTATTTGCGGTTTTTCTATATTCGCTGCCATGCTGTTCCCCGCGAATGCGGAGGGGGACGTGTAGTAGTGTGAAGAGTTTCAGTCTTTGAGAAGCAGAGCTGAGATTGTGATGTCATAATGCCTCATTCCACCAATAAGAGCCAACCTCATCAGTGATGTCACAATGGCTTGATTGTCCTGTGTTCCCCTCTGCCCTCCAACCCAGCCAGCTTGTTAACCGTTCCCCTTAACTGTATCCATGACATCCTGTTTGTCTGTTTTGCCTGTTTAGATTGTAAGCTCTTTTGAGCAAGGACTGTCTCCTTTGTGACTCTGTACAGCACAGCACTATAGAAAATAATTCATAGTAGTTCAGTCTTTGGGAAGCAGAGCTGAGACTGTGATGTCATAATGCCCCATTCCACCAATAAGAGCCAACCTCATTAGTGATGTCACAATGCCTTGACTGTCCTGTATTCCCCTCTGCCCTCCAATCTAGCCAGTAGATTAACCGTTCCCCTTAACTTGGCATCAGAGCCTAAGGGCTGTCTCCTGCCAGATTTTGTTGATGGCAAAACAGCCGTATTCTGGGATTGATCTTTCTGCCATGAGCATCAAAGTTACATTTTCAACATCTGCCTTGCAAGAAGCACGTCAAAGTCCCAAGTGAGTACATATAAAAATACTTGTTTTCTTCGTCTTGGACTGATTAAGGTGCCAGGTTATTAATAATCTTGGTAAATACATTCCAGAGTGGTGGAGAAGGATGCCAGGCAAGCAGACCTGAAAGAGCCGTATTCATTTGATGTAGTCTTTAAACTGTAGCGAACACCAAAAAAAAACAAAAAACCATGCCAGGATACAGTATCTGCCAGTGACTATGTGACAACTCTCTTGGTTTAGCCTCAGTATAAAGAAAGGTAATGAAAAGTGTCATAGATGTTTTTCATCTGAAGTACGAAATGAAACTTCTCTTCTTTGGAAAAGGCAGTATGGGAACAGAAGTAGCGCTTGTGTTTTTGGAGGGTTCCCAGATTTCATGAATAAAAAAAAAGGAGACACCTGGTCCCGCCCTCTGCCCCCATCTTCTCCCCCCCCCCTCCCCGTTGTGCCTCCAGCTCTGCCCAGTTCCATCCCCGCCTCCCCCCCCCCCCCACACACACACACAAACCTCCCCAAGCTCGGCACTTCATCTGCACATGAACGGACATCGACGCAATGACATCACGTGCATGCATGCATTATGATGTTATCGCTTTGACGCCTGCGCAGATGCCTTCTAGTTGCGGCCCTGAGGTCGGGGACTTCCAAGACCCAGACAAACTGCTGGATTTTGGAAATCCCTCAGGGCACCAACAGTCCTCTTAAAAGAGGACGTGTCTGGGTTTTCCCGGATGTCTGGTAACCCTTTATGCAGTGGCGGTCCATCCCGGGCACCATCTTGCTAAGGACGCGGCACCCCCCGATCCTTGCCTTGCACATGCGCCCGTGCCTTACCCCCTACCTTTTTTACTTTCCCGGCATTAGGTTGCTGCCTGTGTCAGCGTCGGCACTCTCTCTGATGTCACTTCCGGGACCCGCGCCTAAGAAGTAACGTCAAAGGGTGCGCCAATGCCGACGTGGGCATGCTGCTTACACCTGAAAAGTTGAAAACGTACAGGGAAAGGGAAGGGGGCGGGTGGGCGGCGGGGAAGAGGGTGGGGGAGGGGTGCCATTGCTTATGTGTTTGTATATGTGCCCAAACGGCATATGGGCACCGGTTTGTAGAGAATGGCTGGAACTGGTGCCATATTGAATGGCATAGGAACAATCAGACCGCACTCTTGCCCTGGCAATGTAATCTTTGCTCTGGGGCATAGGTGATTGGCTGCCCCCGGTACTGAGCAAAGTCTAGGAAGGAGTCGTGCAGCCACAAATCAACAAAAGAATTTTAAAAAATCATTTGCAGTTATGAGAAACCTTAGGCAAGTTCGAAAATTCTTCGACAGAAAACAATTTCAACTCGTGCTATAATCCCTAGACCTAGGACTAATAGACTACTGCAATATACTATATCTCCCATGCCCAGCAACCATGATAAAACAACTTCAAACAATACAAAACACAGCCCTAAGACTTAAATACTCGCTGAAGAAATACAACCATATCACAGAGGCATACCTCAAAACACACTGGGTCCCAGTTCAAGCGAGAGTCCTCTCCAAATTCTACTGCCTACTATTTAAAGCCATAAACGGAGACAGCCCAGAAAACTGGAATAATCCACTAAATCAATCCTCCTCAACCAGACACAGGAGAACCCACACACCATTCATGTATCCGCCGACCAAAAACATCAAACGAATGTAATGTAATTTATTTCTTATATACCGCTACATCCGTTAGGTTCTAAGCGGTTTACAGAAAATATACATTAAGATTAGAAATAAGAAAGGTACTTGAAAAATTCCCTTACTGTCCCGAAGGCTCACAATCTAACTAAAGTACCTGGAGGGTAATAGAGAAGTGAAAAGTAGAGTTAGAGGAAAAATAAAAATAAAATAAACATTTTAACAAGACAGCATTGATCTAAATACTTTGGAAGGTAGAAGAGAGGAGAGAAAGGAATAGAAGCAGAAGGGGGAGCCGTTGAACAGTAGAATTCTGGAGAAATTTAAATGATAGAAATAGAACAAAACAAAGACAAAAGGCAAAACAATAGATAAGATTAAAGATAAATCATAAGCTGGAAAGAAAAATAAAATAAAACTTTGTCTTCAATCCACGGTTTCAGCGTCAGTGATGAAGTGGAGCAAGTAAGTTTAGGAGGAGCGATTGGCGTTACATTACGAATGAAACTGTATGACAACCTCCTAGCTACTAGAGCTGCAAGACTGGAACACCAACTCTCCAACCTACTAATCACGACCACAGACTTCAAAACCTTCAAAAAGAAACAAAAACCCTACTATTCAAAAAAATACATTAAACTAACACAACCAGACCTGACCCAAGCACCACCTGCAACGCTCCCTGATCCTTAGCATCTTAGTAAATTTCCAGACTACTTCTTATGTATCTCCAATTGACCTAATACCTCATATGTAATATTGTGAACTGTAATAATGTAATTCGCCTTGAACCGCAAGGTAATGGCGGAATAGAAATCACTAATGTAATGTAATTTATGTTGAGTATAGCGCTCTAACCAAAACAAAGAAAAATCCATCGAGTCTGTAGTGAAAGGCAAACACCAAAAAACAAGAAAGAAACTGCAGATGGGGATGAGCAAGGACAGGAATCTTTATTTTAAAAAAAAAACATATAAATTTGTAATCATTTAAAAATAGCTCTCATATACATGGGATACGGACCCTACGCGGTCCGTGTTTCGGAGAAACATTCCTTCCTCAGAGGTCTGAGACGTCCAATGTTATTACATGTAGCGAGTGATGCGGAAAACAACGTAGTACCAGGGTTATCAAAATGTTATCCTGCCATTGTATCGGGCAATGGTGCGCCCGCATCTGGAATACTGCGTCCAATATTGGTCGCCGTACCTTAAGAAGGATATGGCATTACTCGAGGGATGGAAAACCTTTATACGCTGAGAGATTGGAGAAACTGGGTCTCTTTTCCCTGGAGAAGAGGAGATTTAGAGGGGATATGATAGAGACTTATAAGATCATGAAGGGCATAGAGAGAGTAGAGAGGGACAGATTCTTCAGACTTTCGAATAATAAAAGAACAAGAGGACACTCGGAAAAGTTGAAAGGGGACAGATTCAAAACGAATGCTAGGAAGTTCTTCTTTACCCAACGTGTGGTGGACACCTGGAATGCGCTTCCAGAGAGCGTAATAGGGCAGAGTACGGTACTGGAGTTCAAGAAAGGATTGGACAATTTCCTGCTGGAAAAAGGGATAGAGGGGTATAGATAGGGGGCTACTGCGCAGGTCCTGGACCTGTTGGGCCGCCGCATGAGCGGACTGCTGGGCACGATGGACCTCGGGTCTGACCCAGTGGAGGCATTGCTTATGTTCTTATGTTCTGATGCGGAAAATTCTCACAGGGTGAGTCCGGCAGCGTCAGCTCAGAAGGAGAATTTTCCGCATCAGATCTGAACATTTTGATGACTCTGGTACTACGTTGTTTTCCGCCTCACTCTCTATATGTGATAACATTGGACGTGTCGGACCACTGAGGAAGGAGTGTTTCTCCGAAACACGGACCGCGTAGGGTCCGTATTCCATGTATATGAGAGCTACTTTTAAAGGATTACAAATTTATATGGTTTTTTAAAATAAAGATTCCTGTCCTTGTCCCATCTGCAGTTTGTTTCTTTGTTTTTGAGTTAAGTGCTCTAAATCATTTAAAAAAGTTGGCTCCTATGGGGTGGTGGAAATTTTACAATTCACCAGCCAGGATCGTCTCCTGGCTGGTTAAATAGCGTTTGGCCAGCTAAGCACTTGGGCCCAAATTCTCTAAATGGCTTTTTAGGCGTCAGTTTTTTAAAAAACACCATTTAAACAATGTTTTAAACTTCTTTTTAAGGCGCTTGTTGGCACCTAATAAATTGGTGCCAGAATGGCACCTCCGTAGGTGCTTTAAGCCAGTGTTCTTCAACAACCGGTCCATGGACCAGTGCCGGTCCACAGAAATTTCCTGCCGGTCCACAGGGCCAGCACGTGCATCAGGCCGAAAACAGTGTTCTTTGACCTCCAGTCCGCGGTGCGATCGATGCTGCGTTATCTTCGAGCCAGCTTCCTCTTCCTAACTGATTCAGTGTACAAAGCCACGGGCAGTGGCTCCTACGGGCATCCTCCGTCTGAATCGGAAGCCTTCTCTCTGACGTTGCAACGTCAGAGGGAAGGCTTCCAGATGAGGCAAGGGACATGCAAGGTGCAATTAGTATTATTATGGGGGCAGGGTATGGGGTGGAGATTGGGTAGAGATGGGCGGGGTCTGGCCCACGACTTAGCCCAGTGTTCTTCAACCGCTGGTCCATGGACCGATGCCGGTCCACAGAATAATTCTTTTATTTCTGCCGGTCCATAGGTGTAAAAAGGTTGAAAAACACTGCTTTAAGCCACCTAATGCCACCGTAGGTGTGGCAAATGCTGGAAGTGGCGTCATCAAAAGGAGGTGCTGGAAATGGCCCAGAAAACCCTGGCCTACATTTCTGGCACCTACCTTTGCCAGAGGTGTGATTCTGTAACTGGCGCCATCGCGTGATTGACATGCGATCGGCAGACGCTTTTTAAAGGTGACCGGCGACAGCAGTGGCGGTTAGCGAATCCGGCTGTATTGTGTAACAGCTGCCGACTTTAAATGCTGACCAGCCTGGACATCTTTGGAAAGGTTCGATTATCACCGCAGAACATCCAAGTGCTAATCCCGGCCAAAGCTGCCCATATCGTAACCCCAACCCACCCTCTCGAACTTTGGACGCATAAGGCTAAGAAGCCTAACAAGACGTCCATAAAATCAGATTCAAAAATCAGCATTCGGACATTTTGGCAAGAAAAACATCTGAGCGCAGATTTGTGCCTTTTTTTTAAAATTATTATTATTTAACGTCTTAGGCCCTCTTTTACAAATGCGCACTAAGCGTTTGAGCGCGGATTTAGCGCACGCTAAATCAACACGTGCGCCAACCGCTAACACATCCATAGGACAACATGCGTGCGTTAGCGTTTAGCACGGGTTAAGCGCACGCCATAGATCCCTGCGGTCCGCCATCCTACGCACGGAGTTTCGTGGAGCCCCTGATCAAACAGCTCACTTTCCTTTTGGTTCATACTCTTGTTTCTTTTCCCTCTCGCAAAATATCTTTTTTGTGACAGCCCCATGCAGGAGGAGGAACAACGACTGTGCGTTTAAAACGAGCTGGCCGATAGCTCTGTTGATTCAGCCCCTTCTCGGGAGACCTGTCCTCCCACGGCAGCTGCATCCAGGCCTGGCGTTTCAGTTTTGTGCAAACTGGGAGCAGCGAAAGGAGAGGGCAGGGTCAGAGCTTACTGAAGATTTCTGGAAAAAATGATTCATAGTCCACCGAATGTTTTCATAGCAGTGTAATGCTTCTCCAGATTAGCCATGAAAATAAATCTCGACTCTCACCGTGTGGGGTGCCTGCTTGCCTCAGGAATCCACTGACTCATGAGCTGCCCACTGAGACCCATTCTTGAGTGACAGAAAACCATCTGGTGCCCGGTTTTTTGGGATAGTTACCATTATGTTACCTGAATAAAGAGTTAGTCTTAAATCGCCTAAGTTTTCTGTTTTATTGCTTGCATATGTTTATGACCCTGGATATATCCTCTATCCATAGTATTACTAGGGTTACCATATTTTCTTCCGTAAAACCCTGGGCACATGACCCCGCCCCTTTCCACCTCCAACCTCACCCAGTTCATCATAGAAACATAGAAACATAGAAGATGACGGCAGATAAGGGCCATAGCCCATCAGGTCTGCCCAAGTCTACTATCCTAGGGATCCCACTCCTGGTGACAGGTTCCTTGGCTTAACCCTCTAAGGGATCCCACATGGGCATCCCATTTGCTCTTAAATTCTTGCACACTGTTTGCCTCGATCACCTGCACCGGGAGCTCGTTCCAAGGATCAACCACTCTCTCGGTGAAGAAATATTTCCTGGTGTCGCCATGAAATTTCCCACCCCTGAGTTTGAGCGGATGCCCTCTTGTGGCTGAGGGTCTTTTGAGAAAGAAAATCTCTTCTTCCATCTCAATACGGCCGGTAATATACTTAAACGTCTCGATCAAGTTTCCTCTCTCCCTACGTTTCTCGAGTGAGTACAGCCGCAAATTTTTCAGCCTTTCCTCGTACGATGGATCCTTGAGCCCCGAGACCATCCTCCAGTCCTCCAGTCCTGCCCCAGTCGGCTCCCAATCCTGCACCTACACAGCCTCCTCTCTTCCCCGACGAGCTCCAGTCTCGTGTGGAAGCTTGTGCGGATGTGTACAATGTCATACGTGCATGCGCAGAGGCCCTCCAGATGCGGACGAAGCTCACTGGGGCTTTCTAAAACCTGGATAAGTGCCGGGGTTTTGGAAAGTCTGTCTAAGAGCACAGACAGTCCTCTAAAACAAGGACATGTCCGGGTTTCCCTGGACATCTGATAACCCTACATATTACCCAATTCCAGGATGGAAACTTTTTGGCCAGTCCTAGCTTTGAACTTACTTCTCATAGCACTGTGGGATTTGCAGGTCCTGATCCTGTCCATTGAAATCCAAGTTTCCACGTTTATTAAAAATTTGTTATAGCGCCAATTCAAAACTTAGTGGTTTATAGAGCGTTATAAAGGAATTACAATATAAGTAACAAGGCTAAAAAACATAAAATAAAATCAACAGACTCATAACAGGACAAATAAAAATTAAACAAAACAGGAACAAAAGGAATTAGGGTAGAACTACAGTATACGCCTGCGAATTCACGGTTCGCACTGGTTGGTAGAGAATGGCTGCCTTTTCCTGGTACTAAAGTCAGGCTACACCAATCAGGAGCTGCTTTGACACGCCAGATAGCGTGCCAACCGCAGCTCCTGATTGGTGTAGCCTGACTTTAGTTCTCGGAAGAGGCGGACGGAAAATACTAAGAACGATCCCACACCCGATTTTCAGCACCCGCCGGCACCCCAGCTGCCCTCTCCTGCCTCTGATCCGCTCCTAAACCGCATTGGCGGGTTTTTAAAATTCACGGGGGTTCCTAGAACAGAACCCCTGCGAATTTCAGGGGAGTACTGTACATTATTGATAAGAAAGAAATAACAAAAAAACAAGAAAAAGGGAAATACAGTAGATAGAGGGAAACATTAATTCTTTAAGAAAAAAGAAGCATCAAATTCTTTGAAAAATGGTAAAAGGGAAAACTCGTCCTTATAAGGACGGTTAGAGCCCAAAGCCATCTTTAAACAAAAATGCTTTTCAGTTGGATTTGAAGTACTTTAAAGAGGCAGCGTCTCCGAGACCGTGACCGAGAAAACATAAGCGCGAAAGGTGTTCATGTGTCTTAAAGATGGAATTACAAGTAAATTCTGGGAGACTGACCGAAGACTTTTTTGAAGTGAATATGGAATCAGAAGTCTATTAATAAAATCCGGTTGGTTAGTTTCAAGGGTTTTAAAGGTTAATATCAGAAGTTGATATGTAATTCTGTGCTCGATAGGTAACCAGTGGGCTGAAATCAACCAGAGGGTCACGTGGTCGTATTTTCTGGCATGAGCTATTATTTTAACTGCTTGTGTTCTGAATTATCTGTAAGCACCTAATTTCCTTTTTTTGTTATTCCTTTGTATAAGGCATTACTATAATCAAGGCATGTGATGACGAGTGAATGAATTAGAGTATTTACAGATGAAGAGTCGAGTAATGTAGATAATGACCGGATCATTCGTAAGCAGTGGAAACATAGTGCCACGAGTCCCATAGTACACCAGGATGGGATGGTCAAAAACTCAGTTCTGTCCCAAAATCTCCAGCGTGGAACTGGGTAACTTGTACGGTTGCCAGATTTTGCAACAGTAAAATCCGGATATGAGGCCCCACCCCCGGCCCGCCCTGTTCTGCCTAAGTAACATCCAGTTTGGCCCCAGCCCCACCCCCATACCTCTTCTTGAGCTCAGAGCAGCATTTGGAGGGCCTCTGAGCATGCGTGGGTATGACGCGATTACGTTACATGCATGGGCGATAACCGCGTTGCATCCACGCATGGGCAGAAGCCCTCCGGACACATAACAATAGCCCTTATGCTTGCAGGTGGCACCTATATGTAGGTACAGTGGGATCTGTGTGGGTTTTGGAAGGCTCACAAATTCCACCATAAGTGTAGTAGTTAGAGTGGAATATGGGTCTGAGTCCCCATCTCAATGGTTCATTACATCACCCACTAGGCTACTCCAGGAACATGCTTACTGCTCTAGCAGGACTGACTATAGCATCTGAAGCTATCATACAGGCAGGTATGTACTTGTAGGGATGGAGATCTAATAAGTTCTGATCCAGGGCATCAGAACAGGCGGTTATGAACACAGGTCAGGTCGGCACACTGACCTAGGCCCTGTGTGCGGATCTAGACCTGTGTTTGGATCTGAGGCCCTGTTTCTCATTCCCTCTCCTTCCTGCCACGTATACTGTCTAAGCAAGGACAAGATTTGCACCTTGTGATAGAATGCTGAGGCATCTCTCCTCCCTTCCTGTCACACCTGACACACATTTACCCTTATTCCTTATCTTGTTTAAGCATTCCTTATATGGGCAACAATCAGACTTTGCCTATGTGTCAAAGCAGACCCTGACTTAAGGCTAATCAAGAAAGCTTAAGAAGCATGCATTATAGTAAGATTTGAGACATATCAGAAATGTACACATTGGGAATCACTTTATTGTAACTGTTATGTATTCAGATGTCACGTGAGATAGTAGCTTTGAGAAACACATGACATAGATAAACAATAAGTTACCTTGGTCTAATCCTCACTGTAAATGCATCATGAAATTATAACTTTGTAGAGCATTAACTAAGTAATTAATGGAGCTATGATTCTCAATAAAAAGGAGGAGAGACCATTCATTTGGAGCGCCTCCTCCCGACTCTAAGACTGTGTATGTTTGTTTCCTTTATGGGGCATTCCTACATGTACTGTTTCATTCCCATCTTTGGGGGTTTGGAGGGGGTCAGAGTAGGGTTACCAGACAACTGGATTTACCCAGACATGTCCTCTTTTTAGAGGACTGTCTGGGCATCTAAACGGGTTTTCAAAACCTAGCAGTTTGTCTGGGTTTTGAAAACCGATGGGAGCTTGGGGCCGCATCTGGAGGCATCCCATGCGATGACATCACACGCATGCGCGCATGTGTGTGATGTCATCACGACGCATCTGTGCATGTGTAGATGCCCTCCAGATGTGGCCCCGAAGAGATGAGGTTTGTGTGGGACCGGGGTTGTGGGGGGGGGAGAAACAGGGCAGGGCTGTGGGCGAAACGGAGCGGGACTGTGGGCGGGGTGGGGGCAGAGCCGCGTGCACTTTTTTCAGCGTTAGAAATCTGGTAACCCTACTTCAGTGACCACTGGGGTAGTGTCATGCTTTCATCTCTCTAGTGCTCATCTGGTCATTTTGGCCATCTTTTTTTGGCACTTATTCATTGTTAAAACAGGTCTAGCCCCAAACATCCAAATTGCACCCTGGATGTTTTCTAAAATGTTCAATTATTGCAGAAAAACGTCTACCTTATCAGTCCGCCCTAGCTCCACTCAAGCCACACCCCCTTGAGATTTAGATGCACCGCAGGCAGCCGCCATGGAAATCCGTCTGCAAAATCAGTTTTGAAAATAGCGAATTGGAAGGGTTTGGCGAGATAAACATCCATCTGTCCCTTTATGCCACATTTTTGTAAATTTTTCTTCTTTTTTTTAAGAGTCCCATGGTCTGACATTGAATATCTTAATACTTACCCTAGTGTGTCTAACTCGTCAGGAGGGCGTGTCATGGGTGTGTCTTCAAGCAATGCATGCACCTTATAGAATACTGTTAGTTGTGCACATGGTGCCCTTTGACACACCCACTTACGGCAGCTATTGGGCAGCCATAAAGTAGACAGGCCTAACTTGTGGCACACCAATTCAGCTTTGCACTTAGGTCGAATTCTATAAATGCTGCCACTAATTAGGCAACGCTGGGCACCCTAAAGATGCCGGTTTTAATTGGTTTGACATGATCATTGATTGTATCATTTAAAAACAAAATATCCCCCCCCCCCACCCCCGAAAAGACAGCGCCTCCACAAACAGCACCAGAAGTTTCAAGTTTATTTCGGTTTGATATACCGCTTAAAACAATCCTAAGCGGTTTCCATTAAAAAATGAATCTAAAACAGTGGTTCTTAACCTGGGTTCGACCGAACCCCAGGGGTTCGGTGAGTCAGTCTCGCGGGTTCGGCGGAGGTCAAAACACACCTCCGACTCATATAGCGCTTCGGTCACGTTCAATCATCTATCAGTTATTCAGTGATTTTGATCAAGACTGATCGTGTACTCGGTTTCTTGATCTATCAATCTGTAACTAACGCCTTATATACATCAATCAATTCCTGATCAAAATTTGTGATTTAACTGATAGATGATTGAACGTGACCGAAGCGCTTATGATTCGTGATGATACGCCCCGCTTGTCCATAATTGGCTGCAGGTGATCACGCAACATCGCTTGGCCTATCTGTGCTGCAGGGGATTTGATTCGCACAGTAGTCGAATTGTAACTGTTGTGATGGTACGTCGTGTGATACCTATCTTAATATTTTAATCCCTTACTAACTTTGTCGAGCAAAATACGAAAGTGGTCGGACGAATATGTACAATATGGATTCACATGTATAACGGAACGTGATGGGAGTCAGCGTCCTAATTGCATGATTTGCAATGCCAAGTTGAGTAATTCTAGTCTAGCTCCGGCAAAACTAAGGGAATAAAGAAGGGTTCGGTGAACACGCATATGAAACTGGTGGGGTTCAGTACCTCCAACAAGGTTAAGAACCACTGATCTAAAACCTGGGGAGCTAACATGAACAATTACGATAACAAAGGACCGTGACTATGGAGTTGCCTACTGGCGCCTAAGGGTAAAAAAGGCGTGATTAATTCTGGTAGTGCCCTTAGGCATCTCCGTAGTCGCAGTTCTCATCACAGAAATGTCGGCCTTGAAAACCCTGGCCTAAGTCTCTGGCGCCTATCTGTGACATAGCCGCGATTCTATAAACAGCACCGTCATGTGACTGACACACAGTTGGCATCGCTTTTACGGGGGGGGGGGGGGCTTCTGGTCACGGCACCATTTATAATCCAGGCCTTAATGTTCTCTAACGGTTTAAGCTAGGATTACCAGACGTCCGGAGGGCTTTTCAAAACCCGGCACTTTGTCCAGGTTTTGAAAAGCCTCCTGACAAAATTGCGTCGGGAAGGGGCATCTGCGCCTCTGTGGACGCAGCGCAGTGACTTCACACGCACAAGCGCTTGACGTCATTGCATCGCGTCCGCCCATGCGCGGATGCCTTCTGGGGGCGGGGCTGGGAGGCAGAGCAGGGCGTGACAGAGGCGGAACTGGGTGGTCTTGGGGGCGTGGCCATAGGTCCAGATTTTCACGAAGGAAAATCTGGTAACCCTAGTTTAGGTGCGCCATTAGAGCACACCCCTTTGAGGTACCTAAAACAACGCATCGATTTATAGATATAGAAACATAGAAACATAGAAAGTGACGGCAGAAAAGGGCCAAGGCCCATCGAGTCTGCCCACTCCATTGACCCACCCCCCCTAGTTAATTGCTCCCTGATGACCTTTTCCCTCAAAGAGATCCGACATGAGCATCCCAAATGATCTTAAAAACTTGCACGCTGCTGGCCTCAACCACCTGTACTGGGAGCCTATTCCAGCTGTCCACCACTCTTTCAGTGAAGAAGTACTTCCTGGTGTCGCCATGAAACTTCCCGCCCATTATTTTCAGCGGGTGTCCTCTTGTGGCCGAGGGTCCCCTAAGAAGGAAAACATTAACTTCTACCTTGATGCGACCAGTGACATACTTAAACGTCTCAATCATGTCCCCTCTCTCCCTACGTTCTTCGAGAGAGTATAGCCGCAATTCGTTCAGCCTTTCTTCGTATGATAGATCTTTGAGCCCCGAGACCATCTTGGTGGCCATTCGCTGTACCGACTCGATTCTCAGCACATCTTTGCGGTAATGTGGCCTCCAGAATTGTACGCAGTACTCCAGATGAGGCCTCACCATGGTTCTGTACAAAGGCATTAGGACGTCGGGCTTCCGACTAACAAAACTTCTCCGGATACAACCCAGCATTTGCCTAGCCTTAGATGAAGCCTTCTCCACTTGTTTGGCCGTTTCCATGCCCCTCAAATGGTTATTATTAAATAATAATAATAATTTTATTCTTATATACCGCCATACCGAAAAAGTTCTAGGCGGTTCACAACAAGGTGAGCTAATACATGGGATACAGATAAAATACAAATTAGAATAATGGACTTAAAAACAGATACACAAGTTATGCAAGTTGTTTATTCGCCAGTAGTTCCGAAAACATGGAGCAAAGTCCATTTGATTATATTTGGACAGGGCCGGCTCAGCTGCAGGCTTCAGATTTTTAAGGCAGTGCCGCTGACGTTTCCCCGGTTGCCAGAATGCTGCTAGACTCGGAAGCTATTTTTCTAACAGCGCAGGCCAGAAAACATTACATCCAGGCCAAATCTCTTAGGATCCTATGAACTCATTTTGACAACAGTCTGCGAGAAGCGTTTTCGTTTTTCCCAATGATCTACGGCTGAAACAGAAGCCAAGTGAGTTCCTTTCCCTCCTCCACCCCTTCTCATCTAGAAATTCTCCTGCAAGCCTCAGATTCCTGTGCTCTTAATGTGCACATCTGTCCAACGAATTTAAAAACGTTCACTTCCTCCCATCACATAAGGCAACTATTTAGGGTAAGCTGAAAGAATTTAAAGAAAGGTTACATTGGATAAGTTTTATGTGTTTGTTTATAATTTATCTGCTTGGAAGGACGCTCAACTTGAGTCGCTAATCTTTTGAATGTATAAGTTTTATGTATTACGTTGCAGGCATTGATCGCACTGAGTTCTGATTAATCACTACCTTCTGTCGCCTTCCTCTCAACCAGCTCCTGACCTAGTCCGTCACTTTCAGGCCCATCCCGAGGGCACCTTGTTTATTTATTAGACATCTGTGTGAAACATTGTCAAAGACTTTGCTAAAATCAAATTACACCACATCTAGCGCTCTCCCTGTATCCAATTCTCTGGTCACCCAGTCAAAGAAATTGATCAGATTTGTATGACAAGAGCTGCCTCTACTGAATCCTTGTTGCCTCAGGTCCTGTAATCCACTGGATTACAGAAACTTCACTATTCTCTGTTTTAAAAAAAGCGTTTCCATTCATTTACTTACCACAGAAGTCAGACTTACCTGCCTGGGCTTCCTACTTCTTCCTTACTTCCACTTTTGTGGCGAGGGACCACATCCAACCTTCTCCCAGTCCTCTGGTACCACTCCCGCCTCTAAAGAAGTATTGAAAAGGTCAGCCAGCAGAGCCGCCAGAACTTCCCTAAGTTCCTTCAGCACCCTCGGATGTACCTCCACCCGGCCCCGTTGATTTTTTTCACCTTTAATTCATCTAGCTCCTCAAGTCCCTGAAAATCAATCAAGGTTTACCACACCTCCATCGTTTACATTTGTCTTTTGTGGTCCCGCCCCTGGCACTTCAACTAATACTTGTTGAGCGAAGGCCCAGCTCATGACCTTACAGTAGATTAGCCAACAATTGAAAATCACGAGAGTCAGTTGATCTTGTCTTGGTTTAACCCTTTCAGGACCATAAGGATCGTAGGCCAATTTTTGTGGTTTTGACGACATTTTTATGGTAAAAAGGGCTTGCAGATGCCAAAAAATTGATTTTTTTTTGTGAAATATCATTATTTTTATTTTAAAAAATCACACTTCTGGCTTATGGACAGTGTGGCAAGTGAATCTTCTCGTCAATCTAGCAACGACGCTAATGAATGAATGTCGGAACCAGTTTGTTTACATAAAGGCAGTATCATATGGAATCCGTACATATCAAATTTAGAACTGTAGACTATCCCAATCAAAATTTATAGGATTTTAAAGTTATGGGACAAATATGTCCCTTGGTCCTGAAAGGGTTAACAGCCTTGATTGCATGGACTTGTTATGCAATTTTCCTTCAGAAAAGCGGGACTAATTTAAGGGGCCCTTTCACTAAAGAGTGCTAAGCCCTTAACGCAAGCGTAACTCATGAAGGTCTTATGTGGTATTTTGCCTGTTAGCATGTAGTGTTTCCCATGTTACCTATTTTTTTTGAAACTATTTTTAGGAAGTGGAGTGTCATAGGTGGAGAATAGATGTTCCTACATTATCCAGTTAGCGTGATAGGTTTAACGCGCAGTAATTGGATCCTGCATGGTTAAACACAGGAGCACTTAGCACCTCCTAAAGAGAAGGCAAGCGCTTCCGCGTTAATTATTCCAAGATATCGTATGCTAATGACAATTATTAGGTTATGATCTGCAAAATCCACCAAGGGTGAATCTCTTCATAAAGGAGGTTAATAAATCCCAATCAATCAATAAATAAATGAAAGTACATAAGAACATAAGAATAGCACTCCTGGGTCAGACCAATAGTCCATCAAGCCCAGTAGACCGTTCTCATGGGGCCAATCCAGGCCACTAGTACCTGGCCAAAATTCAAGAAGTAGCAACATTCCAGCATCTCAAAGAATAGCAAGATTCCGGAACCTCAATGAGAGCAACATTCCAGAGCTGAAATTGTGATGTCATAATGCCTCAGAGCCAACCTCATCATTGATGTTAAAATGGCTTAATTGTCCTATACTTGACTCACATAAGAACCTAATAGCCATATTGGGTCAGACCAATGGTCCATCAAGCTCAGTAGCCTGTCTGCATGGTGGCCATTCCAGGTCCCTAGTACCTGACCAAAACCCAAGGAGTAGCAGCATTCCATGCTACTAATCCAGGGAATGCAGTGGTTTCCCCCATGTCTTTCTCAATAACAAACTATGGACTTTTCCTCCAGGAACTTGTCCAAACCTTTCTTAAAACCAGCTAAGCCATCCGCTCTTACCACTCTTACCGCTCTTACCTCTGGCAACGCGTCCCAGAGCTTAACTATTCTCCGAGTGAAAAAAAATTTCCTCCTATTGGTTTTAAAAGAATTTCCCTGTAACTTCATCAAGTGTCCCCTAGTCTTTGTAAGTTTATCCACTTGTACCCGTTCTACTCCACTCAGGATTTTGTAGACTCCAATCATATCTCCCCTCAGCCGTCTCTTTTCCAAGCTGAAGAGCCCTGCAAAGTGCTGCATTAAAGGACCCTTTTACAAAGCCGCGGTAGCGAGTCCTGCACGGCAAATGCAACACAGTCATTCAATTCCTATGGGCTGTGTCACATTTGCCACACCGGGGCCTCGTTACCGCAGCTTTGTCAAAGGGGTCCTAAATCTGGACTTGGTGCGTGGGAAAGTCCTTCCATTAGAATTTTTATTTTGTGAGTAACAGGGCAAAGCCAAGGTCTAAGATAAACAATCCTCTTGTGCCTGGCTCTGCTAGGAGGATCCTGCAAAAGGCAAGACTGGCTCGTTCACTTACAGAGACAGGGGCCGTTGACTGAAGGCGCAGCCTGTCCCATGATGCTCTGGAGTAGTTGGCAAAGCTGCCTCGTTTTCATAAGGAATCATGTGAAAGACAGTAACAGGTACACGAGGAGCTGACAAAGCAACTGGAACAGGGCGCTGAAAGGAAGAAGAATGGAATCTCTCATTTAACAAATGAGAAGTGGGAGTAATGGTGTAAGAAACACGTTCTTTAGGTTTCTTTATTCATTATTTTCATATATATTCCTCATTTCATATGACATCGAGCAGTGCTGGATTTAGACTTGGGGCTCCTTTTAGTAAGCTGTGTTAGTGTTTTTAGCGTACGCATTTTAGCGCGCGCGCTAAACCTGCGAGGTTTTTTAAGGGCAGGGCCGTAGAGGACTCAGCCCTTTGGGGTCTGCCAGGGTGTTCTTTCCCACCCACCCGCCCGTGATTTAGGCAGTAAAGGGTAGCTCGGGGGCGGATCTCACGAGCTACTGGGTCATTGGGGTTCATCAGGTGATGAGCGGTGGGCCGGCGGGGAGCCGTGCCTGGCGGGTCAGGTGACCCGGATAAAGGGGCATGAGGGATATGCCACCCTTCTGTCCCTTGCTGAGGCGGCGGGGTCGAGGGCACTGAATGTTTTAATTGGGTAGCTCGGGAGGAGCTCTTTGATTTCATGTTAATTGAAGTTATGATGTGTTAAAGTGTTATGATTAACTAGTCTTATAGCCTGTTACATTAACGGGTACTAGAATATATGTGTGTGTGTCTGTCTTTATTTCTTTCTCGTTCTCTCTCTCCTTCTGTATTTCTGTCTTTCTTTCTGTCTTTCTGTCTTTCTTTCTCCTCGGCTGTCCACCCAATCTCCCTTCCTTTTACCTTCCCTGTGTCCACCACCACCCCTTCACTGCTCCCTTTATCCAGCAGCAGCCCTTCTCCCTTTTTTTAATCTCTCCCCTGTCCAGCAGCACCTCTTTCCTGTCCCCCTGTCCAGCAGTAGGCCTCCCTTCCTTTTTCTCCCCCCCCCATCTCTTCCCTTGTCCATCAGCACCTCTTTTCTGTTCCCCCGACCAATAGTAGGCCTCCCTTCCTTTTTCTTCCCCCAGCACCTCTTTCCTACTCCCCTGTCCAGCAGTAGGCCTCCCTTCCTTTTTCTAACCCCCCCGTCTCTTCCCCTGTCCAGCAGCACCCCTTACCTCGCATCTGCCCTCCGCCGACAGCCGCTATGGTCTGCAGACGCCGACAGCCACCGCGTCCTGCAGCCGCCAACAGCTGCGGCAGCAGACAGCCTCTGCGCTGCCTGACGCCGACATCCGCCTTGGGAGAGAGAGATGCGTGGAAGCGCGCATGCGCACTCCTAGCTGCGGGGACCTACAGCGCACGGAAAACGGGAGCACGCAGGTAAGAGTGCGAATGCGCAGCTTAGGCTTTTATTATATTAGATAATTTTTCCATCAAAAAGTATTTAGTGTTTTTGTGGTAAAAGGTACAGGATAGATCATGGTACCAAAAGGGGGTGAGAATAAAGGGGAGACAGCAGGGCCTATCCAGATCCCGCTGTTAGTGAAAAACTATCAAAGTATCAACTGCAAGAGATAAGATTTTGGACCAACTAGTTTGGTATTATAAAGAATGATTCTTTATGGAAAATTTGTGCCTTAAGTGTCCGGTGGTCGCGTCCGCAACCGCCTTCAGCTCTCACATCCTCCATCACCGGACACACTACAAGCTGCACTGCCTCCAATTCTGGAACGTTGCCCGCCTCACTGCTGTCACCTCACGCAAGCGCTTTCCCGCGTCTGTACGCGATGGTGAGGTGGAGTGGAGAGGACAATCGCGTACAGAACGTAAGGTAACCGTTGGAGGAAGTGCAGCTCATGCGTGTGCACGTAATCTCATGAACTCTCGTGAAATTCAGCACCTCTCCTGGCGGTGACTGCTTGATGTGAGATGGAGGTTGTGTCCGGTGCTGGAAGAGGTGAGAGGTGGAGGCGGTTGTGGACGCAACCGCTGGACACTTAAGGCACAAATTTTCCATAAAGAATCATTCCTTATAATACCGAGGGCCTCAAAATAGTACCTGGTGGCCTGTGGGCCGCGAGTTTGAGACCATTGTTCCAAACCTATGGGCAGGAAAGTTCTTGGCCTAACTCTATTTCTGTGTGTTCGTTTGGCTTTGCTACCTAGAGGTTTTCTCCTTCCTCTGGCTTTTCAAAAGCCTACGCAGTGGCATAGGGGGGTGGGGGAGCAGTCCGCCCCAGGTGTTGTCATAGAGGGGGCGCCAGCGCCTGCCTCCCCGCTCCTTCCATTCCTTCCACTACCCCACGCGCGCCTCTTCCCTTCCCCAAACCTCTTTAATATTCCCGGTCCAAGCAGCAACTCCAAATTGCTGCTCATGCCAGTGTCGGCTCTTCCTCTGATGTCACTTCCTGGACCCGCACCTAATCGGTTTGAAAGAAGAAATTTTCAACCTGCTACATTTAAGTGTATCAAAGTTTCTGTGTTGGAGATGGTGGAACTGTTTCTTCCACAGAAATGCACGGGGCCTTTTTTTGTGGTCTCGGGACTCAAGGATCTCCCGTATGAGGAACGGCTGAATAAATTGCAGCTGTACTCACTTGAGGAACGCAGAGAAAGGGGTGACATGATCGAGACATTCAAATATCTCACGGGCCGTATTGAGGTGGAAGAGGATATCTTCTTTCTCAAAGGCCCCACGGTAACAAGAGGGCATCCGTGGAAAATCAGGGGCGGGAAACTACACGGTGACACCAGGAAATACTTCTTCACCGAAAGGGTGGTTGATCGCTGGAATAATCTTCCGCTACAGGTAGTTGAGGCCAGCAGTGTGCCTGATTTTAAGACAAAATGGGATCGTCACGTGGGATCTCTTCACAGGGAAAGGTAGGGGAGGGTTATTGCGGTGGGCAGACTTGATGGGCCGTGGCCCTTATCTGCCATCTGTTTCTATGTTATGTGAGCCAAGTATAGGACAATGAAGCCATTGTAACATCACTGATGAGGTTGAGGCATTATGACATCACAATCTCAGCTCTGGAATGTTGCTCTCATTGGGGTTCCGGAATCTTGCTATTCTTTGAGATGCTGGAATGTTGCTACTCCTTGGGTTTCAGCCAGGTACTAGAGACCTGGATTGGCCACCCTGAGCTTGATGGACCATTGGTCTGACCCAGGAAGGCTATTCTTATGTTCTTAGCATTCCACATCGTATGCTGTATTCTTAATTTGCATTCTTTTTGCAAATAATGTCTGGCTGGCACCTCAAGATGCCCTGCCATTTCATATTTCGGCACTATTTAGAATGTATAAATTTCAAAATGTGCAGCGCTGCGTACGCCTTCCAGCGCTATATACTGTAAGTGATAAGAAGTAGGAGTATGTTACATCGCATAGCTCCATTTCTAGTTTATAGTTTGTGCTGAGGTATGCAGAATTTTACGATCCAATCCTTTCCAACTGAACAGACTGTGAGAAAGAGCCCGTCTGGAATGAATTAAAAGTTTCAGTGTATAAACATGAAGCCGCTCTTCGTGTCCTGCTGTGAATATCACAGGGGCCTAACTCCGTTCTTTACCTTCGTTCATTTTTCAGTAGACGATTTCTGTGCTTTCTCTAGTAATGCTTATTCTTTTGAAAGAAGCACATTGGCTTCCTATTACACATCGCATCTATATATATAAAATCGGAGGTATGTATGTGTGTATGTGTGTGTGTATGTGTGTATGTGCCGCGATCACGCAAAAACGGCTTGACCGATTTGAACGAAACTTGGTATGCAGATCCCTCACTACCTGGGGTGATATGTTCTGGGGGTCTCGCGGCCCACCTGCACACGTGGGCGGAGCTACAAACAGAACATCAGATTTCACCCATTCATGTCAATGGAAAAATTGTAAAAAGCTGCCAACGCAAAAACGGCTTGCCCGATTTGAACGAAACTTGCAACACATCTTCCTTTTCAGTTTAAGAGATTGCAAATTCCAGTGATACTTGCATTCTCTATCACAATCAACAAATCACAGGGATAGACTATTACATACTGTGGAGTGGATTTAAGATCCCCCTGTTTTTCCCATGGACAACTCTATGTTGCTTGCTCAAGGTTGGGTTCACCCAAGAATTTATATGTTCTTGCTCCTGGAGGTGAAACTAAAAATGTTGTTTATAATCAAGTTTTGTGTTAGTTGTATTGTATTCATTTTGTCAAATATTTCACATTATAATTTGAATATTGTACTTTTTATAAAGCTGTAAAAAAATAATTTCATTCACCACTATAAAGTATCTTTATTTGAATCCATTTACAGTGTTATTGCTATAATTAAATACCCGTGCAACGCCGGGACATCAGCTAGTTACTTATAAAGCTATCCTGCTGACCTTTAAAATAAAACTCTCTCGCCAGCCTTCATATCTTGATAGGCTTCTCATCCCTCATTGCCCATCACGTACTCTGAGGTCAGCAGATCAGAAACTCTTGTTAATTCCTTCCATAAAAGATTTCTTTTACACCAGGAAAATAAATTTTGCAGTAGTCGCTCCAACATTGTGGGATGCTCTGCCACAGCAACTCCGATTCGAACAACAACTTGATAAATTCAAGATAAGTCTGAAGACTTTCTTATTTCGCGACGCTTTTACCTGTACTTAGAGCATCTTTTTTTTACTCAACCAACCGCTTTTATAAAGCGACCCCACCCCATATGTTTTATCCTATTCCCTCTTTTCCTTCTTCTTCTAATTATGTAACTTTTCCCCTCCTTTCCCTCTTACCCTTCTTTAGCCTTCATATGTTGAGGAAAGTAAGATCCTGCTTCCATCATTCTCATTTCGCCGTCCTCGTTCAATCCACCATCCTCTCTAGACTGGACTACTGCAACTCCATCTATATAAGCCTAACTAAGAATAACCTCCATAGACTTCAGCTAATTCAGAACGCCGCGGCCAAGCTTATTTTCGCAAAAGGCAAGTTCGATCACGTCTCTGAAAAGGATTCAGGTCCCAATTCCTGCCCCATACTTTCTCTGTCTCTGTCATATGTAAGTCAGGTACCTGGGGACACATCTTAAAGACCAGAAACCATCTTTCAAAACATGTCCGTCTTTTACTATGAGTTTCACATCTTTTATACGAATCAGGTTTGTCAGCATGTGATGGCATGTGACGTAAATACAAACCATATATGGATACAGGTCACATGAAACTTTAAACACATCAGCATTTTTCCTATCTAGAGATTGAAGTCCAAAAGGTAAGAAAAAGCCTTGACCAGCAGAGCTTCTTAACTAAATCTGTCTGTAAATACGGCTTAACAAAACAATTGAATTCACTTCACTACAACTCTGTTTAAACATTCATGTCAAAGAAAGAAAGACAAACATAGATGTCCTTATACCATCTTCAAAGAAGGGAAAGATAAACAGGGCCTACCTTTGCAACTTTAAACAACATATGCCTAAGGACACTTACTAAAGTTCTGATACGTGTCCGTTCAATTCCCCTCTTACGTCATGTAAATGACGTCACAAATACACAGCATGAGCTGGAAGGGAGTGATACTCTAGGTATGTCTCTCAAGGAGGGGTCTTTTTAGGAGCTGTAATACGAATAACACAGTACATGAGCAGTCAAGACAAGAGTGCAAATAATAAGAGATTATGCATTCAACTAAAGTGCTGATCCCAAAAATTAGATAAATCAGAGTTACATTTGAACTCAGCAAAGAGGTCTGCTAATTTCTGAATGTCCATAGTAGGACCTATATTGTCAGAAAGAAAAGTACAACAGCATAAAATACTGAGGAGAATTTAACAGAATTCTCAGCTAAAATCATATCTAGGGCCATATGATTTTGAGAACCATCTGAGAAGTGGAGCCTAATTAATCAGTAATACCTTGCAAGGCGTCCCTAGAATAGTTCACAAAGCGTTGCTGATTATAATAATTTTAACTAATCCGATCAACATTCTTATTAATAGTAATAAAGGGAATAAGGAACTCAAACCCAGCCTTAACCTGAGCTCGGGCCTTAAATTCATCTGGGACCCCTCTTGGGACCCCTATAGCATCTATGTATACATGTGATCAGATTTATATCAAGACAAGTAAAAGGAAAAACCATGTGAATATGAAGGATGCCTTTCAGAAAGAATATGCAGAAGCATAGTAACCTTAACTAAAGTGCACTGGCCTATCCACTGGCTGGGTAGCTTAACAGGGAGCCAAAAGTCTCCATAAAGCCAGTAAATATCAAATCTGATGCAGCAACAATGGGGCATACCTATGAGCCAAGACAGAACAATAACCTGGGGGTAAATTACCTACAAAACTACTCTGTGTCAGATTAGAAACATGACATATGTAATTGCCCTTATAGATGATAACGGCAATATCAAGCTTTTGCTGTCCTGGCAACAAAGGGTATTTAGAACACTGCAGTGCACAAAGAGGATAGGTAAAATTAGAGGAGATATTGGTAAATAACCCAAAAAAGCATGGTTGGATACCAGGAGGGAGGTCCAGAGGTACGGTTCCTAGATGGGGTCTAGCTTGAGCACCTATGTAACAATTACTCTTATTATGTTGATCAGCAGTGAATTTCATCCATTCAAACCAAAGGTTACGTTCTGAAAACCCTACCTCAACAGCCACAATATCTTCAAAAGTGGGATTGGCAATAGCCATCATGTCAGTAAGTTTATTGAATGTAGGGGCCAGTGGGTTAGTATTTTTTGGGGCCCCCACAAAATGGCGGGAGAGGATGAGTGGAGGTAGATAGATCCCGTAAGAAAACTGATGATAGCTAGACCCACCCTTAAACCACATGTCCATAATGTACATACCTTCATCAGTAGGTCTAGGGTTGTCAATAGTAAGAGAAAGCTTAATAATTTGTGCAGGAACACTTTTCCTATAACAGTGTCCAACCTTATGAAGGGTCATACAAGTAAGCAGTGATTTACCATTTTGGTCCACTGTTTTTCAGTGTATTTTCTAGTTTATAAGCCCAGTCAGTATTAATATTCCACCCTACCACTCCCCAGAATGCACACTTAACCCCTCAACGTGAGTCAGTAACATATACATATATATATGTCCTTAGTTTTAGGAATCTCTGAGGACCAATAGCACAGCCTTGGGATATCAATTGATGAACAGTCCACAATGTCACAATACTCAAAGGAGAAGGTGGCAACTTGCACACTGCTGGAATTATACCAAAGGGTAGCATACTATCGGTCTTTTCTGGATTCCAATTGAAGGACAGTCTTTGCGAGGGAGTAGTCCAGCTTGATGTCGTGTTCGCAAAGAGGTGTCGGGGGTGCTGTTTACAGTAGGAGTGTCATTTACAGATGGGTATGGGCAGAAAGTGTCGTGAACCCAGAACACATCATCCCTGTAGACCCAGTTAGAAATGATCCATAAAGGGAGAAAAACTAGCAGCAGCGGTGCCAGTAAGAGAATGATAAAGTTGGTAGAATGCTGCAATGAAATCATCATGTTGTTCCACTAGAGGAGGTGAAATCTGCGCAGGGAAGACTTGCTTCTGGGGTTTTAGGTTAACCCTCTTCAAGCGACTTGCGTGGATCCAAACAGGAAACTCCTCAGTGAGTGCAGCGGGCCTGGGCACAGCGATCACAGTAGTGGGAAGGCCAAAGGGGAAATCCGTCTGCTTCCGATCCTTGGAAAGCTGCTGGATAATCACCAGGCTGGAAAAAATGGGTAGGAATCTGTGGAGAGAAAGGAGAAGTGCAAGACACGTTTCTTTGAACAAGCCCTAATATTTCAATTAGCTTTTGGACGTATTCCTCCTGTATCAAGGGAAAATCTACCCATGGGGCGGGGAAAGGTCATCCTGTGAGAATCTCAAAGGGAGAGCAGCCAGATGTCTGTGCATACAGAAAGAGATACTTGAAAAGAGATGCTTGAAAAGCATTCCAAATATCATTCAGCAGCTGTACTCCAATGTGATCCAAATAAGAGATAGAAAACAAGAGAAACCATGTTGCCTGTACTGAATGTGGCAACATGCAACAATACCAATTCATTCACTTGATATCGCTATGATAAAAAAAGAGACAATACTCACTTACTTAAGGTTCTTAATTGAACAAGCCAAAAAGATATGTTTTTATCGTGCTGCATATAACTTATTATGCACCTCAGAGAGACCATACTGATGTACTGAATGTATTCAAAAATGTATGGATCATATGTAGGGAACACCACGAAATAAACGCTGCATAAAATAAAACTTTTTTCTTAAACATATAACCCTTAACTAAACTATATTCAGAATATAAAAGCTAAAAGTAAAAGAACATTGCGCAGTTAGGCTAGTAAGAAGTGGAAAAAGAGCTCTAGAAATGGCCAATATTATGTATCCTGGGGTACCCACTAAACTAAGACAAGTAGACATGACACAGACAAAACATAAAGTTTTTAAACGTGGAGCTATTTCTCCATCTGTCAAGTGTGCAGGGCTGAATTTAACTCTGCAAATAAACACATTGATATAAAAAAACCAAAACAACAAATAATGTATATCATAACCATCTCATATTTGGAAAAAGGCATAAAGCTAATGTCTCTTTGGAGCGTCTCTATCTCTGCAGTGATAAAGAGGACCCGTGGAAAACATTAGAAATATCTGTGCCAAAACGGATCTGGGATGGCTATGTATAAATCCGGAAAAACCCATTTTAAATTAGCAACATCCTAATTTCAGCTAAAACACTAGAAAGGAATTGTATTTTCCAATTTATTTTCAATTCACAACCATGCCAGCTGTAATTATTGAGCTATATATCTCTGTATCAAGGAGCAAAAGGTCAAGAATGAAAATATCACTAGCAAGAAGTTAAAATGTCTACGATAACCAATACCATGATATTGGGCAATGAATAAGGGAGAGCTAGCAGCTGGTATCCAGGGTTTCCCCTCTTTGCACCAAAGTCCGTCCAAAAGGGCGGCTTTGGGCACCTGCCAAACGCCAGGCATCAAATTCAGAGGAAGCTGTGAAAAAAGAGAGGAAGAGAATCCTGTTCACCCTTGAGACCCAGAAGCCTATTTAAAAGAAGGGCTTGGACATCGTGAAAAGTGTGAAGGGTAATGAGGTGACCAAGGGTCAAAGAAGTAACCATCTGTACCACCATAGCACAAGCAGCCAGGGAACTTAAACAGGAGTGACTATAAAAAAAAGGCAACAGAGCGTAATTTACCGCCATGTTCTCCCTTCATGGTGTTACAATAGTCCCAAACAAAGAGATAAAACATGTGGGCATAAGCAGGAAAACCCAAACTTGAGCTAGAAACCAAAGCACATCTTAAATGTCCAACATTTCATAAGTCCATCTGATAAGAGCAGTCATTTCAGAAACCAGGGTCTGTCTCAAAATCTGGTCATAGAAGGAACAAGCAGAGATCCATTGGCGGCAGTGACCAATCATAGCAAGAAAAGTAAGCATGTCTTTCTTGGTAACTGGGCGGGGCAGAACAGCAGCAATGCAGAAAGTGCAGATTTTCCTCTGACCATGAGACAGGACAAAACCCAGGTATTTCACTTCAGATGTACACCAGTGCAGTTTATTTCATGACACCTTGTGACCACACACAGACAATCATTATAAAAGGTACAAATTATCAATCGGATAGGTCTCCTGAATTATGGAACACAAAAAGTTGTACAAAATAAGAATAGGACCATGAGGGGCAGTGCATGACTTGTAGAATAGCCCGAAGGACATTCCACACTAGGTATACTGTTGCTTAAAGGTGAAGGCAAAAAAGGAGCTGAAAAGCTTCACCAAAGGGACTAAAATAAAACATTCTTTAGGAAAATGACAGAAAAAAAATCATTGGCTGCCGATGGAATGGTGGAAGAAACATAAGGGCAATGAGAATTACCAAAATATTAACAGCCCGAAAATCTAGGACGAAACAGGGAATGCCATCAGCTTTGGCAACAAGAGCGATGGGCGTATTATAAGAAGAGATGGTGGTTTTGATAATGCCGGAGAAAAGTCAAGAGACAAGCAGTGGAATCTCACCTTACTGCTTTATAAAACCAAGAATGAGTAACTTCAAAGAAGCACTATAGGGGGTCAGTGGAAGCCCAAACAGAGAAGTCTGGGGGAAGGGACAAAAACATTCATGCACAGACCCTGATAATGAAAGCAAAGAACAGATTAGCTTTGCTCTGCACAAGAAAGAAAACCTTTAAAACGGAATTTTTCTTTTTCTTTTTTCTTTTTTTTAACTACAAGGGAAAGATCTTAGACTGATTCAAACAGCGCATTCAATTCATTCCACATAACAGCATGTCCTACCTCAGTAGTAAACATTGGTGACACAGAAAGATGGGAGCTGAAGGAAAAATGTCATACACACACACAGCCGTACAAGTCTCATTTGTCTAGGAGTAAGTGCCTTTATGACTCATTACAAAAGCAATATAACAATGCAAAAATATTCGCTTATCTTACCTTATAAGCGAGGTACAGTAATAAGAGACAATAAAATCTTATACTCTATAAAAGTTTTTTAACCTTACAAATGACAGAGTGGGCAGGGGGGTTCTATAAATAATTTCATTCTTCCCGAAAGAATGGCAGCTGCTTATATATATGAGGGGCGCTTACCGAAAGTACCCCGAGATTTTTCCCAAAAAAACTCCATAATAGAACCCAAAGCTTGAACTTAAAATAAGGGGTGGGTACAGGTCACCACTACCCAGTGAGTATTAAAGAACAGAAAAAATTCAGAAATACTCACAAAATACCGGTGATATCATCTGCCCATCCCGGACAAGCCCCCAACTGAAAAGGATTCAGGTCCCAATTCCTGCCCCATACTTTCTCTGTCTCTGTCATATGTAAGTCAGGTACCTGGGGACACATCTTAAAGACCAGAAACCATCTTTCAAAACATGTCCGTCTTTTACTATGAGTTTCACATCTTTTATACGAATCAGGTTTGTCAGCATGTGATGGCATGTGACGTAAATACAAACCATATATGGATACAGGTCACATGAAACTTTAAACACATCAGCATTTTTCCTATCTAGAGATTGAAGTCCAAAAGGTAAGAAAAAGCCTTGACCAGCAGAGCTTCTTAACTAAATCTGTCTGTAAATACGGCCGTTCAGTCTCCCCACTCCTCTCCAAGCTTCACTGGCTTCCAGTACACTCCAGAGTCCTCTTTAAATGTGCCTGCTTGGCCTTCAAGATCCTACATGGCGTCCTTCCTCCCGTTATCCCACTCTTTTGGAATTCCTCAAACCCCCACTCCACTAGACCCTCCCAAAAACTGAAACTATCTTTCCCCTCTATAAAAGGTATATCCCGCGCAGGAAAACTTGGAACATCCCTCTCCTTTAGAGCCACAGAACTCTGGAACAACCTCTCATCCCCGCTCAGAAATTCTAGCTCCTTCCAATCCTTCTGCAAACACTTGAAAACTTGGCTCTTTTCAAAAATCTAATCGCCTCCCGCCCTCTGGTACCCTTGTCCCTCTCTATCTTCTTAGTTCCTCTCCTATAACCCTTCATTGTAGTTCCTTTCCTCTTAACTTCTGTAAACCGTGCCGAGTTCTGCGCTTGCGGAGATGGCGCGGTATACAAACCTAAGGTTTAGTTTAGTTTAGTTTAGTTCAAGTCCGTCTAGTTAATGTCCTTAATGTACACTTTCATTATCTTTTTTAAATATTTATTATCTTTACCTCTTTTTAAATATTTTATTGTAAACCGGCCAGATACTTGTTGATGGTCGGTATATTAAAAGTCAATAAACTTGAAACTTTCCCTCTCGCTCTCTCTCTGTCTCGTAAATTCACTTTCCAGTGGACATCTCAGTCAAAAAAAAAGAGAGAAGGGAGTTCCGAGAACATTGGGAAGTTCTGTGTGAAGAGAAATCTTTTTTTTTTCCAAGAAATCTTCTTATCTGCGAAAGGGAGAGAAGCAAAGCAGTGTATAAGGGAGGGAGAGAGTGTGTTTCAACCAAGTCAAAACTGGCACTCATGAATATACAAAAGCGTGAGAGATGCTTTATAAATATTCCCCCCCTCCCCCCAGAAGATCAGAACTGGAGAAAATCCACCATGTAAATAAAACTCAAATCTCTGGATTAAAAATCCTTCCAAGAAACAAGCTGCCGTTCTTTAAAATCTAAAAATGATAGCAAAATATTAATCAGCTGAGATTTTTTTTAAAAAATTTTTGTGACCACACATGCATCTAAAGAAGAGTTCTAAACAGTCTGATATTTTCCCTGGGTTTTAATTTTGCAAACCACACGGTGCTGGCAGCAGTTTTTGAATCAAATCCTATAAAGATTTAGTTTTTCTCTGGGCCCTGTTCAGCTCCTAGAATGCCGCAAAAGAAACCGCGGTTAATGCATACGGTTTACTCCTGGTATCCAGCCCGGTGCAGGGCTACAATCCAAAACCCAACCCCATACCCAGGCTTTAGCTTACATTGGAAAGTTGGTCCTCAACCTGGCAGCTAGGCTTCAATGCTAAGAAATGTAAGGTCATGCACCTCGGAAGCGCAAATCCATGCAGGACGTACTTCTTGAACGGAGAAACTTTAACTAGGACTTCAGCAGAACGAGATTTAGGAGTAATCATCAGTGCAGACATGAAAACTGCCAATCAAGTGGAGAAGGCTTCATCTAAGGCAAGGCAGATATTGGGTTGTATCAATAGAAGTTTCGTCAGCCGAAAGCCTGAAGTCATAATGCCGTTGTACAGGGCCAGGGTGAGACCTCATCTGGAGTACTGTGTGCAATTCTGGAGGCCACATTACAGTAAAGATGTGCGCAGAATTGAATCGGTTCAGCGGACGGCCACCAGGATGATCTCGGGGCTCAAGGGTCTCTCGTACGAAGAGAGACTGAACAAATTGCAGCTCTACACTCTCGAGGAACGTAGGGAGAGGGGAGACATGATCGAAACATTTAAGTACCTCGCGGGACGTGTCGAAGTGGAAGATGATATTTTCTTTCTCAAGGGACCCTCGGCCACAAGAGGGCACCCGCTCAAACTCAGGGGTGGAAAATTTCATGGCGACACCAGAAAGTATTTTTTCACAGAGAGAGTGGTTGATCATTGGAACAAGCTTCCAGTGCAGGTGATCGAGGCAGACAGCGTGCCAGACTTTAAGAATAAATGGGATACCCATGTGGGATCCCTATGAGGGTCAAGATAAGGAAATTGGGTCATTAGGGCATAGACAGGGGGTGGGTAAGCAGAGTGGGCAGACTTGATGGGCTGTAGCCCTTTTCTGCCATCATCTTCTATGTTTCTATGATGGGTCATTTGGCCTTTATCTGCCATCATATTTCTATGTTTCTATAATCAGAAAGTTCTATGACATCACAATGCAGGTGTAAAGAGCCTTAGCCTATAGGAAGAGGAGATGCAAATGTTAAGAGCCTTAGCCAATAGGGAGAGGAGGAGAGAGTGGCTGCTACAGACACCAGAAAGTATTTCTTCACAGAGAGAGTGGTTGATCATTGGAACAAGCTTCCAGTGCAGGTGATCGAGGCAGACAGCATGCCAGACTTTAAGAATAAATGGGATACCCATGTGGGATCCCTACGAGGGTCAAGATAAGGAAATTGGGTCATTAGGGCATAGACAGGGGGTGGGTAAGCAGAGTGGGCAGACTTGATGGGCTGTAGCCCTTTTCTGCCGTCATCTTCTATGTTTCTATGATGGGTCATTTGGCCTTTATCTGCCATCATGTTTCTATGTTTCTATAATCAGAAAGTTCTATGACATCACAATGCAGGTGTAAAGAGCCTTAGCCTATAGGAAGAGGAGATGCAAATGTTAAGAGCCTTAGCCAATAGGGAGAGGAGGAGAGAGTGGCTGCTACAGACACCAGAAAGTATTTCTTCACAGAGAGAGTGGTTGATCATTGGAACAAGCTTCCAGTGCAGGTGATCGAGGCAGACAGCGTGCCAGACTTTAAGAATAAATGGGATACCCATGTGGGATCCCTACGAGGGTCAAGATAAGGAACTTGGGTCATTAGGGCATAGACAGGGGGTGGGTAAGCAGAGTGGGCAGACTTGATGGGCTGTAGCCTTTTTCTGCCGTCATCTTCTATGTTTCTATGTTCTACCGGGGTGGCGTGCACATTGCTGGATTGCTGCAGAAGCTGGAGAGAAGGTTCCATAGAAACAGAGAAAATTATGGCAGATAAAGACCTCTTTCTAGAGGGCATGTCCGGGCGGCTTTTCAAAACCCAGCACGTTGTCTGGGTTTTGAAAAGCAAATCTCGTCTGGAGGAGCATTCGCACATGCGCGGTTGCCCTCCTGACCGAGATGGGGAAAAATTTGTCCCCCGTCCCCGCAGGAACTCAATTTCCCCATCCCGTCCCTGCGTGTTTTGTCGCTGTTCTCTGCCTTATTCCTGTAAACACTGCCTTAACCACACAAGCCTTGATCACATATGACTTTAAAGTGTTTGAGGCTTGTGCAGATGAGAACGGAGCTTAGGTATTGGTGGAATGAGGCATTATGACATCACAATCTGAGCTCTAGAATGTTGCTACTTATGATTTTAAAGTGTTTGAGGCTTGTGCAGATGAGGACGGAGCTTAGGTATTGGTGGAATGAGGCATTATGACATCACAATTTGAGCTCTAGAATGTTGCTACTTTTAATTTTAAAGTGTTTGAGACTTGTGCAGATGAGGACGGAGCTCAGGCATTGGTGGAATGAGGTATTATGACATCACAGTCTGAGCTCAGACTGCTACTATGTCTACCTTTAAGCCCTATTCTCGAAAAAAAAAAATTTGCCAAGTTCCAAACGCCCAAAACCAAATGCTTAAAAGCACAATTCTCTAACCAGCATCTGTCATAAGCACCGGTTAGAGAATTGTGGTATCGTCCCCTCCCCCCCTCCCCAACAACGATCACGGAAGGAGGAATGCCCAGTCCCTCCTGCCTGGCACTCACTGAAACCCCCCCCCCGCCCCCCCCGCAATGATCACAGCAATGATCACAGCCCCACTCTCCAGCTTGAGTTTTCAAGCATAGTCCTAGGCATCATCTTAGACTCCTCTCTCTCCTTCAACGATCACCTCAACTCCCTGGTAAAAAAAATGCTTCTTTAGCCTTCATATGTTGAGGAAAGTAAGATCCTGCTTTCATCATTCTCATTTCGCCATCCTCGTTCAATCCACCATCCTCTCTAGACTGGACTACTGCAACTCCATCTATATAAGCCTAACTAAGAAAAACCTCCATAGACTTCAGCTAATTCAGAACGCCGCGGCCAAGCTTATTTTCGCAAAAGGCAAGTTCGATCACGTTTCCCCACTCCTCTCCAAGCTTCACTGGCTCCCAGTTTACTCCAGAGTCCTCTATAAATGTGCCTGCACAGCCTTCAAGATTCTACATGGCGTCCTTCCTCCCGTTATCCCACTCTTCTGGAATTCCTCAAACCCGCTCTCTACTAGATCCTCCCAAAAACTGAAACTATCTTTCCCATCTATAAAAGGTATATCCCGCGCAGGAAAACTTGGAACATCCCTCCCCTTTAGAACCACAGAACTCTGGAACAACCTTTCATCCCCGCTCAGAAATTCTAGCTCCTTCCAATCCTTCCGCAAACTCTTGAAAACTTGGCTCTTTTCAAAAATCTAATCACCTCCCGTTCTCTAGTACCCTGTCCCCCTCTATCTCCTCAGTCCCTCTCCTATATCCCTTCTTTGTAGTTCCTTTCCTCTTCACCTCTGTAAACCGTGCCAAGCTCTGCGCACGCGGAGATGGTGCGGTATACAAACCTAAGGTTTAGTTTAGTTTAGTTTAGTTTAGTTTAGCAAGAGAGATACTCTATCTCTCCTTCTGACACTCCCAACCCCCCTCTCCCGTAATCTTCGCTGCCAGGAAAGATGCCCTAGCTCTCCTGCTAACACCTGCCGCGACACCCCAAAATTTTGGGATGAGGAAAAATTTGTGCGTGTGTCACTCTCTACCTCCACACATATGCACATACAGGTAATGTCATCACGTCGCATCAATGCATGCCCGGAGGTCCTCCAGACACAGCCCCAAGTCACTGAAGGAGAGAAGAGGTTTGTGTAGGGGAAGGGCTGGGTCAGAACAGGGTGACACTGGGGTAGGGCTGGGGGCAGGACCACGGGTCTTCTTTTTTCGCATGAACAAATATGGTAACCCTACCTTTTCCTCTCTTCGCGGGCTGTAATTCCAGAATAAGAGTGGTAGTAGCCTGGCTCAAGTATTTTAAGGAATTTCTGGATTCCTAGACCTGAGAAAATTCTCAGAGAGAACTCTGGGAACACATGAGGCTGGATCCCTGGAAGTGTGTTTTGGATTTCTTAGGCCCTGATTCTATAAAACCCGCCTGAAGGTTAGGCATAGGGTATACCAGACATCCAGATTTCGAGGACCTGTCCGTGGGTCCAGAAGGTGGCTTTTAGAAACTCGGCTCTTTGTCCGGATTTTGAAAAGCTTCCTCGAAATTGCATCAGGCAGGAGGGCCTCCGAGATGAGAGCAGGCGGTTGGGGCGGGGCTGGGTGAGTATGGGTGGGCCTGGGGGGCGGGTCTAGGAGGTCCGGATTTTACTGAGGTATAATCAGGTAATCCTAGTTAGTCACTGATATCAGTACTGATTCTATAAAACTTAGGCACCCATTTTAGAATCACGCTTCACATCGCCAATATTGGCACTGATTAATCCTATCGATTGATTGAGTTAGTTGCCAATATTGGTGCCTAACTTTAGTCAAACTTTGTCGAACCAGGGCCTTATAGCATAGGGTTACCAGACATCTGGGAAAACCTGGACATGTCCTCTTTATGGAGCATTCGTCCGGGTTTTGGAAAGCCCCGACAAGCTCCCCTCCCATCTGGAGGGTAACTGAGCATATGCGGAAGATGGCGCACACATACGCGCATGCTCCAGGCCCTCCAGACGTGGTCAGAGTTTGTTGGGAGATTGTGGGGGCGAGGCTGGAGGCTGAACTGGGAGGGGCTGGGGCGGAGCCAAAGGCAAACCTGGACAGGGCTGGGGAGCCACTGATTATGATTTAATAATGGAAGACTGGATATTCTTGCTAATGTGACATACCAATAAAGGCGTGTGCACACAGGTTCCTCAGAACTTATTTTCACATCTGGGCCTTTGATCCTCAGTAAGTGCCCCTGATTAGAGAGTTGCACGGGGACAGAAATCCCACCCATCCCCACCAGGAACCTCTCCGTCCCCACCCATCCCCATCAGGATCCTCTCCGTCCCCACCCATCCCCATCATGATCCTCTCCATCCCCACCCATACCCGCAAGGAATTATCTCCATCCCCACCCATCCCTGCCAGGATCTTCTCTGTCCCCACCCGTCCCCACCAGGATCCTCTCCATCCCCACCCGTCCCCGCCAGGATCCTCTCCGTCCCCACCCGTCCCCATCATGATCCTCTCCATTCCCACCCGTCCCCGCCAGGATCCTCTCCGTCCCCACCCGTCCCTGTCAGGATCCTCTCCGTCCCCACCCATCCCCGCAAGGAATTATCTCCATCCCCGCCCATCCCCATAAAAAGCAGCAATTACTTCTGACAGAATCATCAATTCCACAGTTTCTTTTGTGTTTGCGCTGCTGTTTTCCTTGTGGAATCTCTTTGGTGGAAACCTTTTTTATGTTTTCTGTTCAGGTAATTAACTTATAAACCCCCTCTTTTACTAAGGCTGACGTGTCCATTATATTATATGGATGAACCCTGCTTCCAAAGCCTTCCGTCCCCGTGGGAGTCCCGTTGGCTAGAGGGGGGTCCCCGTGGGAGTCCCGTGGGCCAGAGGGGGGTCCCCGTGGGAATCCCGTGGGTTATTGGGGGATTCCCGCAGGAACCCTGTGGGACCCGCGGGATTCCCGCGATCCCCGTTCCCGTGCAGACCTCTACCCCCGATAGGATGTTTTTAAAACACGCAAACAGCAAAAAGAACGAAGCATCTGCACGTCCAGATGGTGGGCAAGTCAACTAGCTTTTCCTGAGGGAAAGCAAATGGTTTTCACGGCTGAGTCAATGAAAGCTGTTATTTCCTTAATTCTTTTCCTGAGACGTAGGATCAGTTTCCTGCCCTGGACATTCCCGTTGTTTGATGTAAATGACTAATGAGAAAAGGACAGAGGGAGGATCAAGATCTGATTTTATTACTTAGCTTTTAGAAGCTCAGATTAAACTATTTGCCTCGTTGCATGCAGCCACATGCCATGTTTCTGCGGGCTGGAAAGAGGCCGAGTCTGATCACATGGCTACATATTCTAATATACAAATAGTTTAAATCAATGCTCTGATTTTATTAAGGATGTCCATAGGAACAATTTTTTATGTTTCCTTTACTATTTTCCCCTTTTGTCTCTGTGTTTTAGCAAATACACTGAAATGCAAAAATTACATTTTTGTGGCTTTTTGTGCCATATCTGATGGTAAATGATTTGAAATGAAATAACCAATGTTGTTGCTTTTTTTTTTTTTGTCTTGTAAGTGCATATTCCTCATCTGTTTCTGTTATAAATGCTGGCAACGATATTCAGTGGGAGTTAGCTGGATAGGGGCAGCTCCTACAAGTTTCAAGTTTATTTAAAATTTGATTTTAACTCTTATCAGCTTTTCTAAGCGTTGTACATAGAGAATGACACGGGGACAAATTTTTCCCCGTTCCCGCAGGAACTCAATTTCCCCATCCTGTCCCCATCAGTTTTCTTGCTGTCCCTGTCCCTTCCCCATTCCTGTTCTGCTTTAACCGAACAAGCCTCGTACACTTATGATTTTAAAGGGTTTGAGGCTTGTGCAGATGAGGACGGAGCTCAGGCATTGGTGGAATGAGGCATTATGACATCACAGTCTGAGCTCTAGAATGTTGCTACTTAGGATTTTAAAGGGTTTGAGGCTTGTGCAGATGAGGACGGAGCTCAGGCATTGGTGGAATGAGGCATTATGACATCACAGTCTGAGCTCTAGAATGTTGCTACTTATGATTTTAAAGGGTTTGAGGCTTGTGCAGATGAGGACGGAGCTCAGGCATTGGTGGAATGAGGCATTATGATATCACAATCTGAGCTCTAGAATGTTGCTACTTAGGATTTAAAAGTGTTTGAGGCTTGTGCAGATGGGGACAGAGCTTGCAGGAATGGGGCAGGGACTGGAAAAGAACTCGCAGAGATGGGACGGGAAAATGAGCTCCCCCAGGGACGGGGAAAAATCTGTCCCCTTGTCATTCTCTAGTTGTACATTAATAACATGGGGATACAATCAAGTACACACAACAAACTCATGAAGATCTAAATAAACTTACAAAAAGAAACATGAGGGAAGGGGGAGGGGGAGATGAAGTACAATATTTATAGCAAGAAAGACAATTAAGGATTGAGTAAAGGACGGGGAAACGTAAAATAGTATTAAAAAAGAATTGCTAAAAAAGGGATTTTTTTCTTGTTTTTATTTTTTAAATTGACTAAGTTCTAGTCATAAATATCAAACACATCCTTGGGAAAAAAAGGTTTAGAGGGAGGCTTTAGATTTATCTAGTAGGATCTCTTCCCTGAGATAGACAGGCAAGGCGTTCCAGAGTTCAGGAGCCGTAACTGAAAAAATCTCTGTACGTCTTGCATTGATCATTTTTAAGGATGGAATTGATAATAGGTGCTGTTCATTTGGCCTTAAGGATCTAGATCAGGGGTCTCAAAGTTCCTCCTTGAGGGCCACAATCCAGTCGGGTTTTCAGGATTTCTTAATGAATATGCATGAGATCTATGTGCATCTATGTGGTAGCTAGAAAATGATTTCTTTCCAGCTATAAAAGCAACCATATTAGATTTCGACCAACCCTCAGTGGCACCACTCAGGACTCAAACATTTCATTGTCCTGAGCTTTACGTGTCTGCTCGTCACTGGGTCTTATGGGTCACTTACTTTCGCGGCTTAAAGAAACTTAAGGGAGGGGAGGAGCGTGGTCACCGATCGCACGTGCCGCCCCTTCCCTCCCTCTGGCCAAGTTTATCTCCCTCGCTCCCCCTTACCTTTGCAGTGCTTTAGAAAAGAAACTGATGCCGGCGAAGCCTGCCTGTGCCGCCCTGCTATCGCATGTGTGTGGGTGGAAGCTTCTTCTCTGAACAAACCAAATTACTACAGAATGCTACATAGAAAAATCAAGCTAACAGAATACTTCAGTCACACAGACTATCACACACAAATAACTTAGTGCTTTTTTTCAGTGCAAAAGCAAACCAATAGCACATGGCTGAGCGCTATTCTCCGTGTGAAGCGAAAACAAACAGCATATATAGACAATGGTACGGAGTTTGAACCAAAAAAAGTATGAGAAGAGACTTGAAGACCTAAATACACATACTCTGGAGTTTAAATACTTGAAAGGTATTAATATAGAACCAAATCTTTTCCAGAGAAGAGAAAATGGTAAAACTAGAGGGCATAATTTGAGGTTGCGGGGAGGAAGACTCAGGAGCAATGTTAGGAAATTCTTCTTCACGGGTGGTAGATGCCTGGAATGCCCTCCCAAGGGAAGTGGTGGAGAGGAAAACGGTGATGGAATTCAAAAAAGCGTGGGATAAACATGGAGGTTCTCTAATTAGAAAATGAAAGAGCTAAGGCCGGTACTGGACAGACATGCACAGTCTGTGTCCCATATGTGGTGATTTGGTGTAAGATGGGCTGGGGAGGGCATCAACGGGAACGCCACTAACTTAGAACATGAGGATGTTACCGGCCAGACTTTATGGTAGAGATCCTGCAAACAGGATGGTTGGATAGGCTGGAGTGAGCTTGGACGGCAACTTCAGCATTTGGAACCTAAGACAATACCAGGTGGACTTTACAGTCTATGACCCAGAAATATCAAAGAAGAGACAAGTTAATTTAATCATGTATTTGTAATGGGTATAATTAATAGGCAGACTGGATGGACCGTTCAGGTCTTTATCTGCCCTCATTTACTATATTACTATGTTACCCGGCAGAAACCCAAAGAGTAGCAACATTCCAGAGCTAAGATTGTGATGTCATAATGCCTCATTCCACCAATGCCTAAGAGCCAACCTCAGCAGTGATGTCACAATGGCTTGATTAGATGGAACTTCAGCATTTGGAACCTAAGGCAATACCTGATGGACTTTACAGTCTATGACCCAGAAATATCAAAGAAGAGTCAAGTTAATTTAATCCTGTATTTTTAATGGGTATAACTAATGGGCAGACTGGATGGAATGAAGGAATCTATTAGGTCCATATCCTGAAGCAGCTGAAACAGCGAAACGCGGTCGATGTGACCGGTTCCTATTTTCAGATAAGTATCTGAATGTTCATTATCTTAAGAACATAAGATTTACTATACTGGGACAGACCAAAGGTCCATCAAGCCCAGTATCCTGTTTCCAACAGTGGCCAATCCAAGTCCCAATACCTAGTTAGATCCTAAGTAGTAAAACAGATTTTATGCTGCGTATTCTAGGAATAAGCAGGGGATTTCCCCAAGCCATCTCAATAATGGCTAATGGACTTCTCTTATAGGAAATTATCCAAACCTTTTTTAAACCCGCTAAGCTAATTGATTTCACCACATTCTCCAGCAACGAATTCCAGAGTCATTCGTATTGCACAAGGCTACACAGTAGACAGTGAGGTTGTTTTAATGCCAACAAGGTTCCCTTTACCCCCCAAAAATGTATAATTGAATTTATACAAAAAGATAGGTGGGGTTCTGAGGCTTTTTCCTTCTCCTATTTGTCATTCTGAAGTAGCCACAATGAAATGTTTGTGACTCAATGTTCTGAATAGAGTTTATATAATACATGATTGTTGTTTGAAGTTTCAGTAAGCAGTAGTGTTTGTTTTTCACTAATTTTTGAGGATCAATTATAGAATTCCCTTCTCGGCTTTGAATGTTCTTTGGCACCAGAGATTTCCACAAAAGGTCTCAAAGGAAGGATCCCCCAATTCTCTCGTGGCCCCTTGAGATTTTGATGAACTGCAGATGGACAGCATAGAAATCTGTCTAGACAATAGGTTTTGAAAATAGCAAATTGGAAAAGGTTTGGAGAGAAAAACATCCATCTGCCCCTTCATGGTGCTTTTTGGATGTCTTTCTTTTTTGAAAATGAGCCCCAATATTTCTACATCTCAATGGCCATGAATTTGGACTTGGAGGTTGAAATGTACAGCGTCAGCATCTATGAGACAAAATTGGTTTTTCTTGTTGCATAAGATTTTTTGGACCCCAGTTCGTTTGCTAAAGTTAGACAGTTCTAAATCTAATAGATGCTGGCATTTTCATACTAATATAGGAACTTTGGATCATCTGATATTCTATTGTCCATTGATACTTAATTTTTGGAAGTCGATATGGGGCCAAATTAATGTAGTACTAGGGTCATCGATACAATTGACTTATGAAGCCATAATTTGTGGTACTCTAATTACATGTTAAACTTTCTTTGGATCACTATAAAAGCCGGTTTTTCTTAATAATGACGGGAATAAAAAGTCCGAGAGCCTGTCTCGACGGACGGCTCTAACGCGGAGCTGGGAGGCCCGCGGGGCCATCCGTCGGGAAGAGGATTAGTAAAGGAGGGGCGAGTTAAGGAAAGAAAATTGAAACTGGGGGGATAGAGGCCGTCCCACCGTGGGACTGGCCTCTAATAGGACAAAAGTCGCGGCCCTAGTGGGGGGTGGGTAGGGCATATAAGGAGGGCACTCGGAGGACCTTAACGGTTTCCGGTCCTCCAAGACAACTTTGGCCGTGTCGGCGGGGTTCGGCGGGTTTGCGGCCTACCACGTGTCCCGATCGTGTAGCCTTGCGGTCCAAGATAGCTCGCGCCCCGTCTGATGTGCCCGCTGTGGAAGTCGAGTTGTCCCTCCTTGCCGGCGATTCTTTTGACGAAGCCGACTCCGAGCCAGTGAGTGCGGCTGCGAGGGGGGGTAGAATTTTGCCTCCTAGGCGCTCGCGTTCGGCTGCACGAATTGCAATAGCGCTGGAGGTAGGAGGGGAGGTGCTGGCTGCTGGTGTTAGCGCGGGGTCTACCCGCAGGGGCAGAATCAGGTTGCAGGGAGGACGGGGGAGGAGTTGTAGCTTGCCTCAGATGGATGGTGCAGGGACTTCAGCAGCTGCTCTGGGTCGGGCTGTGGGGTCGTCTACTGCTGGGGTGGTGCCTGCCGCTGGGGTGCTTGTAGATGACCCTACTGATGTCAGTGGAGCCTGTGCAAGGCTGGATTTTGGACAGCAGGTTGGGACACTGTCTTCCCCTCTAGTGAGCGGGGGGGGGTTGGGATAGAGGTCCCAGTGCATCCGTCCACTTCCAGGGCGGGTCCCAGGTTGCCAGGAAGCGCGGCCAGCTGGTGGGCACCCTGGGCACCGGGTTCCTGGGGGACTCCTTGGGGTCCTGGTTCGTGGCCTATGTTCCGCCTTCATTCCCCGGTGCTGTCCCGCCGCCACCTTGGGGGTCGGGTGTTTCCGTTGGGGGTGGCCCTCGGGGGTTTGTGGGGATGGGTGACCAGAGGGTGGGGGCTTGGCCCTCTGGGTTAACTTATCCTTCTCCTGTGCAGGTTGCTGGCCCCTGTCTTGAATTTTTCCCCCAGGTTCCTACTGCTGGACGAGAGTGTGTCGCTGGGACTTCTACGTCTGGAGGGTGTGTCGAAGGACGAGATGCTGCCCTGCGGACGGGAGTCGAGGAGCATGCTCGGGCGGCTCGTCAGAGTCCTGCTACGGTGGTTGCTGCGGAGGGCGCCACTCCTGGAATGGCAGGTGGCGGAGACAGACCGGCTGGAGATTCAACTACGGGTAACATGGCCTTAGCGGCTGGGGTTATTGGTAAGGGTAGGCAGAGGAAGGGTAAGGGAAAAGGTAGGAAAGGTCGACGGGGTAGGGATTCTTCTTCTTCCTCATCGTCTACTTTAACCTCTTCTTCCTCTTCGACGTCCTCCTCCTCGGGGTCACCTCGGCGGGGGACGGGTGAGAGCTCAGTACAGGAAGGGGCCGATCGGGGGGCCCCGGCTCTTGTGGCGCTGTCGGAGCTGTGGGAGAAGGTTCCGCGGTCTCTTCGCCGCAAGATTAGGAAGTGTTCGTGTGTGGACGTTTTTCGGCTTTTGGAGGGCCGGGTGCGGGGTCGGAAGAAGAAGAGTAAGAAGGAGGGGGGGAAGCCTAAAGTGAGTATGGTGTCCCGCAATATAGTGAACTGGTCGCGGGCATTTTTGCATTTAGCCAGTGTTTGGGGTCGCGAGCGTCCCCAGGACTACGGCCTGTTGTTGGCTTACGCGGATTCCATTCTAGATGGTTATCTGTCAATTTATCAGCGGTTCGGGGGTTGGGCCTGGCTCAACTACGATGAAGCTTTCCGGGACAAGATAGAGGAGAACAGGCACATGTCTTGGGGTACTCAGGACATTAATCTGTGGCTCACCCATATGGCTAAACCTAGTGGGTCTGGCCTGAGTATCACGGGTAAGTCGGGGTTTCCGGTTGCTGGGGGGGTCGTTCCTTTCGTCCCACAGGGGGTCCGGGGGCCGGGGGGGGTCCAGGTCTCTGCTGGCAGTTCAATAAATCCTCCTGTTCCTTTACAGACTGTCGCTTCCGTCATGCCTGCTCCTTGTGTGGCCAGGGACACTCGAGTGCCCCAAAAAAGGAGCTGGGGCCCCCCTTGCACCAACCAAGTGAGGTCGGGGTGCAGGGGTTGCCCACTCCGGTCCGGGTAGGTGCCATGAGACCTTGGTTGGACCTTTACGGGGATAGGCAGTCGGCTGCGATGTTGGCGGGGGGATTTAGCAACGGTTTTGTTATTCCCTGTTCACTTCCCTTGTCTACCGTGCAGGCTTCCAATGCTTCTTCAGTTTCTATATTGCGGGGGGGAGGTGCGGCATAAGTTGCGTGAGGAACTTGCTCTTGCGTGGGTTGCGGGCCCCTTTCTGGATCGCCCGTTCCCGGTGATGGTGTTGTCCCCTCTGGCAATTATTCCTAAGAAGGAACCTGGGAAATTCCGCCTGATTCATAATTTGTCCAGGCCCGTAGGTCGTTCGGTGAATGACAGTATTCCTCGTGATCTCTGTTCGGTTCGCTACGCATCCTTCGACAGTGCTTTGCGTCTGGTGAGAATCGCGGGCGGCGGTGCTTTACTGGCGAAGGTGGACATTGAGTCGGCCTTTCGGTTGTTGCCGGTGCATCCGTCCTCCTATCCGTTGCTGGGCTTTCGGTTTGAGGGTGCCTTTTATTTTGACCGCTGTCTGCCTATGGGTTGTTCCATCTCCTGCGCGTTTTTTGAGTTGTTCAGCTCCTTTCTACACTGGGTTACTGTTCGCCGAGCGGGGAGAGACTCGGTTGTTCACTATCTAGATGATTTTCTGTTCGTAGGGGGGGGGCGGGCTCGGGCGATTGCGGTCTGCTGAAATCTACCTTCGAGGCGATGGCTGCCGAATTCGGAGTGCCGTTGTCTGCCGATAAATCGGAAGGGCCCACTTCTTGCCTCACCTTCTTGGGGATCGAGATTGACACGCTTGCAATGGTGACTCGGCTGCCTCAGGGTAAGGTGCGACAGTTGTTAACCTTGATTTCTATGGTGCGGGGTACCCATAAATCTACTCTGCGAGTTGTGCAGTCTTTGTTGGGGTCCCTTAACTTTGCCTGTCGGGTCCTGCCTATGGGACGGGCTTTTTCCCGTCGTTTAGCGGCGGCGACGTCCGGTGTTCGGGATCGCCGACACTTTGTCCGGATTTCGGCTGGGATTCGGGCGGATATGCATATGTGGTCTCTCTTCTTAGCTCATTTCAACGGATCGCTTCCCATTCAGTTCCCGGATGCCTCCAGCGTGGATCTGGAGCTGCAATCGGATGCGGCGGGGGGTGTAGGCTTCGGACTCTATTGTCAGGGGGACTGGTGCGCAGCTGCGTGGCCTGAGAGTTGGCAGAAGGCAGGTTTTACTCGTAATGTGACCCTGCTGGAGCTTTTCCCCTTGTTAGTCGCGTGTGAGTTGTGGCCAGAAAAGTTGCGGATCCGGCGAGTGGTTTTCTGGTGTGACAACATGGGGGTGGTCGAGGTAGTGAATAGGCAGGCTGCTAAATGTTTACAGGTGAATAGGGTAATGCGGGAGCTGGTCTTGCGCTGTTTGCGCCTTAATTTGTATATCCGGGCTCGCCACGTACCTGGGGTTCAGAACAGGCTTGCTGATACACTTTCTCGCTTTCAATTTTTGCAGTTTCATCAGTTGGCGCCTTCAGCGAAGGAGGAGGGGTCGCCGATGCCGGAACATTTATGGGGCTTGTTGGTGAACGGATCTGGAGCTTGTTGCAGCGATCGGTAGCGCCAGCCACGTGGATTCGATACAATCGGGGTTTCGTGACTGTTTGTCAATTTCTGCATACGCGGGGTTGGGTCCCCGGTGCTGTCTCGGAGGTCTTGTTAGCGGACTTCTTAGCGGGATCTCAACAGGAGGGTTATTCACGGAGTGCAGCAACAGGTCACCTGGCGGGCTTTGCTTACTTTTGTAGGGCCTTCGGGTGGTCCTGCCCAACGTCCGGGTTTTTGCCTCGCAGGATGTTGGCGGCATGGGATCGGGTGGCTCCGCGGCTGCCGGATACCCGGCTGCCCATCACACATGCCTTATTGTCTCGTCTCATAGCGGTATTGCCTGTGGTAGCAAGTTCTAGTTTTGAAGCTTGTTTGTTTAGGGTGGCTTTTTCCTTGGCTTTCTTTGGGGCGCTGCGAGTGGGTGAGTTGCTTGTCCACCCGGCTGACACCCTGGGTTTTTCGAGGTCTCTTGTTTAGTCAGGTACGCGTGTCTGGGGATGCGGTGCGTTTGTTCATTGCCCGGTCTAAGTCGGATCAGCTGGGCAGGGGGCGCACATTGGTCCTGCGCCGAGTGGTGGGCTGTGCTTCATGCCCGGTCCAGTCGCTGGAAGCCTATATGGCGATTCGACCTAGCTCCGACTTGGCGTTGTTACTGCACGCGGACGGTGTCCGTCTCACTCGTTACCAATTTCTGGCAGTCTTGCGTCGGGCTCTGGGACGGTGTGGTGCAGAGCCGGCGCGCTTCGGCACGCACTCTTTTCGCATCGGAGCTGCCACTAGTGCTTTTGAGGCTGGTGTTCCCGATGGGGCCATTCAAAGATTGGGCAGATGGTCTTCAGGTGCTTATCGTGGCTACATCCGCCCGATTGCTGACCCGCAAGGGAATGCTCAGTCTGGTGGATTGGGTTAATGGGTGCTCCTGAGATAGTCGGGGTGGATGGGGCGGTTTGGCGGGCGGTTGAGTACTGGGTATAGGTGTTTGCTTTTCGGGGATGTGTGGGCGGGTGCACTGCATGGCTTCTTGTTACTAACCTTTTGAGTTCTGAGGACGTTGGCTTGACTGCTGAGTTTTGCTTTTCAGGTGCTGCGCGACGTGTCCTGTCAGTTTGGATCGTTGGGCACTCCTTTGTCCATTAGGCCGGGGAGCGCGCAGTGATTCGACCGGGTGGTCAGCACTTGGGCCTCCATCATCGCGGAGTCTACGTCTCTTGGTGGGGTCAGCGGGGGATGCGTTGGCACCAGCTGCTCCCCCTACTGGAGGACCTGCGGCATCGTGCTCGGCGCCCCGATCTATTGCTTTTCCACCTCGGAGGCAACGATGTGGATGCGCTTAGTGGGAAACAGTTGATTGATATGGTGATCGGGGATCTGGGGGTGATCCAGGGTTGGTTTCCGGGTGCACGGCTCGTCGGGTCGGACATTATTCCGCGGCCGAAGCGGTTGGTGTCTCGAAGATGGACTCGGGGACTCATTAAAGTGAATAGGCAGATTGGTCGGTGGGTGGAAGCTCGGGGTGGGGTTCAGATTAGACATTCCTGGGTGAATGTTTGTTGTTCGGGTTTGTTTTTCCGGGATTGGGTGCATCTTTCGGATATTGGGTGGGACCTCTTACTTGATGACTTTGCTACCTGCTGCGAGCGTGTGTTGGACTCTTAGTCGCAGCCCTGTTTATTGGGGGGGGGGCCTGTAACGGGTTACAGGCTTGTGGCGGTATCCCGAGCTACTGGCGGCTGGTCTCATCACGGGGATGAGCGGTGGGCCGGTTGGGAGCCGTGCCTGGTGGGTCGGATGACCCTGGACAATGGGGCATGTGGGGACATGCCACTCCTCGGACCCTTGCTTAGATGGCAGGGTCGGGGGCCATTTACATCTGAGTCAGTAGCTCGGGATCTGGGTCGCAATGGTGATACCATTGCGCTGGTTTAAGGGATAAATTGTTATTTAATGTTGTTGGTAATGTTATTTATAATATGTAAATGTTATTTAATTATGTTAATGGTTAATAAACAGGGCTGCGGCCTGGTTTCTCCACTCAGACTTGCGTGTTTTCTTGGGGGTTTGTTTAAGGGTTTGATGGGAAGGAAGATGTTTTGCATTAAGAAAGCGGGCCGCTCCAGCTTCCGCTGTTATAGCCATCCAGAAGATAACACGTAACTGAAAGAGTTATGATAGACTTAATTATACTTTCTGGTGGGCAAACGTATTTTCTAGCTACAAATATGAAAGAATGAATGCTGAAATTTTAGGATATTGTAGTGCATTTGAAAGGGTGTGGAGCCCATTATTGAGTCACAATAGTTGTCATGTACCTTTTCTTTTTATTTGTCCTCCTTACACATCCAGGGTGGGAGGGAGGGGGGATGGGAAAACATTATAATTATTATTCATTATATCTATTTTATTGAAATTATACATGTGGTTTTATTTTCATTAGTTAAGGGGAGGAGGGGGTGTGTGAAAATGTTTGTTGTTGAAATATTTGTATATTTAAAGTGCTTTTGTTTGATTTGATCATGTTTAAATTCACTGTATTGCACTGTTAATAATTGAAAACTAATAAAGATTTACAAAAAAAAAAAAAAAAAGAAAATGAGCCCCAATGGCTCCCGCCTTTAGTTATTGTGAAAGAGCCTGAGATGAATGTCTGACATACTGTATCATTATGTACTCAATGACTAGTTTTTGGTCATTCCTGTTCAATTGCTGTATTTGTTAAAATGTTAATAAAGATGATTGAACTTAAAAAAAAAAAGAAATCTGGTGAACAATAAAATTGTTGCTATGGAAAATGTCACAAAAGATCCATAGATTTCCATGGATTATTTTTCAAGGTCATTCCAGAATGCTAGGATTTTGTGCACATGAGTAGCACACCCTATATCCTCTTGCACTCTTTCTGAGAAGATCAAAGTATTAAAAAAAAAAAAAACCAGCAAAATCTATAACTATATGGCTATAACTGTATCTCTAAGTCTCCCTACAAGAGATTTGGTAACTGCTGAATTGCAGAATTGAAACCGAAGCCAAGGGTCTAAAGTCAGATTAAGGGCAAAAGGAAGGTCACCACCAGTCACTCAGATACTACATAACATGCTCTGTATTTCAGCTAGAACAGCTCATCTTTGGACAAATTGATTTGGTTGGTTGCCTGTCTTTGCAAACAACAGTTCAGATTTGGCTGAAGAAACAGTCCACTTGCAAAAAAAAAAAAAAAAATTTCATAAGAACGAGGCTTTCGGATTCAAGTTTCAGAGGTTTTAAGTCAGAAGAATTTGTGTCTTGAAAACCCCCTCTTTCTTCTTCAGTATTTGATTTCCTGTGTTTCCAGTTCCTTTACCATAAGTCCACTTTATTTGCAAGCTATGACCTTGTTATATTGTTCCAGGAGGGGGAAACGCCCTGTCCCCCACCAGAGCCTATCTCCTAGCTTTTTTTTTATTAAGGAGCATCATTGTTCAGTCGCCAGCTCTCCCGCTTCTCATGTCACACTGTAGAAACATGAATTCAGACACAACTTTTTATATATCTAATAATAATAATAATAATAACTTTATTTTGTATACCACAATACCACAAACAGTTCAGAGCGGTTTACAGTGTAAGAGACTGTACATTTACAGCGAAGATACAATGAGGACTGTACATACTCTGTAAAGGTGTTTATACAGCGAAGAACAATGCAGATTTACCACGCAGGAGACTGTACATATACAGCAGAGATATTTATATAGTGGAAAAAAAGCAGTGCGAGAGACTTATAGAGCAAAATGCAATGCAAGGGACAGAATAATGCGGTGAAGCGGTTTACTATGCAATGATAGTTACATATATGGCGAGGATGCAGGGTGGTGAATGACAAGAAAAGCAACCAGTATCAATTACAGGATGGAAGTATTTGATTGATGAGTAGAATTTGGTTATTTGGTGATGGGGGTGGGGTTCGAGAAATTTGTCGTAGAGGAAAGATTTGAGAGATTTCCTGAAGGATGAGTAAGATGGGGTGAACCTTCCGGTTTATCAACCTACAAAAGAACATAGGGCCTGACAAGCTGGGTCAGAGTTCAGGTTCATCAGACCTAGTATCTGGTCTCACACCGTGGCCAGTCTGGGCCATTATAATGTAGACTCTCAGTTAACCGTCATCCGTGGGGATTGATAGATGCCGGATGAATGTGGTTCCTGGTTGCTTGAGAGTTACACTTAAAAATAGGCCTAACTAATACTATGCACTTCTCCCTCCGAATCCGCGAGGGTTAGGGGCAGAGCCGGCCTGCGAATATGGAAAATTGCGGATAACTTTTAGGGCTGACTCTGACCCAACCCCGCCTCCCTCCAGCGTCCTGGACCTCCCCAGACCTTATCTGGTGGTCTAGTGTTGACGCGGGGCAGGAGCGATCTTCCTACGCTTCTGCCCCGTGCAGAGCCGCCATCAAAAATGGCTGCCGTGAATTCATATTGCAGTCTCGTGAGACAACGGGAACTCACGGCAGCCATTTTTGATGACGGCTCTGCACGGGGCAGAAGCACAAGAAGATCGCTCCTGCCCCGTGTCACCACTAGACCACCAGGTAAGGTCTGGGGGGTTCTGGGATGCAGTGATGGATCAGATTCAGCCATTAAAAAAATAGGAAGCAAAAAACCGCGAATAACCAAATTTGCGAGTAGTAAACCCGCTAATTTGGAGGGAGAAGTGTACTCCATACTATGCTATCAGTGAAAAGAGACCCAGTTTCTCCAATCTTTCTCTATCTCTCTCTTTTTCTCTTTTTCTCTCTCTCTCTATTTCTGTGTCTCTCCTATCTCTCTCTCTTTCTTTCTTTCCATCTCTCTCTCTCTATTTCTCTCTGTCTCCCTTTCTCTCTCTCTCTCTCTCTCTATTTCTGTGTCTCTCCCTATCTTTCTCTCTATTTCTCTCTCTCTTTCTGTCCCTCTCTACTCTCTCTATGCCCTTCATGATCTTGTAAGTCTCTATCATGTCCCCTCTAAGTCTCCTCTTCTCCAGGGAAGAGTCCCAGTTTCTCCAATCTTTCTCTCTCTCTCTCTCTATTTCTCTCTGTCTCTCTTTCTCTCTCTCTTTCTGTCCCTCTCTATTCTCTCTGTGCCCTTCATGATCTTGTAAGTCTCTATCATATCCCCTCTAAGTCTCCTCTTCTCCAGGGAAGAGTCCCAGTTTCTCCAATCTTTCTCTATCTCTCTTTCTCTCTCTCTCTCTCTCTATTTCTCTCTGTCTCCCTTTCTCTCTCTCTTTCTGTCCCTCTCTACTCTCTCTATGCCCTTCATGATCTTGTAAGTCTCTATCATGTCCCCTCTAAGCCTCCTCTTCTCCAGGGAAAAGAGACCCAGTTTCTCCAATCTTTCTCTATCTCTTTCTCTCTTTCTCTCTCTCACTTTCTCTCTCTCTCTCTCTCTCTCTCTTTCTCTCTCTCTTTCTGTCCCTCTCTACTCTCTCTGTGCCCTTCATGATCTTGTAAGTCTCTATCATATCCCCTCTAAGTCTCCTCTTCTCCAGGGAAAAGAGTCCCAGTTTCTCCAATCTCTCAGCATATGAAAAGTTTTCCTTACTTTTATCAGACGTGTCGCTCTCTCTGAACCCTCTCGAGTAACGCCATGTCCTTCTTAAGGTACGGCAACCAATATTGCATGCAGTACTCCAGATGCGGACACACCATCGCCCGATACAACGGCAGGATAACATCTTCTAGAAACAATTTTTTTTCTGCTTAATTATGCACTCTGAAAATATTTTTTGCTAAATCTTTTTTAAATCAGCTACTTTTTAGTTTTATGAAGTATTCTGTAGCCCAAGTACCATTTGAGAGGATAAATAAGCATTTCCTATATGTTGGTCCTAACCTACACAAGATGTTATAAACTTACGACATTTCTCATTTCAGTCATCTTTTCTCCAACCTAAATTAACCTGGGCTGGGTCACTTTATTTCACTGCCTCTCAGGTCTAATCCTGAGCTCTGCCACTGGCTCTGTAACCATAATTGTTGTTATTAAGTGTAATTTATCTTTAAAATCCAGCATAGTACTGGAAGACTGTAAGGTGACCAACGTGACACCAATTTTTAAAGAGTTCCAGAGATGATCTGGGAAATTATAGACCAGTGAGTCTGACATCGGTGCGGGGCAAAATGGTAGAGACTATTATATAGTACAAAATTATTGATTTTACCAGTTCTCAGGATCTTTATCTTCTTCACGTTAAGGTGTGGGTCTCTTTTGAGACAATCCCCCCTTTTACTAAACCGCAATAGCGGTTTGTAGCACAGGGAGCCGCACTGAACGCCCTGCGCTGCTCCCGACGCTCATAGGAACTCTTTGAGCTTCGGGAGCAGTGCGGGCATTCAGCACGGCTCCCTGTGCTAATAACCGCTTTCGCAGTTTAGTGAAAAGAGGGGGGTGGGGGAATGTTCCTTGACAATCAAGGTTCAAGGTTGCTATTTATTTGATTGACCGTCTAAGGTCAAACCATTATACGTAACATAAAAATGTATTTATATTACATTACATTACATTACATTACATTAGTGATTTCTATTCCGCTTGTGCCTTGCGGTTCTAAGCGGATTACATTAGAAGATGGCTGGTCATTTCCAGGCGATGACATTACAATTATTTGTATAACTTTACAAACTTTGCATACCTAACTTTACATAACTTTTCGTACATAACTTTACATAACTTTACGTGGAGTTACTTTGTGTTACTTTACATTATCCTTACCGTGCTTGCATAACTTGCATTAAGTTTACATAATTTATCTTACATAATTTATCTTACATAACTTTACAAGACTTTACGTAGGGTTACTTTGTGTTATTTTACCTTATTATTCCAGTACATTGCATAACTTACATTACATAATATTACAAAGCATAACCTTATGTTATATTACAAAGCATAACCTTATGTTACATTACATAATATTACAAAGCATAATCTTATGTTACCAAAAAATCGTCTGTTCCTAGGTTGTTATATCTGATTTTTCGGTATTTGGGGAAACAGTGTTTCTGGATATGAGTTGGCTTATCGCCCGTTGCAACTAGATTAGATGTTGCCTATGGGGACGAAATTGCAGTTGGGTGTGAGTTGCAGGAGGTTATGAAGGGTGAGAAGATGAGGGTAGATTATAATATTGGGATGTGTTTTTTGAATAGTATAGTTTTTATATCTTTTCGAATACCGCAATACTCGAGGAATTCTATGTGGTTTTCCCATGATTTCAGTTTGAATCCACAACTTTCAACATGCAGGATTCTAATTTATTTTTCAGATCTTGCCCCAATCTTATCAGTTGGGGGGGGGGGGGAAATCATCTGCATATTGTCTTTAATGGATGTTCAATGACTCAAAAACCTTTCCCATTGACGCCATATAAACATTGAACAATAATGCCAACAATGCTGATCCTTGAGAAATTCCTCTTCCTACAGAGGCTTCTGTGGACACTTTGGCTAATTCTGCAGGTCCCGTAACCAAACACCATAAAAGCATCAAATAAATGGCTTCCGTACATGTCAAACTAGTGGGCTACCATTTCCAAATCGGGATCATTCCGCCAGATGTGCTTATGTAATTAATTTAAGCCATGAAAAAAAACAGAAAGCTGCGTTGCCAACACGGAGGACATGCTGAGAAATTATGAGCCTTCATCTGTTTGGTATCAGGAGGTCTCACTGTTGAGTATTTAGGCTCCAGAAGGCGAAGGGCGCAACGACATTTGGTGTGCAGAGAAGACATGACCTCTGGTCGATGTAGATTGATGAGCCAGGCCGGTTGTTTCAACTGTTATCAAATTAAGGACACAGACTAAAGAGGGAACAACAGGTGTTCATGTGAGTCAAATTTATCAAAACAGAGCTCAATTTGCAACAGTGGGCAAACTTGGCCTGCACAACAGCATTGGCTGTCAAGAATCATCATCGTGCAAAAGGAAGAAATGGAGGTTCCCAAATTTGCTTCCGCTTTGACGAGTGTTTGAAGTGCCTGTGATTGTCTGTTGTGCCACTCGGTTTCATTCTACGTGTAACCAACCTCTGGACTTAGATATGCTCTTCAGGACAGGGGAGGCCATTTACCTCGCCAGCCTGCGGTAGAAACCTCTACCGCTATTTAGTACAAGGAGAGACTTACAAGATCATGAAGGGCATAGAAAGAATGGAGAGGGACAGAAAGAGAGAGAGAAAAGGAGACAGAGAGAAATAGAGAGAGAGAGAGAAAGGGAGAGAGAGAAAGAGAGAGAGAGAAAGATTGGAGAAACTGGGTCTCTTTTCCCTGGAGAAGAGGAGACTTAGAGGGGATATGATAGAGACTTACAAGATCATGAAGGGCATAGAGAGAGTAGAGAGGGACAGATTCTTCAAACTTTCGAAAAATAAAAGAACAAGAGGGCATTCGGAAAAGCTGAAAGGGCACAGATTCAAAATGAATGCTAGGAAGTTCTTCTTTACCCAACGTGTGGTGGACACCTGGAATGCGCTTCCAGAGGGCGTAATAGGGCAGAGTACGGTACTGGGGTTCAAGAAAGGATTGGACAATTTCCTGCTGAAAAAAGAGATAGAGGGGTATAGATAGAGGATTACTGCACAGGTCCTGGACCTGTTGGGCCGCCACGCGAGCGGACTGCTGGGCACGATGGACCTCAGGTCTGACCCAGTGGAGGCATTGCTTATGTTCTTATAGGAGCCCTTAATTATCTCATTTGTTAATCCAGTTTCCAGATCATTTAAAAAGATGTTCAATCGCACCAGTCCCAGTACAAATCCATGCGATACTCCCCTATTTACCCTCCAAAATGGCCATTTAACCCTATGCTCTGTTTTCCGTCCAATAACCAATCCTAAGCCACAACAGAACGTTGCTCCCTACCCCATGGTTCGTAATATTCTCAGGAGTCTCTCATGTTGAATTTTGTCTCGAGCGTTCTGAAAAATCTAGATGCACGACATCAACTGGTTGACCTTTATCCACATGTTTAATCAGACCTTCAAAGAAAAGAAGCAAAGTGGCGAGGCAGGACTTCCCTTGGCTGAACCCATGCCGACTCTGACCTACTAAAACCAGGTTTGTCTAAGGGCTCCTTTTACAAAGGTGCGCTAGCGTTTTTAGCGCACGCCAGCCGAAAAACTACCGCCTGCTTAAAAGGAGGCGGTAGCAGCTATCGCACGCGGCATTTTAGTGCTCCCTAAGTGCGCGCTAAAACCGCTAACGCACCTTTGTAAAAGTGTTCTGTAATTTTATTCTTTATAATAATTTCCACTATTTTGCCTGGCACTGAAGCCAGGCTTGCCGGTCTGTAATTTCTCAGATCTCCCCTGGAATCCTTTTTAAAAATCAGCTTAACATCGGCCATCCTCCAATCTTCAGGTCCTACAGATGATTTTAGCGACAGGTTATAGATCACGAACAGCAAATCAACAATTTCATGGGCTTCAAACTTAGGCTAGCAAAAAGGCTGTCCTACTTTATCCACTGAGCTAACTGGGCGACTTCCAGATGACCCCCCACCCCGATATTCAATGTGGAACCCGGACAAGGCCCAGAATTGAATATCCAGGGTTACATAGTAACATAGTAACATAGTAGATGACGGCAGATAAAAACCCGAATGGTCCATCCAGTCTGCCCAACCTGATTCAAATTTAATTTTTTTATTTTTTCTTCTTAGCTATTTCTGGGCAAGAATCCAAAGTTTTACCCGGTACTGTGCTTGGGTTCCAACTGCCGAAATCTCTGTTAAGACTTACTCCAACCCATCTACACCCTCCCAGCCATTGAAGCCCTCCCCAGCCCATCCTCCACCAAACGGCCATACACAGACACAGACCGTGCAAGTCTGCCCAGTACTGGCCTAGTTCAATATTTAATATTATTTTCTGATTCTAAATCTTCTGTGTTCATCCCACGCTTCTTTTACTCTCCACCACCTCTCTCGGGAGCGCATTCCAGGCATCCACCACCCTCTCCGTAAAGTAGAATTTCCTAACATTGCCCCTGAATCTACCACCCCTCAACCTCAAATTATGTCCTCTGGTTTTACCATTTTCCTTTCTCTGGAAAAGATTTTGTTCTACGTTAATACCCTTCAAGTATTTGAACGTCTGAATCATATCTCCCCTGTCTCTCCTTTCCTCTAGGGCAGTGTTTTTCAACCTTTTTACACCTATGGACCGGCAGAAATAAAAGAATTATTCTGTGGACCGGCATTGGTCGAAGAACACTGGACTAAGTCGTGGGCCAGACCCCACCCATCTCTACCCAAACCACACCCCAGACCCCGTCCCCATAATAGTACTAATTGCACCTTGCACATCCCACGCCTCATCCGGAAGCCTTCCCTCTGACGTTGCAACGTCAGAGAGAAGGCTTCCGGTTCAGGCGCAGGATGCCCGTAGGAGCCACTGCCCGTGGCTGTGTGCACTGAATCAGTTAGGAAGAGGGAGCTGGCTCGAAGATAACGCCGCATCGATCGCACCGTGGACCGGCGGTTGAAGAACACAGTTTTGGGCCTGATGCACTAACTGGCCCTGTGGACCGGCAGGAAATTTCTGTGGACCGGCACTGGTCCATGGACCGGTGGTTGAAGAACACTGCTCTAGGGTATACATATTCAGGGCTTCCAGTCTCTCCTCATACCTGGTTGTAAGCGCGACTTTTCTGCTGGCCATTGCAGGCTAAATATCAACCCCCTATAGCTTTAAACATCTTATGATTCACTTTATAGCAGATCTCATCATTAAATCTGGCATTGTCCCAGAGGAACGCACGGCAAAGCCAATTCCCCATAAATCTTAGTTAAGCTCACTGGCGCTTCCCTTTCACTCATCTCCAGAAATGTCAGAACAATTTCGAGGCCTTATAATGTTTAAAATCACTGGTAGCTTCTCAGAGACATTGATGAGACCACTTCTAGGGCACAGCTGTCACTGGGTGGCCACATTAAGAGGCGAGGACAGATTATAAATACAGACTCTGCTTGGGTAAAGAATGATCGTCTTTTTTAATCTCCTTATAAACAAATGTAAGCTTTGTTTTCCCAAGCCTGATGATGCTACATTAAGTGAGGTTTGTACTGTAATAGCAGCTGGGACATGCAACTTCCTTACTTGAAAGGACAATGTGTCATTGAAAAGTTTAAAAAGCACACTTTGGGCTGAAATGGAGAAATGTAATGTAATGTAATTTATTTCTTATATACCGCTACATACTGTACTATATTTGGTGGGGGTGTCTTGGAGGACCACCAGGCCAATCGGGTTTTCAGGCTAGCCTTAATGAATATGCATGAGAGAGATTTGCATATAATGGAAGTGAGAGGCATGCAAATCTGCTTCCATGCATATTCATTAGTGCTAGCCTGAAAACCCGACTGGCCTGGTGGGCCTCCAAGACAAGGTTGGGAATCACTGATTTATAGGGCAGTGATTCCCAACCCTGTCCTGGAGGAACACCAGGCCAATCGGGTTTTCAGGCTAGCCCTAATGAATATGCATGAGAGAGATTTGCATATGATGGAAGTGATAGGCATGCAAATTTGCTTCATGCATATTCATTAGTGCTATCCTGAAAACCCGATTGGCCTGGTGGGCCTCCAAGACAAGGTTGGGAATCACTGATTTATAGGGCAGTGATTCCCAACCCTGTCCTGGAGGAACACCAGGCCAATCGGGTTTTCAGGCTAGCCCTAATGAATATGCATGAGAGAGATTTGCATATGATGGAAGTGATAGGCATGCAAATTTGCTCCATGCATATTCATTAGGGCTAGCCTGAAAACCCAATTGGCCTGGTGTTCCTCCAGGACAGGGTTGGGAACCACTGTAAATATAGGGTACATGTTCTGAAACAGTATTTTTAGTATAGGGACAAAAACAACCAGAGAGGCGAGGCCGGCTGACAACTGCGGCGCTGAAAGAGTTAAAGTGGCCTGCGTCTTCATCCAGTAATTTAGGAGAAGGCTACAGCTGCTCAGCCCCCCCCCCCCGAAATGTCATCCTTAGCCCCGCCCCGGGGAATTTAGGTGGGAGGGGCGGGGCGGGATCTTGCTAGGCTGCTAAAACCTCCCTGAAGTTTCCCCCCCCCCATCACTTCTTCCAGTGGCTCCAACCCCTGCCCTGGTCGTTTGAGTTCACCCCGGCAGGGAGATGAGGTTATCGGGAGATTACTAGGATTGCATCCAAGCAGCAAAAACGAAAAACATAACGAAACGAAAGGGAGCAACCAGGCTTCCCCCCCCCCTCTCCTTGCGAGTCCATCCTGCAATTGATGCGGGGGCTGGGAACAAAGGAGCCGGGATCTTGGAGCTCGGGCCACAGCAGCCGAGGAGGGGGACATGGGCTGCACCGGGCGGCTGTCAGAGAGCAAGAGTGAAGAGCCTGGGCTCGATGGAGACGCGCAGATTTAGACGCCTATCTGCATCCTCCCGCTTGCCCCGGAGGTAAAGGTTGCTCTGGGGATCCGCCCCTGCTCTGGGGAGGCTCCGGCTCAAAAGGCACCAAAGACCTCCTCTTTTTACCCCTGTTAACAGCTGGATGTAAGTATGCAACCTAAATATTTAGCTATGTGAACTTTTTTTTTTTTTTTTTTTTTTGGGGGGGGGGTTGTCTTTGCAGCATCCTGTTCTGACTTTTCACAAGTTAAAGGGCTTCTGCCTCCTACAAGCCTGATGAAATGTTATGTGTTGGGATTAAAGGGGCAGGGTGTTCCCCACCCCTCCCTGCCCACCCCCCCAGCAAAATCTGACTGTGTTCTGCTCATTTTAGATTTTTTTACATGTATGTATGTATGATTTTTACATGTATGTATGTATTACATGCATGTATGTAGATCTGGTTGGTTTTATTTCCCCTCAGCGAAAGCCTGAGGCTTTAAGAAATTCTTAGATAGGACTCATGAATTCATGTTTGAATGCTCTTATATCTCCAGCCCTCACTTATCAATTTTGGAAAGATCTTAAAACAATACAAAATTGAATCAATTTCAAAATTATCATGCTAAGCGGATTTTTTTTTTTTTAATTTTTATGGAGTAATGTTTACAGTTTCTGATCTATCTTAGTATAAATAATTTGTATTGTGCATATTTTACTTTGAATAAGTTAGGGTTGCATTTTGTTAGTCAGTATCTTTTATTGAAATGTTTATAAGATATTGTTATTTGGATCTGTACTTTTATTCTATAACATTTTTATTGAAGAAATCAGTAAATATACAATATTATAATACAATAAAATAGTCATTAAATTAAAATTCATCATATTAATTTCCATCAAATATCTTTCATTTCTTCAAAATATATTTCCAAAATATCCATTACATCTCTCAATACCCTCCCCCTAATTCCTACCCCCCTTCCCTTTTCCTATTGACCTCTCCCCCCATCCTCCCCCCAAATTTAGTTTTTAACTTTTTTATTGAAAGAATCATACTAAACCCCCCCCCCAAACCCAATGAAAATTGACAAAAACAAAGAATAATAAAACTAAAGAACTGTATTTTAATTACTTGTTGTAATTACTATTGTGTAAACCGCCAAGAACTGATGGTTTGGCGGTATATAAAAATAAACTATTATTATTATTCACAGAGGCAATTTAAATTTCTTTGGAATGTTTGCAGTGAACGCACGTCTAGAAATATTGTGTTAATGTTTTGTCGTTTTCTCTCTTTCCTTTCAGCACTGGCAGCCTTTCACATCATGAACTTGGTGATACATTTCTGCTTGACCCTGATACTAGCCACGTGGGTAATGGCCAGGTCAGAAGAGCCTCAGGGACCAGGTGTGAGAGGGGGCCAAAGACGTGAGAATTTGTCTCCTGCTGCGAGAGTTGGCAGAGCCGGGAGAACAGGGCTGCCCCAGAGAGGGTTAACCGTACCTGCAGGGAATCGCAGCTCCCTAAGCCCCGAAAAAAGAAGGGATCTGCCATCGCCGAGAGCCCTGTCTCCTTCCGGAAGCCGTGAAGGTAACTCTACGGGGAAAAAGAGCGGGGTTCAAGGCGGATATCAAAGACCTCTAGCCCAGCCTGGAATGATGAAGGACGAAGAAGGGTCTTCGTCACGATCTAGGATGGTGCGTTTCCCTTCTGGTTCAGGTTCCCCCAACATCCTGGCCAGTTTTGCTGGCAAGAACCGGGTCTGGATCATCTCGGCTCCTCATGCCTCTGACGGCTACTATCGTCTCATGATGAGCCTTCTGAAGGATGATGTCTACTGTGAGCTGGCCGAGAGGCATATTCAGCAGATCCTGTTGTTCCACCAAGAAGGAGAGGAAGGGGGCCGAATCAGGCGGATTAACAGTGAGGGGGCGATTGTAGAGCAGCCACTGGATCCTGCCGCTATTCCTAAGCTAATGAGCTCCCTAAAGTTGGAGAAAGGCAAATTTGGAATGGTGCTTTTGAAGAAGACGCTACAGGTAGAGGAACGGTATCCGTATCCAGTCAGGTTGGAAGCGCTCTATGAGACGGTGGACCAAAGCCCCATACGGAGAATAGAGAAACTCAGGCAAAAGGGGTTTGTAGAAAAATGCAAAGCAGCTGGGGTGGAAGGACAAGTTGCTGAAGAGGGAAACAGTGTCAAACCAACAAAAAGTAGTTCCAATGCCCTTGTGCCTGCCAGAAAACCAGACCAAAGAAGAGTCGGCATCCAACCGACAAGAGATGTTCGCCTAAAGTTTCCTAGGAAACATACAACCACCGTGGCTCCTCCTCCTCCTCCAATTAAGTCAACTGCAGCAGCTACTACAGTACCCCCTACAACAAGAACAACCACCAGGATCAACAGAATCATAATTGTAGCCACTAGACCTCCTCCTCCACCACTCCCACCAACTACGGTACCTCCCACTACTCCAAGAACTTGGTCCACAAAAGCCTTAAACAGGGAGGATCGCCACAAGAAGCCCACAGCCTCTGAGGTGACCACGAGGGTCACAGAGGATGCCCACGCCCCTGTAAGAACGGATCATCGCAAAGACAGGCACCATGAACACATAGAAAGACACCCAGCTGTTCCACGAAAACCTAGTAGAACTTCGAATTATGATGCCTCTATGCAAGAACCCACAACTCTAGGCCCCACCTCGAGCTATTATACAAGGGCAAGCACCGGTAGACAAGGGGACAATCGTACAGACAAGAAAGGCTATGGCCACCGGGATCCAAATGCCACTCCAGGCCAACATAAGCCATTCAAGCCCAAGCCACCTAAAAGGAAGACCCCAGAAAAAGATCTGACCAATGAGTATGAAAATGTGTATGATACCGAAAGGTCAACTCCTCCCCAGATAGGGCCTGAGGAGGTCGAAGCGGCAAGAATTCCAGAGAAGAAAGGGAAAGAGCAGAAAAAGACAGAGAAGCCAGATAGAGCCGAGAAGAAAAAGAAGAAGAAACATGAGAAACCAGGTAAGGGACTGAAAGAAGAAAAGCAGGCCAAAAGAGACAAGTCGGAGAAGAAACCCAAGGCAGAGAAGGATCGCAGCAAGAAAAACAAAAAAGCAAACAAGAGCGAGAAGGACGAGTTCCTCAAGCCAGCGACGAAACCTTTGGTTCACAGCCCCCGAAGGTCACTGGCAACATTCATGGATTATTTTGAAAACAAAAGAAGACTTCTGGTAAGTGAGAGAGACTCCTCACACTCTCTTTCCGTACTTTGCCGAATCTCTTAAAAATTGACGTTTATTTCTTTTTATGTTTATTGGAAGCTTCTACATCACTACTAATGACTGGGGAGTCAATTCGGAGTAGTTTACATGAGCTTCTGTAATGGTGTTACAATACATGAGCTTCTGTAAAGGTGTTACAATACAGAGTTAGCGTTTTCTGAGATGGCTTTCAATATAGACACATTTATACCATAGTCAATCAACCTACGTATATATCGTGTACTATGTTCATACTAAATCCTACTTATTTGCACACATAAGTACCTGTATCATGTTCTATGTTGTGTTCCTAATGGGGAATGGCCAACTATCTCCTCTATGCTGCTTTATTAGTTAAAGTAGTCTATGAAGAGGATGGTCTTTATCCCTTTCTTGAATTTTCCGGTGCCTTTTTCTAGTTTTAATCCCTTTGGAAGGGAGTTCCACCACCTTGGAGCATTCACTGAGAATGTCCTTGTCCAAAAGCTTTTGTATTTGATGCCACTGAAGGAAGATATTTCCAACAGGTATTCTTAGCTTGAGCACAGGGCACATGCTGGTATATGGTAATGTAGTCTAGCCGCTGGAAATTGAGGTTCTGAGAGAAGAATGATTTTGTGTGTCAGTAACAAGATCTTGAATGTCACCCTGCTTTCAATTGGGAGCCGGTGTAACTCTTTCAGAAGCGGGGTGGCACTCGTCTGCCTCAATTTTCCCAGCAGAAATCTTGCTGCTGTGTTTTGTACCATTTGAATCTGCCTGGTCACGCACTTCGGAACGCAAAATTATAGATACTACCTAGGTATCTGATGGTGTCCCACAGGGGTCAGTGTTGGGACCGCTGCTGTTCAATATATTCATAAATGACCTGGAAACAGGGACGAAGTGCAAAGTTATAAAATTCGCGGACGACACAAAACTCTCCAGTAGGGTCAGAACTGTTGAGGAATGCAAAGATCTACAAAGAGACCTGAACAAACTGAGCGAGTGGGCAGAAAGATGGCAGATGAGCTTCAATGTTGAGAAATGTAAAGTCTTGCATATAGGGAAAGGGAACCCGATGTACAGCTATACAATGGGAGGGAGGGTACTGGGGGAAGGCAACCTAGAAAAAGACTTGGGGGTATTGGTGGACAAAACAATGAAGCCGGCGGCGCAATGTGCAGTGGCCTCAAAGAAGGCGAACAGAATGTTGGGCGTTATCAAAAAGGGTATCACTACCAGAACGAAGGAAGTTATCCTACCACTGTATCGAGCGATGGTGCACCCGCATCTGGAGTACTACGTCCAATACTGGTTGCCGTACCTTAAGAAAGATATGGCGATACTCGAGAGGGTCCAGAGAAGAGCGACTAGGATGATAAAGGGCATGGAAAATCTTTCGTATGCTGAAAGGCTGGAGAAGCTGGGGCTCTTTCCCCTGGAAAAGCGGAGACTTAGAGGGGACATGATAGAGATTTATAAAATCATGAAAGGCATAGAGAAGGTGGAGAGGGACCGATTCTTCAGACTAGCGGGGACAACAAAAACAAGAGGGCATTCAGAAAAATTGAAAGGAGACAGTTTCAAAACGAATGCTAGGAAGTTCTTCTTCACTCAGAGGGTGGTGGACACCTGGAAAGCGTTCCCAGAAGAGGTGATAGGACAGAGTACAATATTGGGTTTCAAAAAGGGATTGGATGACTTCCTGAAGGTGAAGGGGATTAAAGGATACAGATAGAGGGTAGCTATACAGGACACTAAATAAATAGGGAATACACGATTTAGGTAAAGGATCACTTACAGGTTATGGACCTGGGGGACCGCTGCGGGAGCGGACTACTGGGCACGATGGACCCCTGGTCTAACCCAGCAGAGGCAATCCTTATGTTCTTATATTCTAGATGGGTAATTCTTCACCAGCCCTTGGAACATCCACAATGATTATGTTTTGAGACCAGTTTGCATACACTGCTTCCACCCTATGCAAGTTCCTCTCATTTGTTGAGATTCTGATATCCAGGTGGCTGGGCTTATCCCAAGGAGTGGTAGAGAACCCATGTGCTATTAAAAAAAAAGAAATACCGTATTTGCCGGCGTATAAGACAACTTTTCAGTACCTTAAAATCCTCCCCAAAGTCGGGGGTCGTCTTATACGCTGGGTACTGTTTACATGCCCTTACTTTACATGCCCTAACATCTCCTTCCTTACCTCCTTACGGTGCTTACGGTACTAGTAAACCTGCCGGGACATCAGCGGGGCCATGGCGGGACATCAGTGTGACAAGGGTGCCATCTCCTTCATCCTGCACAGCGGGAAGCAGCGGCGCTCTGGCCCCACCCCTTTACGTCTCTCGCACATGCGGCCGTGTGTGGAGTCTAGCCCTTAAGGAAGTTGCGGGGGCGAGCAGGAGGCGTGCCGCTGTGTATGGCTGTGTAGGGCTGGCACTCCTGTCCCATTGATGTCCTGCAATTTTACAGTTTACATTAAAGGCAGTGTGTAATAAAATACATAGTGCAACTATAGTACTGATAAAGTACCGTATGGTATGGTACTATCCATATATGGATAAGAGTGGACCAGACTGCTGCTAGTGAGATGGAGACAGGGAGGGCACCAATCAAATCAGGTTTGTATACAGCCAACCACAGTACGGTACTTATTTGTTGTGCAGAAGGTGTGCGGAAGAAGGGGTAGTCTTATATGGCGAGTATATAACAAACTCTATATTTTAAGTGTAAAAGTTGGGGGGTCGTCTTATATGCCCAGTCGTCTTATATGCCGGCAAATACGGTAAATAAGAAGATATTCTCTAGAAAAGGTGTTTAGAGTCTTATAAGAACATAAGAAGTGCCTCTGCTGGGTCAGACCAGAGGTCCATCGTGCCCAGCAGTCTGCTCACGCGGTGGCCCAATAGGTCCAGGACCTCTATCTATATCCCTCTATCCCCTTTTCCTTCAGAAAATTGTCCAATCCCTTCTTGAACCCTAATACCATACTCTGTTCTATCACGCCCTCTGGAAGCGCATTCCAGGTGTCCACCACCCGTTGGGTGAAGAAAAACTTCCTAGCATTGATTTTGAATCTGTCCCCCTTCAGCTTTTCCGAATGCCCTCTCTCGTTCTTGTAGTTCTCGAAAGTTTGAAGAATCTGGCCCTCTCCACTTTCTCTATGCCCTTAATGTCTTAAGCCATTACTTCTAATAGCTGCAAAAAAGCCCAGCCAGAGCTGGTACAAGGGTGGTGGGCACCATAGGTGAACCTACAGCTATAAGTCTTTCCCCCCCCCCCTTTCCATTTTGATAATTGGGATCATCACACAAATATTCTATAAATTGTAGGCAAAGTATGTGCTGACAGTTCTAAGTTTGTGCGCCTATCGGGGCTTATTATTTTGCTTGATTGAAACAGGTTTTTGCCGCCCCCAAGAATTTGGTGCCTTAGGTGGGTGCCTATTCGTGCCTAATGCTTGGGCCAGTCCCGAGGAAGCTTCTAGTCTTTCCTGCCTTATTCCTTAGCAATGACAAAAAACAGGAGCTAGGTCACAGAGAGCTACAGATGTTCGACTCTTAAGTGAGACACATGACTGGAGCTGGCAGATGATTTAGGCACTGGCATTTTTTTTTTTTTCTTAATTTCCACACATGCATAAAAGCCCAGCCGAGTTCTATTATTGATGCCACATGACTTTCTCAAGATTTTGCAACCGTTTGTTGTTTTGTTTTGTTTTTTGCCTCTGTGCAGAAATCGTTCCCATTAAAATCCTGTGATTAGGAAAGTTTCATGAAGTAATTTGCAGAAGTGGAGCGTAATAATCCACACATTTTATACAATCTATGCAGCCTGACCTGGTCTATAGGTGGAGAAACTGGGCTCAGTTTTTACTTTGTGATGAGCCCCTCCATTCAGCTAAAATCTCTCAATCTGCATTTGATTACTCGACTTTCCAAATCTAAGATCAAGACAAGTTAAAATTCAGATACAGTGGGGTAGAAACATAGAAACATAGAAGATGACGGCAGAAAAGGGCTACAGCCCATCAAGTCTGCCCACTCTGCTTACCCACCCCCTGTCTATGCCCTAATGGCCCAATTTCCTTATCTTGACTCTCGTAGGGATCCCACATGGGTAAACATGGAAATATAGAAGATGACGGCAGAAAAGGGCTACAGCCCATCAAGTCTGCCCACTCTGCTTACCCACCCCCTGTCTATGCCCTAATGACCCAATTTCCTTATCTTGACCCTCGTAGGGATCCCACATGGGTATCCCATTTATTCTTAAAGTCTGGCGCGCTGTCTGCCTCGATCACCTGCACTGAAAGCTTGTTCCAATGATCAACCACTCTCTCTGTGAAGAAATACTTTCTGGTGTCTGCAGCAGCCACTCTCTCCTCTCCCTATTGGCTAAGGCTCTTAACATTTGCATCTCCTCTTCCTATAGGCTAAGGCTCTTTACACCTGCATTGTGATGTCATAGAACTTTCTGATTATAGAAACATAGAAACATGATGGCAGATGAAGGCCAAATGACCCATCATAGAAACATAGAAGATGACGGCAGAAAAGGGCTACAGCCCATCAAGTCTGCCCACTCTGCTTACCCACCCCCTGTCTATGCTCTAATGACCCAATTTCCTTATCTTGACCCTCGTAGGGATCCCACATGGGTATCCCATTTATTCTTAAAGTCTGGCACGCTGTCTGCCTCGATCACCTGCACTGGAAGCTTGTTCCAATGATCAACCACTCTTCTGTGAAGAAATACTTTCTGGTGTCGCCATGAAATTTTCCGCCCCTGAGTTTGAGCGGGTGCCCTCTTGTGGCCGAGGGTCCCTTGAGAAAGAAAATATCATCTTCCACTTCGACACGTACTTTGAGGTACTTAAATATTTCGATCATGTCTCCCCTCTCCCTACGTTCCTCGAGAGTGTAGAGCTAAAATCCTAGTTTTACATATAAATTACATATATGTCTAACACTCTGCTAAGGTGAACTTCGTACCATACGTTTAGGAGGAAAAGTGACAGTTATAAATGAATTTTGCTTCAGAAATCCAGATGTGAAGCTGGATGTCGGAGCTGATTTTGTAAGATTGCTTCCTTGTTACATCTGGATTCAGAGTGATGCCTCTATCAGTTTCCAGAGGGATGTTTCTTTCATATTCTGCCAGCAGGAGCAATTTGATAAATCAAGCCCATTGTGTGGTGACCATTTGTTTTTCATTGGTTCAGCTAATAGGGATCAGTGCCCTGAGCAGGATTAGCAGGGGTTAACAGACGTCCGGATTTAGCTGCACATGCTGTGTTTTCAGAGGACCTATCCGGGCATCCAGATGACTTTTCAAAATCAGGCACTTTGCCGGGTTTTGAAAAGCTTCCAGCTCGGGAGCTGTGTTAGGAAGGCATTTGCACGGTGTCAGGTCAAAAGTGCACTGGGACAAAGGTGCGCGCAGACAACTGAGCGCAACGCGGAGGCGCGCGCCGAAGAAAATGTCTGTTTTAAAGGGCTCCGACTGGGGGTGTGGGGGGGGAACCCCCCCCACTTTACTATATACAGATCACGCCGCATTGTGGGGGCGTTGTGGTGGGGGGTTGGGGGGTTGTAACCCCCCCCCCATTTTACTGAAAACTTTACTTTTTCCCTAAAAAACAGGGAAACAGTTAAGTTTCCAGTATAATGAGGGCGGATACAACCCCCCAAACCCCCACAACGCCGCCGCGATCTGTATTAAGTAAAGTGGGGGGGGGGGTTCCCCAACAAAAACCCCCGTTGAAGCCCCTAAAAACACTCTTTTTCTTTGGCGCGCGCTTCCATCTTGCGCTTAGTTGTCGGCGCGCGCCTTTGTCTTCGGCGGTTTTGTCTATGAGCCCATTTGCACATGTGGGTGCAATGCAGTGCCGTCATGCACAGGCGTGCATGCGTGTGATGTCATTATGTCAAGCATGCGCAGATGCTCTGTTGATGCGGCTCCTGAATGAGAGAACAGGTAGAGGGAGGCGGGGTTGTCTTTTCTTTAATATTTCTGGACAATAGATCATAGAAGTCCGCTCGGTACTGTCTTTAGGCTCCCACAGCTGGAGTTGCCATTGAAGCCCTCTCCAGTCCAGGGGGAATAATAAGGGGGGAACGGAGGGGAGGCAGGTCGCCAGGGGCGTAGTCTTCCTAAGGGCATGACACCTCTCCTCCTCTATGCCCCCTGCTCCTTTCCTTGCCATGTGCGCGCACCCCTTGCCTCCCTCCCGTACATGTTTTACTTCCTCGGTGCGAGGTTGCTGCCCGCGTCGGCATCGGCGCCCTCTCTGACGTCACCTCCGGGACCCGCACCTAGGAAGCGACATCAAAGGGCGAGCGACACGGACGCGGGCATGCCGCTGACGCCGGAAGAAGTTCAAAAGGTATGGGGGACAGGGAAGAGGGTGGGGGAGGGCGCCTCTCACCCTTACCACGCCGCTGCCCCAGCCTCTTCTAACCGTCCTGTCACTGGAGCTTCTATCAGGATGGTTAGCATAGGCTGGGCGTTCCGGAGCCGGGCATTCGTTCTCCCCTGTTCCAAAATTTTAGCAAACTGCAAGGTTTGAGCCAGGCCACATTTGCTCTTTGAAAACAGCAATACTCAGCAGAAGCGAGGAAATATGAAAACCCAGTATGTACCGTCTTTGCCACCTCGTTCAAAAACTAAAGCAGTGTTTCTCTTTCTAACGCAGCTGATTACAACCCCCAAGGATGAGAACAACATGTATATTCAACAGCGGGATGAGTACCTGGAGACGGTGTGCGAAATGGCAGTCAGGAAAATATCCATCATCACCATCTTCGGCAGTATGTCCAACAGCACCATGAAAATTGACCACTTCCAATTAGGTACACACTGATTCTAACTATTATTTCTTCCGAGATGTGGGGGGGGGAGGGGTGTTTTGCCCTCCTTTACTACAGAGATGAGATTTCTTGGTTAGATTTTATAAGAACATAAGAATTGACGCTGCTGGGTCAGACCAATGGTCCATCGTGCCCAGCAATCCGTTCCCACGGCAACCCTTAGGTCAAAGGCCAGTGCCCTAACTGAGACTAGCCTTACCTGCGTACATTCTGGTTCAGCAGGAACTTGTCTAACTTTGTCTTGAATCCCTGGAGGGTGTTTTCCCCTATAGCAGCCTCTGGAAGAGCCTTCCAGCTTTCTACCACTCTCTGGGTGAAGAAGAGCTTCCTTATGTTTGTACAGAATCAATCCTCTTTTAACTTTAGAGAATGCCCTCTCGTTCCCTCCACCTTGGAGAGGGTGAACAACCTGTCTTTATCTACTAAGTCTATTCCCTTCAATATCTTGAATGTTTCGATCATGTCCCCTCTCAATCTCCTCTGTTCGAGAGAGAAGAGGCCCAGTTTCTCTAATCTCCCACTGTACGACAACTCTTCCAGCCCCTTAACCATTTTGGTCACTCTTCTCTGGACCCTTTCAAGTAGTACTGTGTCCTTCTTCATGTATGGTGACCAGTGCAGTGTCGAAGCAACGACGGCATGCCCGTTTGGGGTTTTTTTTTTTACATGATAGAAGGCACAACATGGACATAAGATCTGGGTGTTGCCTCAGTATGGCTACGCTTATTTCAGGAAATCCAAACAAAACACTGGGAAAATCAAAATGTAAATGCTGTAACATCAGAAAGAAAAAGCAAACTCCGCATAGAATTGCTTGAAAACACCTCATAGGTTATACTTGAAAAGTGCTCGGAAATGTTGTAGGAGAGACCACTACCCGGGCGTTCACCCAAATGGCTTGTCTCAACTACTTCCATTCCATAGGTTTCATATATTAACAAAAAATATAGAACGGCATACTTATCTTGTCTCTTTGTGGGTTCCGACGCGTTTCGCCGAGGCTGCTTCAGAAAATGTGTACTGCCGAAAAACTTCAGTGTGCTTTCAGTCTCATTCCAAGAACTTTTAACTACGGGTATTCTGAAGCAGCCTTGGCGAAATGCCTCGGCACCCAAAAAAGATACAAGATAAAGAAGGGGACACGAACAGATCGGAGAAGGTTATCATGCCGGTGTACCAGGGCATGGTGCGCCCTCACCTGGAGTACTGCGTCCAGCACTGGTCACCGTACATGAAGAAGGACACGGTACCACATGAAAGGGTCCAGAGAAGAGCGACTAAAATGGTTAAGGGGCTGGAGGAGTTGCCGTACAGTGAGAGATTAGAGAAACTGGGCCTCTTCTCTCCTCGAACAGAGGAGATTGAGAGGGGACATGATCAATACATTCAAGATACTGAAGAGAGTAGACTTAGTAGATAAAGACAGGTTGTTCACCCTCTCCAAGGTAGGGAGAACGAGAGAGCACTCTCTAAAGTTGAAAGGGGATAGATTCCGTACAAACGTAAGGAAGTTCTTCTTCACCCAGAGAGTGGTAGAAAACTGGAATACTCTTCCGGAGTCTGCCATAGGGGAAAACACCCTCCAGGGACTCAAGACAAAGTAGATAAAGACAAACTGTTCACACTCTCCAAGGTAGGGAGAACGAGAGGGCACTCTCTAAAGTTGAAAGGGGATAGATTCCGTACAAACATAAGGAAATTCTTCTTCACCCAGAGAGTGGTGGAAAACTGGAACGCTCTTCCAGAGGCTGTTATAGGAGGAAACACCCTCCAGGGATTCAAGACAAAGTTGGACATGTTCCTGCTAAACTGGGGTACACAGGTGAGGCTGGACTCATTTAAAGTACTGGTCTTTGACCTGGGGGCTGCTGCGTGAGTAGACTGCTGGGCAGGATGGACCAGCAGCGGCAATTCTTATGTTCTTATAATTGCAGCGTTCTATATTTTTTGTTAATATTTAAAAGCTGTGGATTTGGGCATTATTACTAGTGTAATTATTGGATGTAGTTGAGGCAAGCCATATGGGTGAACGTCCGGGCAGCGGTCTCTCCGAAAACACTTCTGAGCACTTTTCAAAATATAAACTATGAGGTGTTTTCAAGCAATTGTATGCGGAGTTTGTTTGGGTTTTTGATATTACACTTATTTCAGATCAGATTTGCTTTATTCTCCGGTTACACCCTAGGGTCCCTTTTACTGAACCGCGGTAAGCACTCGTTTGTGCTTACTGCGGGATGCGCTCTGGCGTCCCAATATAAAATGTACACACTGCCCTTGCAAAATAATTAAATTTTATTTTTGTGAAAGGGCGTGTCTGAGGGCAGAGAGGGGGCGTGACTACGCGAATCAGGATGTGCAGCATCGCCACATGCTAATGGATTACCATGGGGTTAGCGCGGGGGCCCTTACCACCTTCAAAATAGGAGGTGGGAGGGGCTCACATGCCGGTTTTTTTTAATAGTGCAAACTATATAGTTGAAAAAGTCTATAAGGGAAAGTAGAAATCAGCACATAATATAAGGGCTGGTCACTGCTAAGACCCCCTGGTAATTTTCCCAACATTATATTGAATGCAATTGATCCTCAGAAATGCCACCAGCCACTCATATATGTTTCATAGTGGTTGGATTTATACATTGCATCCTCACCGGGTCATTTTTGTTTTGTTTTTAAATTTGTGAATATCTTAATTTTTCATAAAATGCAACAGTGCCAAAGTAAAACTTATCGTAAATAAGAGCTAATACTTAGCTTAGCTATAATGGTCCATTCTAAGGGATACTATCACCAACATGTTTCACCCAACACGGGTTTCATCAGGGCTGTGATCCCTAGAATATTAAAAAAACATTTAGAAATTGTATTAAACTCTAATATTCTTACAAACACTTAAAAACCATTCACCTCTGAGTCTGAATAACTAAAATATTTACCTCGATTAGAATGTGTTTCCCACGACGCGACCACTCCATAAGTTTTAAAATGGCCGCGGCGTGTAATAACTGCTATTTGTGGCTGGTGGCATTTCTGAGGGTCAAGTGCATTCAATATAACGTTGGGAAAATTACCAGGGGGTCTTAGCAGTGACCAGCCCTTGTATTATGAGGTTTTTTTTTAATAGCCACGCACTAAATGGCAAAATTAGTGCGTGGCCATGAACTTGGAAAAACTGGCCTTAGTGCGTGGGAAAGACCCACATAAGGGGTGTTCCAAGGTCACATTAGGCCACCGTGTAGTAAAAGGACCTCTAAGGATTCTACTAATCTAAGCTTTATTAATAATGTACATTAACTTGTTAATTCAAGTTAAATGCTTAGATGGAAATTTTATAAAGGCAATTTTATGCATGTATGACAGTCTCTTCCAATTACAGCGCAAATCCAAGGCAAGTGAGCGACTAAATTAGTTCATGAGCTATCGCGTATGTTTTAATGGGCCTTAACAATTGCACTGAGTTGGAACTAATCTGGATTTGTGTTCACATTTCCTTGTGCACTATTCCGTAAGCCCAAGTTGTGGCATAGTAAAGGGGGACGAACCGCCCCGGATGCCGTCTTGGTGGGAGCGCCGGCACTTCTCTGCCCCTCCCCCTCCCCCAGTTTTGTAAAAGCGGGTGAGAATGGGGTTATTATTTTTCATTTGGCCATTTTGTCACCATGAGAGCAAAGTCGTCGCGATCGGGGGGGCTCTTTTTTTAAAGCGTGCGCATTCTTTCCTTGAAGTGGTTTATGCATGTGCAGTGGCGTGAACGGGCAAACTATTGGCGAAAAGAGCTTGCGCTCTTTGCATATAGGGCCGGATTCTTTAATGGTGCTCAAAAATGGTATTATTTTTTTTTAAAAAAACAATCCTCAAAATGCAACTCACATATGATTTTACACTGAGTACTTTCAGAAATGTAATAATAATAATAATAACTTTTTATTTTTCTATACCGCCATAGTCAAACTGACTTCTAGGCGGTTCACATAGAAAGAAGGCTGGACAATCAGCGAATTACAAAATGCAAGAAGAATGAAGTTACATCATGAATTGGAGATGCATGGGGAAAGAATACATGAGAGAAGAAAGATGTTACATAATGCAATGGGGTTATAAGGGGGAGAAAAAAAAAAAAAATCCTAACATATAGAAACGTGACGGCAGATAAAGGCCTAGTGATGTGTGTTTGTAATTTCAGTTTTCTTGTAAATACGGTAGTTTCATGTCCTTGTGATTTTCCTCCTAAAACTGGGTATGTGCTATAGTTAAGGTTACCAGACTTCCAAATTTCCTCCGGATAATGTCCTCCTTTTGAGGATGTGTCTGGGGGTCTGGACGGCTTTTCAAAACCCGGCACTTTGGGTTTTGAAAAGCCTCCTCAAATCGCGTCGGGCAGGCAGCAGGGGGCGGGGCTAGAGCAGGAAATGGGGCGGGATTAGGGAATTACAGGGCGGAACTGGGGGTGGGTGGGTCTAGGGGGGGTCTGGATTTTCCAATTGGAAAATCTGACAACCCAGTGTTAATCTCAGTGGCAGTAGTATTTGTAATCTTTTTTTTTTTTTTTTAGTCTTTATGCACTAATGCAGCCTCAGTGAGAAACATGGCTTGTGACGCCTGAGGCTGATGTGGTTTTGTTTTGACGCAGATTTTATCCAGTTATATAATGAAACTATGGTTGTATTTGAAGTTCTATTGTTGCAAGACATTGATTAATTAAAATGTAACACGACGTTGTACTTCTTGCTGAGTGACAGTTAATCGCATGAATTATCTTTGCATTTCCTTTTAGACAATGAGAAGCCAATGAAGGTCGTTGGCAGTGAAGATCTCTTGGACCAGGACCTCATCAACGAACTGAGGAAAGAGTACGGGATGACATACAATGATTTCTTTATGGTGCTGACAGATTTAGACATGAGGGTCAAGGTAGGGATTCAACTGTAAAACATCGCAAGTCTTTCTGGGGCAGGGCCGTGGCAAGGGCTGTGGGAGTGGTGCAGCAGCAGAGGGCACAAAGGACGCGGGGACACCAAAATTGCTTCCTGTCCACTGTCACCCCCCCCCCCTTCATGGCTGCAGCGCAGTGGGCAGGATGGCAGCGCAAGGGGTGTGTTGCACCTGTCGTGTTCTGGCTCGGTAGGGTCCTGTTTCTGGGGTCTATTTCTATCCTGCTGTCTTTAAGAAAACCCAGGATGGTGTACGGCACAACTGGCCACGAAAGAGGCTAGATTCAGTAAAAGGTGCTCAGAATTTGACACCGAAGAAAATCGGCACTAAACTGTATTCTATAAAGGGCGCTCAGCACCAGAATCTGCTCCCAGATTTGGGCGTGAGCTTTTGCACTGAATGAAACCAGGTGTAAATCCTGGTGAGCAGGTTGGGCATGGATCCTCCGAATTCTATAACTGTGTGCATTATAAAGGAACGTCCCAGACCATCCCTGGCGCCATCGTGGTGTGGGAAACGGTACCTCTTTGCTGCCCCCCCCCCCCCCCCACGCAACGCTTGCGTCCTTCCTTCCTTCCTCCCATATCTTTTTAAATCTTCGCCAGGGATGATTTTCTTGTTTTTTTTCCCCTTTTCATTCTTTTGGGTCTTATAATATTCCATATACCACAGAGTTTGCAATCAAAGTTTGGATTTTTTTTTTTTTTTTTTTGGGGGGGGGTGAGGAGGAACTGAAGAGAGAGGCAGGAACACAAGTCCATGAGCAACAGGTTCAGCCCAAAGAACCTTACTATGTTATGTTACTCAGGTTTTCTATTCCACCTTTACCTAGTCAGTTTAAGGTTGGATTACATTACAAGAGGTTGGGTCAGTTACCCAGGAAGTTACAGTGGACAGTTTGATATAAACATTCAATAGAGTTGCTAGTACAGTTACCGCATTTTCCCATATATAGGCCTATATATGGGTTTTGTAAGCTGGCCCAGTGGGTGCTGCTTGCAAATTTAGATTTTTTAAAATCATCCCCCCCCCAACCTCCCCTATCTCCTTCGCTGGCGCCGGCCTCGTTGAATCGCACCACCAGCGATGAAGAGCAGGAGTCATGTTTGCGGCTGCAGGCCGGCCGCGCGCTGCATCCTGTAACTGACGGCAAAGCGATACAGGACGCTGCGTGCGGCCGGCCTGCAGCCGCAAACATGGCTCCTGCTCTTCAACGCTGGCGGTGCGATTTGACAAGGCCGCCACCAGCGAGAGAGGTAAGGGTAGGGAGGGGGTATGATTTTTACACGTACTATAGGCCGCCCAGTTACTGGTAGGTAAGCCGCGGCTACAAAAATGGGGTGGCTTATCTACCAGTTTTTTAACTTGTATAGGCTTTTTTTGCGTCGTATACAAGGGGACGGCCTATACAGGGGGGCAGCCTATGTGTGGGGAAGTACGGTGTTAATAGTTAGGTCATAGTTACAGATACATAGTTATAAGTTCAAGTAGGTCATCGTTGGCTCATCATTAGATCCCAAGAGTTGCAATTGACAGTTTAGAAATGGGCTTTAACAATTACCATTTCAGTTACTTCAGGGCTGGCTCCCTGTCTTGATGGAGAAATGCTTTTAAAAGTTTTCTGAACCTGAGATACCAGGGATCACAAGATCATAGTGTAAGTGGTTGTTGCTTCCAGGCTTTTTCTAGTTGATATTGAATGGATAAGGTAGTTTGCCTGGTAAACTTTATATTGTTGCATTCTGGGAATTAAGTGGAACACTGCCTGGTGGAATATCTGTTGGAGGCACCCTGGAGTTGGATGGCCAACTCTATTAGATAGTCAGGGACGTTGCCTATAAGGATCTTAAAGGCAGTGATGCCTAATTTAAACTTGATCCTTGCGGTTAAGGGCAGCCAATGTAGTTCATATAGTAGGGCTGTAGGTGTTCCAATTTCCATAATCCAGATACGAGTCTTGCTGCTGCATTTTGAACTCGTACTAGGTGCGATAGCAACATTTGAGAGCAAAGAACTAGTGTTGCATTACAGTAGTCTAGTCAAGATAGGATTTGAGATTGCACTAAGATTCGGAAAGCCTCTGTTTTGAAGTATTTTCTGATGGATCTTTGCTTTCTCATCACAAGGAAAGATTGATTTATTATTGGTTTGTATGTGACTCTTCATGGATAGCTGGTTATTAATTTCTACTCCTAAGATTCGGTATTGTACTTCTAATGGAAAGTCTGTGTCATCTACGGTAATCCTTGGAGTGTAGCGTGAGTCAGTTGAGGGTCCTGGCCAAAAGAATTTGGTTTGTTCTTATTTAGTTTGAGGCGGTGGGTTGAGTTCCAATTTTCTATGATGTGGACACATTTTTTGACAATGGTGAGGGTGTTGGCTAATACAGCTGTTACAGGTAGTATGATCGTTATGTGTTCCAAAAATATTTGCAGCCAACCTAATACACTTCCCCCTCCCCATTCGCGGTTTCTGCACTTGCGATTTCACATAATCGCGATTTTTTTCTGGGGAGGGGGAAAATAAAAAAAACCATATTTTTTACCTCCCTGCCGCCTTCCCGGCCTTACCTGGTGGTTTAGCGGGCTTTCGGGGCAGGAGCGATCTTCCTACACTCCTGCCCCGTGCAGATCGCCATGAGGAAATGGCTGTAGGGAGTTCCCGTCGTAGTCTCGAGAGACTACGGGAACTTGCAGCAGCCATTTCCTCATGGCGATCTGCACGGGGCAGGAGCGTAGGAAGATCGCTCCTGCCCCGAAAGCCCTCTAGACCACCAGGTAAGGCCGGGATGGCGGGGGTGGGTCAGAGCCGGATATTCGTGGTTTTTTGCCATTCGCGGTCTGGCTCTGCCCGTATCCCCCGCGAATACTGAGGGAGAAGTGTAAAGGAAATGTAATTTGTGTAGTGCATCTGGATTTTGGTACAGCCGCTGCTCTGTTTCTTGGTGCCTTTGCTAAGACCTTGGTCTTCTTACATTTTGGTTTTCCTTTTTTATTTTTACATTTCAAACAGCAATACTATGAGGTGCCAATTGCCATGAAGTCTGTATTTGATTTAGTTGACACCTTCCAGTCGCGAATCAAAGAAATGGAAAAACAGAAGAGAGAGGGAATCTCTTGCAAGAAGGAAGATAAGACTCGTACGCTGGAAAACTTCTTATCAAGGTATGCCATTTGGGTCTCTTCTCAGGCTGAGCTGTTTATAAATTCTTTCCTTGAAATTATTCATTTGGCAGTAAAAATAAAAATGACAAACAAGAGGTATTGAGAGTTCTTGCTTTCCTAGGATTATTATTAAGGAGGGCTGTATCTCTTGCCTCTTGAAACTAAACTAAACCTTGAGCTTATATACCGCATCTTCTCTATAAGGATAGAGCTCGACACGGCTTACAAGAGTTTAAGAAAGGAAAATATAATAAGAATTAGTGGTTATATAGAGAGCAGTGGAATTTACATTTTTTGAAAATAGCCACATTTTCAGATGTTTTCGAAATAATTGGAAAGAGCCCAAATTATGCAGCTGGACAGGAAAGTTATTCCAAAACTCAGTAATTTTAAAGTAGAGAGATTTCCCAAATTTTCCGATATAGATAACACCTTTTAACAAGAGGAAAGATAATTTAAGCTTTTGGATAGATCTGGTAACATCAGGTCTCACAGAGTTCCAGGATAGAGGAATTAAAGGGGGGAAGAGTGCCTTGCAAGATCTTAAATGTTAGGCAGGCACACTTAAAGGAAACCCTAGAGATTACTGGGAGCCAAAAGCAGGGAAACATGATCATATATGCTTTTTGCAAAGATCAACCTAGCTGCAGTATTCTGGATCTGTTGAAGTCTTTGAAGACTTTTCTTGATTAGACTTAGATAGACTGAATTACAACAATCCAACCTCGAAAGAATGATTGATTGTACGAGGACAGCAAAATGTTGTTGGTGGAAGCAGGATCTCACTTTCCTCAGCATATGGAGACTAAAGAAGCATTTTTTTTTAACCAGAGAATTAAGATGGTCATTGAATGAAAGTGTTGAGTCTATAATGACACCCGGAACTTTACTTGAGAATTCAATCTGCCATGAAGATCCAGATGGCAATGAAATGGACGAAGGTAGTTGATCTAGTTTTGGGCCAAGCCACAGTAGTTTGGATTTGGAGTCATTCAGCTTCATTTGCATAGTAAGGGCCCAAGATTGAAGCTTCATTATGCATGCTATTATAGTTTCAGCGAGGCTTGCGAGATTCAAATCTATCTCAAGAACTTGCCTTTCACACAAGCAAGATACAACAAATCTGTTGGTCTGACATTATGCTAACCCTGAGTCAGTGGCGTACTAAGAGGGAGGCGGAAGGGGCAATCCACCCCGGGCGTAGTCTTGCTGAGGGCGGGGCACCCCTCCTTCTCTATGCCCCTCCCCCACTCCTCTCCTTGCCCCGTACCTTTGAGGCTGATGCCCGTGTTGGCATCGGCGCTCTCTCTGATGTCACTTCTGGGACCTGCACCTAGGAAGTGGGCGAGCCGACACAGACGTGGGCATGCTGCTCGCGTTGGAGAAGTTAAAAGAGTAATTTTGAACACATAACACCTCTGCTCAAGGAATTACATTGGCGCCAATGTATCTCAGAATTCAATTGAAGTGCATTTGTATTGCATTTAAGATCCTATTTGGCATTTTTGCCACTTTGATTCCTTTAGACTGGAATGTTCATAGATCTCATCTTGCCAGAAGTTCTCAAAAATTAAAACTTACATTTCACTCTCTCAGTGGTAAAAACAGAACCCTTAAGAGATTTAGTCATTCTTTTGCTTTTAAATTAACCGAGTTCTGGAATGCTGTACTGCTTACATTAAGAAGCTTAGGTTCTTTTGCTTGATTCCGGAAAGTTCCGAAAACTTTTTTGACTACTAAACATTTTGGAAATTAATTATTTCAGTCCACTACTCTTCCTTGTCAAATTTATGTATTATGTTTTACATTATTGTTAACCGAGTCGAGCTCCTCTTGGTTGATGACTCGGTCTATAAAACTGTTTTAGTTTAGTTTAAAAAGGTACGGGGAACAGGAAGAGGGCAAACGTTCGGCAGGGGAGGGGCGCCTCTCATCCTTATTACGCCAGGGTCCTGAGTCCCCCCCTCTGATAAAGTCACAACAAAACTGAATCGTGATTCTTGTCTACCTGTCAGTCGGTATAAATGCAGTTGAATGTTAAGTGTTTTCGGTAGCAGTTGGGATCTTGGATGACCTTAACATCCTTTAGGAGTCGGGAACAAGAACAAAAGGCCAAAACTTCACAAATCACACACATGAGAAAAACACCAGTGGAGATGACAAAAACCAATAAAATATCACCTGCAATGGTTTATTGAAATCTTCTTTGGCTCGACACGGGCTGTGTTTCGGCTTCATAGCCTGCATCAGAGGCCTTATCAAAAACCATCCTGGAGAAATATGAAGGAAGCTTCATTTGCAGAAAAGCAATCCTACCGCTGGGACCGCTCCTGTTCAATATATTTATCAACGACCTGGAGACGGGGACGACATGTGAGGTTATCAAATTTGCTGATGACACCAAGCTTTGCAGCAGGGTTAGAAACACGGAAGACTGTGAGGTCCTGCAAAGAGACCTAACAAGACTGGAAGAGTGGGCAAAAAAGTGGCAAATGAGTTTTAACATAGAGAAATGTAAGGTCATGCATGTAGGGAAAAAGAACCCGATGTTCAGCTACAAAATGGGGAGGATCACTGCTAGGGGTGAGCAACCTCGAAAGAGACCTGGGGGTGATGGTGGACACAACATTGAAAGCATCAACACAGTGCGCGACGGCCTCAAAGAAAGCAAACAGAATGTTGGGTATCATTAAAAAGGGTATCACGACCAGGACGAAGGAAGTCATCCTGCCGCTGTATCGTGCAATGGTGCGCCCACATCTGGAGTACTGTGTCCAGTATTGGTCGCCGTACCTCAAGAAGGACATGGCAGTACTTGAGGGGGTCCAGAGGAGAGCGACTAAACTGATAAAAGGTATGGAAAACTTTTCATATGCTGACGGGTTGAAAATGCTGGGGCTCTTCTCCCTGGAAAAGCGGAGACTTAGAGGAGACATGATAGAAACCTTCAAAATCCTGAGGGGCATAGAGAAGGTAGACAGGGACAGATTTTTCAGACTGTGGGGAACCACAAATACAAGGGGTCACTCAGAGAAATTGAGAGGGGACAGGTTTAGAACAAATGCTAGGAAGTTCTTTTATACCCAGAGGGTGGTGGACACATGGAACGCGTTTCCGGAGGTTGTGATAGCCTAGAGCACATTGCAGGGTTTCAAGGAAGGTTTAGATAAGTTCCTAAAAGATAAGGGGATTGAGGGTTACAGATAAAAAGAGGTAGGTTACAGAAATGGACAGGAACTACATCACAGGTCATAGACCTGATGGGCCGCCGCGGGAGCGGACCGCTGGGCGCGATGGACCTCTGGTCTGACCCAGTGGTGGCAACTTCTTATGTTCTTACCTAACGTCAAACAAAAAAGCGTTCCACTTTCTATAGTACAAACTCCTCCACCCAATTCAGCACAATGTGATCATTTGGAAGCGCTGGAATGACAAAGATGTGCAGGTGTGGTGGATAGAGCACCTTGCAAAGGAATTTAAGTCTTTTCAGAACTTGTGTGATCAGTATGAACTATCTCGGTCACACTATTTTGCTTGGCTCCAACTCAAACATTGTACAGTTTGTTCACAGATACAATTTGGATTACTGGATAGAGAAGCCTGAACATGGAACGTTTTCTCACTCTTACTGAAGCAGCATTTGGATTAGTAGCATAGTAAAGGCAGGGGCAGACTGCTCTGGGTGCCATCTTCAAAGGGGATACCAGCACCTCTCCACCATCACCCCATCCCCCGCGTACCTCTTGAAATGTTTGCCGGCGCGAAAAGCATCTTCCACCTGCTGTTCGTGCCAACCTTGGTTCCCTTCTGATGTCACTTCCTGGTCCCACAACCAGGAAGTGATGTCGGAAGGGAGTCGAGGCCGGTGTGAGCAACAGGTGAAAGATGCTGCTTGTGTGGGTGAACATATCAAGAGTTACACAGGCAGGGGAGGTCTATGCAGCAGTGAAGAGTAGGGGCACATGGTGCGGCGATGCCAACCTTTCTGGCTACACGACTGATTTGGATTATATAGTTTTGCGAAACTTTGCTGCCTTTCTAAAATGTAGTCAGAGAAAGTGTAGGGACATTACACTGGGGGGAGGGGTGCTGGGTTAAAAAGGAAAGGCTCTGTGAGTTTCTTTGTGTTACCATCACCCAATTAATGCTTTTCCTGTCCACAAGGCTCTTTGCAAAGTGGCCAAGTTGGCACAAGGGGGATGGAAAATGTTGGTCATGCCAGAACAGGTTTTACCAGATTTTACTATTGTAAAATCCAGACCCATGGTCCTGCCCCCAGCCCCGCCCAGTTCTACCCAGCCCCGCCCCCTCAACCAGAAGTCTGGTAACCCTGTGCCAGAAGGAAAAGGAAACTGTCTCATAGGCATTGTAAATGTTCTAATGTAAAGATATACAGGGAGGGGAGGGGAGGGGGAGAATTTGTTTGATTCTGCAACCTAAAATTAGTTATTTGCCAGTCTAAAGTAGAGAGTTCCACGGGGACAGAAATCCCACCCATCCCTGCCTGTCCCCACCAGGATCCTCTCCGTCCCCACCCATCCCCGCAAGGAATTACCTCCATCGCCGCCCGTCCCCATAAAAAGCAGCAATTACTTCTAACAGGATCATCAATTCCACAGTTTCTTTTGTGTTTGCGCTGCTGTTTTCCTTGTGGAATCTCTTTGGTGGAACCCTTTTTTTGTTTTCTGTTCAGGTAATTAACTTATAAACCCCCACTTTTACTAAGGCTGACGTGTCCATTATATTATATGGATGAACCCTGCTTCCAAAGCCTTCCATTCCCGTGGGCCAGAGGGGGGTCCCCGTGGAAGTCCCGTGGGTTATGGGGGATTCCCGGGATCCCCGTTCCCGTGCAGACCTCTAGTCTAAAGCCTTAACTGTTAAGAACATAAGAATAGCCATACTGGTCAGACCAGTGGTACATCTAGTCCACTGTCCTGTTTCCAAGTCACAAGTACCTGGCAGAATCCCAAAGAGTAGCAAGATTCCGGAATTCCAGAGAGTAGCAAGACTCCAGAATCTTAAATAATATCGACATTCCATGCTCCAATCCCAGATACTCTGTCTTGCTTGGAGTAAAGCTTTTTGATTTTTTTTTTTCTCTGACGTTAGCATTAAAATGTATCTGAAGCCACAGTTAGAAGATTTTCTTAGAAATAAACCTTTGCAGATAGTTTCTTAAATTATTATTTGTTTGCTGGAGAGTGTAATTGATGAATTAAAGAATGTGCCATATCTCTTAGCCTGCCAAGATGTTAAACTTTGTTACTTTAGCTTTTCTTTTAAGCTTTGGCACTTTCGGCCATTTAATGTGGACTTGATCATGGATAACGATTGCCTTTGACTTTATTTGATGAGCATTTATATGTTATGTTTGAACTGGATAACCCTGTGTTTTTGTTTTGTAAATGTAACAAATAAATCAATAAAAAAAAAAAATTATCTGAAGCCTTTCAAGGGTAAGTCACTGTAGGATTTAAATGGTGGTGGAAACCTTGTCTGTTTCACACATAAGCATGAGACAGTTGTTTCAGAACTGACAGGAAGGGTGGCCTCGTTAACTATGAGATCCTTTCAAAGTGTATGTCAGTGGATCATAGCAGTGCCTGTTTGGTTAAGGTTGATTCTTCTAATGCCTCTCAAAAGGCTTGTTAGAAGTATTACGAGCAGAATCCGTTCCAGGAGCATGCTCGTAATCCAAAATGCTTGTTTACCAAAACAAAGTTCCCCATTGGGGATAATGGAAACTCAGATGATTCGTTCTAGAACCCGGGGTCTATACCTGTCGGGTGCCGGGAGCTGCAGCGCCATCTCCTCCATCTGCCTCCTCTGTGGGTCATCTGACGAAGAACCCCACAGTGCCGCTTCGGGGGGGGGGGGATGCCAGCCGCCGGAGAACCTCGCAGTGCCGCTTCGGGGGGGGGGGAATGCCAGCCGCCGGCCAGCCCTCCATGTCAGATGCCCCTCGCATGCTAGAGAGTCCCCACCCGAGCCCACGTAGCCGAGCACCGCCCCATCCGCACACCGCGCACGACACACACAACGCCGATGATTGACGCTGTGCGCGTCACATGCAACGTGCAGGCGGGACAGCACCCGGCCGCGCAGGCCCAGACAGAGGTCCTGCAACCTGCTGGCCGGAAGACGGAAGAGGAATCCCCTGTAAGTGCTCGTTGATCAGGGCAGTGCTCGGTTTGCGAGACAAAAGTTTGCTGAATGTTTTGCTCGTCGTGCAAAACACTTGCAAACCGGGTTACTCGCAAACTGAGGTAGAAACATAGAAAAAGACGGCAGATAAAGGCCGCGGCCCATCTAGTCTGCCCACCCTAATGACCCTCCCATATTTAACTCTGAGCAGAGATCCCACGTGACGATCCCATTTCTTCTTAAAATCAGGCACGTTGCTTGCTTCGATCGCCTGAAGTGGAAGTATCACTGTATATTGAATTTGGTTTTTGTTTGCTTGTTTGCTTATTGTATGGAATGGTAAAACTAAATAAAGATGTGTAAACTAAAAAAAAAAAAAAGCATGACTGAAACTGTGAGATGACTGAAATGTATTTAATTAGACTTCTGGCAATAAAACCTTCTTGTCCTTGCAGGTTCCGATGGAGAAGACGACTGGTTGTTATCTCTGCCCCTAATGATGAAGAATGGGCTTATCAGCATCAGCTTTATGCCCTCAGCGGACAGGCCTGTAATTTGGGTGAGTGAGAAGGACTGCAGATGTTGGCTCTAAGCACACATTCCCCTAGATCAGTGTTTATGCTTATTGAAAGCTTCTAAACAAGTTTCAAGTTTAATAAAAGATTTGATTAATCGCTTTATCTGAATTCAAAGCGATGTACATATTAATAAAATTAATTTGTTAAAAATATTACTACAATAAATAAAACAATCTTGACTTAAGACAAATGCAACAATACTGGAAGCATAAGGAATTTATGGGGAGAGTTTACATTATAATAAAAGTATAGAAAGACATGAAGGGAGAGTACATAAGGGAGGGTAGGGTGATGGATAAGATAAAAATAAAAAATAAAAAAATGTTTTCTAAAATCTTTTATTTATTTTTTTTTTTTTGAAAGTCATGTTATGATTAATTTAAGAATGCATCGTTGAAGAGAAAAGTTTTCAATTTACTTTTAAACCGCTACTAATGGCTGGGGAGTCAATTCAGAGCGATTTGCATGAGCTTCGATAAAGATACATGAGCTTCAATAATGGTGTTACATTACATGAGTTAAATATATGTATATCTTACCTATACCGTGTACACCAGGGGTGCCCACACTTTTTGGGCTTGCAAACTACTTTTAAAATTACCAAGTCAAAATGATCTACCAACAAAAAATTTTAAAAAAACACAAAGCACACTGTACACATAGAAAATGTTAATTATCATTTATATTGCGGGTTTTTTTGCAAAGAGGTCAAGGCAGATGACTTTATGCAATGTCACCTCAGTAACAACTATACAAAAATAGACAAATATACCCCCCTCCCTTTTTACTAAACCGCTATAGCAGTTTTTAGCGCAGGGAGCTGTGCTGAATGCCCCGCGCTGCTCTCGACACTCATAGGCTCCTCGCGCTAAAAACCGCTATTGCAGTTTAGTAAAAGAGGGCCATAGTGCAAAATATAGACAGCAGATATAAATTCTCAAAATGGAAACATTTTGATCACTAAATTGAAAATAAAATCATTTTTCCTACCTTTGTAGTCTGGTGATTTCATGAATCTCTGGTTGCACTTTAGTCTTCTGACTGTGCATCCAATATATCTTCCCTTCTTTCAGCCTGCTGTATGCTTCCAGACCTCATTCCCTCCCCCAACTTTTTCTTCCTCTCTCCCTGCCATCCTCGCCTTCCTTTCTGTCTTCCTGCCCCCCTTTCTTTCTGTCTATCTTTCTCTCTCCATGCCCCCTTTCTTTCTGTCTTCTTGTCCCCCCTTTCTTTCTGTCTCCCTGCTCCCCCTTCTTTCTGTCTCACTGCCTGCTCCCAAGCCACTGCTGCCACCATCGAGGAACAGGCCTCCAAACCGCCGCCACCATCAGGGACCAGGCCTCCAAACCACCACCTCCTCTCCTCCCCCTAGGAGTCACAAACACTACCTGTCACAAACTGCTGCACGGAACGGGAGTTTTCTGCATGTATTTGCAAGGATGGTCCCACCCGGGGACATCAATGAAGCTGAAGCCTGACCAATGTTATCAACGTCTACAAGTGTGCAAACAGGCATTTGATCGGTTCTCTCCCCTCCCCCCGAATCCATCCTTCCTCCTGCTTCTACCCTCCGCACCGCCGTCTCTGAGGGCGCTCGCGACCGACCCCTCCCAGCGTTCGTGCTCTCTGCCACTTCCTGACCCCCAGTCCCCCCCACACACTTGATGCAACTTCCTACTTCCGGTGAGGTGGCCCGTGGCAGAGAGGAAAGCTCCAGGGCTGGCCTAGGAATCCCTGAGAGAAGGTAGGATGGGGGGAGGGGAGGGAGGTTGACTGACTGGCGCCGTTCTGTGCAGGTAGTGAGAGGAGTTGCCAGGCGCACAAGGACCGACAGGATGCTTTGGGTCCGTCTGGCTCTTGGGAAGCAAGTAGAATGCGAAGGCAACGCGATCGACTCGTGTTGCCTTCACGATCTACTGGTCGATCGCGATCGACTTTTTGGGCACCCCTGGTATATACCATCTATGTATCCCATCTCATAAAAGTTGAGGCACCTACCTGCACCTAACAACACCTACCTGAAAGGTAGGCATGATTAAGGGCAGAGAATAGACATGGTATGATTTGGGCATCACTCTGCATCTGTGATAAGCGCCGGTAGATTAGGTCCAGGAAAACCCTTTTTACAGCCCTCCTCCTCAGATATTTAATGCTGGCAGCCTGACGTGGCCTTGCGTTGAATATCTGGGTTTAATTCCGGTGGTGGACAGCAAAGGCACTGTCGGCTGCTGGCTGAATATTTATTTATTAGGATTTATTAACTGTCTATTTATGAAGAGATTCACCCAAAGCAGCTTACAATACATTGAATAGTAATCAGGTACTCTTGGGGAGTAAAACAGGTAGAGAAGGCGACCATCAAAGCCAGGCGGATGATTGGGTGGGACGGCGCTCAGATAGAGGCTCTCCAACATGCAGAAGGCACCCGGCGTGGAAGGCTGGCCGGCGGACGGAAGAGGCATCCCTATGAAGCGGCGCTTCCTGCAGTGTAAGTGCTCGTTTATCGGGGCAGTGCTCGGCCTGCGAGACGAAAGTTTGCTGAGTGTTTTGCTCGTCTTGCAAAACACTCGCAAAGCGCGTTGCTCACAAAACCGAGGTTCCACTGTACTTTGTACAATTCTGGAGACGGCTACAAAATTGGTTAGTGATCTTTTGTCATAAATCATATGGGGACGGTCTTAGAGACCTTAATATGTTGTACAGGAAGTGAGTCTTTTTGAAATGATGGAAAACTCCAGGAGAGAGCATAGGATGACGTTAAGAGGTGATAGGCTCAGGAGTAATCTAATGAAATAACGTTTTTTTTCAGAAAGGGTGGTAGATGCATGGCATGGTCTCCTGGTAGAGGTGGTGGAGACACTGTGTCTGAATTTAAGTAAGTTTGGGCCAGGCATGTGGGATCTCTTAGGGAGAGGAGGAGATAGTGGATAAGAAGAGAATAGCCTTACTGGGTCAGAGCAATGGTCCATTTAGCTCAGTATCCCGTCTTCACGGTGGGCAATCCAGGTCACAAGTACTTGACAAAACCCCCAAATAGTAGCAACATTCTAGTCTACTGATCCAGGACAAGTAGTGGCCCGCAGTATCCCAGACTTCAAGAATAAATGGGATCCCACGATCACTGCGAGGGTCATACCAATGAATAGGGTCGCTAGGATATAGACTTAATAGAGCAGGTCAGTAGAGTTAGGGGGCCAGTAGACTTAAAAGGGGGTCAATGGTATGGGCAGACTTGATGGGCTGTAGCCCTTATCTGCCGTCATCTTTCTATGTTTCCTCTGTCTCTGTGGCTAGGCAGACTGGATGGGTCATTTGGCCTTTATCTGCTGTCAAGTTTCTCTGGGTTTTTTTTAATGATTCTATTTTCCCTATCTGTTCTGGCAGGTTCACAATCTAACTGGGCAATGGAGGGTTAAGTGATTTGACCAGAGTCTGGAATTGAACTCGCAACCTCAGGGTGTTGAGGCAGAAGCTCTAACTATGAAGCCAATATTGGGCCCTTGCTTTTCTTCGGTGTAGTCTCCAACCTTACAGCACCTCTGATTCAGAACTCCATGAAATATATATTTTTAAAAAGCCTCTCCCTTCCTCTTTTTGTGTATCCTGTTAGCTCTTTTCTTGAGGAAATGATAATTGTGACCTATTTTGCTTGGCTGACCTCAGTGAAGCTTTGGTTTCCTCCAACCTCCCCTTCTGTTCTTGTGTATATCTTTTTCCCGTGCACATGATGTCAAACGAAGCATGTTACACTGACAGATTTCCAGTCCTCTGCTGAAATTATTAGCCAGATAACAGACTCGATCTTTCTCGGTTCTTGTCACGGAATCCTTTGATGCACTGGATTCTGGCCTCATGCTTTCAATGATTGTATCGTAAAGCCTCCTTTGAAAATGAGATACTTGAGTATCATATTAAGTCCCATATATCACCTTCTCACTTAAGAACATAAGCAATGCCTCCACTGGGTCAGACCCGAGGTCCATCGTGCCCAGCAGTCCGCTCACGCGGCGGCCCAACAGGTCCAGGACCTGTGCAGTAATCCTCTATCTATATCCCTCTATCCCTTTTTCCAGCAGGAAATTGTCCAATCCTTTCTTGAACTCCAGTACCGTAGTCTGTCCTATTACGTCCTCTGGAAGCGCATTCCAGGTGTCCACCACACACTGGGTAAAGAAAAACTTCCTAGCATTCGTTTTGAATCTGTCTCCTTCCAACTTTTCCGAATGTCCTCTTGTTCTTTTATGTTTTGAAAGTTTGAAAAATCTGTCCCTCTCTACTCTCTCTATGCCCTTCATGATCTTGTAGGTCTCTATCATGTCTCCTCTGAGTCTCCGCTTTTCCAGGGAGAAGAGCCTCAATCTCTCCAATCTTTCAGTGTATGAAAGGTTTTCCATGCCCTTAATCATTCGTGTCGCTCTCCTCTGGACCCTCTCAAGTATTGCCATATCCTTCTTAAGGTACGGTGACCATTGCCCGATACAACGGCAGGATGACTTCTCTCGTTCTGGTCGTAATACCCTTCTTAATAATACCCAACATTCTGTTTGCCTTCTTCGCGGCTGCTGCACATTGTGCTGTTGACTTCATTGTTGTGTCCACCAGTACACCCAAATCTCTTTCAAGGTTACTTCCCTCTAATACTAATCCCCCCATTTGGTAGCTGAACATCGGGTTCTTTCTCCCTATATGCATGGCCTTGCATTTCCCTACATTGAAGTCCATCTGCCATTTATTCGCCCACTCCTCAAGACATTTTTAAAATCAAAACTAAAAGAAGGAAAAAGCCTCAGATGTTACAGGGGCTGTTGTTTCTGAACACTGCAAGCAATGAACGATTAATATTCTGCTCTAATCTTGCAACATCCTCAGCGGCAAAAATAACCTTCTTCCCATCTAAATCCGCTGATAAACACTCTCCCAGCGTTCAAAATGAAATAGGTGAAAACAATGTTAAATGGAGCCTATCTTGTCATGGTGAACACTGCTGTTGCTTCAGGGTTCACGGGATCATGGGGCGTGAACTGCTCTCGCTGTGATTCTCTCCAGTCTTCTTCACGTAAAGATTCTAAGGCAGTATATCAAGTTTAATAAACGTTAAAACGATAATGTGAAGGCAACCAAAAGATTTCAAACTTGCACATATTACTAATTTTGGCCTAACTGTTTAGACTGGGTATTAAACAGCAAAAAATTAATACTAATATTGATTCTACAACACGTCAAGGACATATTTTTAAAACTTACTTTATGTTGGATTGTCAGTGGTAGCAAATTCCCTAATGAGACACTTAAATAACACACTTAAGAGATTGCAGTTACTATACCAAGTGAGTCAGACTGAAATGAACGCATTTACAGGATTTGGCGAGCATTTCAGCCAACTGTTTGAGGGCCACAATGGAGGACTTCAGGGTCTGTATGGAGACCTGTGGCCATGCATTGGAGACCACTGCCCTACTATATGTCTCTTGGGCTAAGCAAAGCCAAGAAAGAGGACTGCAGAACTGATGTACTTGAAGCAGGCACTTTATTACATCAATGAAACATCATTTTAAAAAAAAAGTCCACCTTTGTTCCAGAGACACAAGAACCCAACACGGTCCGTGTTTCGATTAAAACATCTTCCTCAGGGGTCCAAGGTGTTACTTTTAAGGGAAAACAAAGAGAAGCCAATAACTGTCCAAATGAACCTCGTTCCTGTTGTAGTGGGCACAAGGGTTGGTCAACGGGATAAAACCAACGTCGCAAGCATTTGTCTTGAGATGCACCCCTCTACAGTTTTATCCCGTTGACTAACCTTTGCGCCCACTACAACAGACATGAGATTCATTTGGACACCGTTGGCTTCTCTTTGTTTTCCCTTAAAAGTAACACCTTGGACCCCTGAGGAAGATGTTTTAATCGAAACACAGACCGTGTTGGCTCCTTGTTTCTCTGAAACAAAGGTGGACCTTTTTTAAAAAAAAACAAAAAAAAACCATTGTTGTATTGATTTAATAAAGTGCCTGCATCAAGTACATCGGTTCTACAGTCCTCTTTCTTGGCCTTACATTTGCTCCGCTCATACTGCGGACTTCTTGGATTTTTCCTTTGTTTGTGACTCCTGGACTATGTATGCTCGGTTCCAGCCATGCCAAAGAGATTATGAAGCTCAATTTTTTTTCCCCCGACATATGCTGTCCTCAGATCAGGGGAAGTCTGCTGTCTGATGATGGCGTCATTGGAATGAACAAACCCTAACTAATACTAACTAGATTCTCCAAAGTTGAGCAAGAGTATTTGTGGACTAGTGGGGATGGTTCCGGGAGCCAGTTTTGCAAAGGCCCTTAACCAGCGATGTTGACATTATAAAACAGGTGCATTTTTGGAAATTTGTATAGATAATCCGGTTATAAAAATATCCCCAGAAGGGCAAATAGTGCATATGTTAACCCCTGTAGTACACATAAGGGTTCTTTTACTAAGCTATGATAAGCAGCAATGCGTGCTTACCGCCATTTAAAAATGGTGCAAGGGGCCGCACTCAGTAGCCACATGCTAACTGTAGGCTCGGTGCGTACCACCCATGTGCTAAAAAATATTTTTTGTAGCATGGGGGGGGGGGTGTTTGAGAACGGAGAGTAAGCGTGCCCTGCGTTAACCAGTTAGCCCGTGGCATTGGTGCCTGCTGACCGATTAACGCAGGATTAGCGTGGGAGCCTTTACCACCTACAAAATAGGCGACGGTAAGGGCTCATGCGCCAATTTTTAAGGTATCATGTGGCCATTTTAGAGCCCCGCTAAAAGGTTGTCCTAGCACTTGGGGAACCCACTGTGCTAAAAGTAACACAGGCCACTTTTTAGCGCATCTTAGTAAAAAAGCCTCATTTATTTATTCATTCAATTTTCTATATCGTTCTCCCAAGGGATTTACATGAATTTATTCAGGTACTCAAGCACTTTCCCTGTCTGTCCTGGTGGGTTCACAATCTATCTAATGTACCTGGAGCAATGCAAGGATTAAGTGACTTGCCCAGGGTCACAAAGAGCAGCGGGGGTTTGAACCCACGACCTCAGGGGGCTGAGGCTGTAGCTTTAACCACTGCGCCACTCTAGAAATCAAAATGTAGTAAAAGTGAGCCAAGTCTAGGACAATTAAGTCATTGTGACATCACTGATGAGGTTGGCTCTTAGGCATTGGTGGAATGAGGCATTATGATGTCACAATACCAGCTCTTCACACTATTTATTTATTCAATTTTCTATACTGTTCTCCCAGGGGAGCTCAGAAAGGATTACATGAATTTATTCAGGTACTCAAGCACTTTCCCTGTCTGTCCCGTTGGGTTCATAATCTATCTAATGTACCTGGGGCAATGGGGCCCCAGGGTCACATGGAGCACTGTGGATTTGAGCCCACAACCTCAGGGTGCTGAGGCTTTAGCATTAACCCCTGATGCTCAAAGTGACATTTATGCAGCCCTGTGATGTTATTCCATTGGCCTTTTTGTCTGCTTTGCCACAGTGCAAATCCATCAGACTTCTAGTACATTCTGAACTCCTTTCCCCATTTGTAACTCCCTTCTGGAAAGTGATGAAAGCTGCTCTCGTGTCCTGCCTAATCGTCTCATTTCTCATTTGTCCACAGGCTTGCGCCACATAGCCGTCCTGAAGCTACTTGGGATTGGAGTGGATGCTGGTGGGGTTTTAGAATTATATCCTATCAATGGTAAGTTATTGCTTTTATTTTTTTTAATGCACCCCTAAATAAGGAATCGCGAATGGGCTGTTAACCATTAACAAAATATTGTCAGGATTAAGTAAAATTATTTCCCTTATGTTTATCAGTTTATGAGGTAGGGAGGGGGGTATTTTATTATTACATATATCATACAATAATGGAGTATATGGTTGGGAGGGTTGGGCGAGGGGTAGGGATAAAATCTATGTAATATACCAATGATTGTTTATAAGTGATGTTTTTATTGTTACTGTGAATAAAAATATTAACACTTAATGTAATTTGTGAAAATGAATAAAGAATTATAAAAAAAAAAAAAAAGGAATCGCGAATGGGATGAGAATGTTAAATACAGTATTAATTTTCTCATCTCTGAAATAATATGCAGAAATAAAGCAAAAAAAACAAAGGAAATAAGGTAATACCTTTTTCTAATGGACTAACTCAATGCATTTTATGATGAGCTTTCAAAGGTTACCCTTCTTCAGATCAGAAATAAGCAAATGTTGACACATATCAATATATAAGAAAAACATGAAAGCATTTCAGGGATAGTTTCACAGGAAGGGGGGGGGGGGAGCAGGTGACAAAAGCAGTTTTAAATGTCTTTGTGGTGGTAAAGAAAGCCCAGATCTCTGTTAAGTCCTGTCTGGTAAGTGTCAAAATAGTTCATCATTTTAATTTCAACGATTTTACGTTCTTGGATTGTCTTAAAGTTCATTTTTAATATTCTTACCATAAAATCATTGGTGCAGTGGTCAGTTTTTCAAAAGTGTTGTCCAACCGAGGTGGCATCTTGGTTGGTATTGTGATTCTTAATATGATAGGTTGATTCTGGTTTTTAACATCTGGCCTGTTTCACCGATGTGTAAAGACCAGAGTGGAATTGCCCAAATCAGAGAGATGTGCACTTGAAAAAAAAAATGTGTCCTCCAATCCGTCTGATGATATGAAGATCTTTATTGTTCAAAACATCTAAATGACACATTCACGACTCAATGACTCGACATGTACATGTTTCGGCCCTCCGGCCTGCCTCGGGAGTCTTAAAAGACGTGATGGATGAAAAGCACAAGACAATGGCATACAATTGGATCTGACTAAAAGGTCAATCATGAAAGAATACCATATCACGTGTACATCGAGTGCTATCGATCGGCACCGCGCGGTGCCGATCGATAGCACTTGATGCACACGTGAATGTGTCATTTAGATGTTTTGAACAATAAAGATCTTCATATCATCAGACGGATGGAGGACACATTTTTTTTTCAAGTGCACATCTCTCTGATTTGGACAACTCCACTCTGGTCTTTACATATTTGGTTTTGTGGTGTTGTTTTCCCCTCTTTTTTTCTTCTGTTTCACCGATGTAACATCCCTCTTTGCACTTTTTGCACTGAATGATGTCTACCACATTAGAAGATGAACACGTGAAGGATCCCTTTATGCTGAATGTTTTTTCCCATATGATTGACCATGAGATCCTTTGACATGCCAACATTTGCTTATTTCTGATCTGAAGAAGGGTTACCTTTGAAAGCTCATCATAAAATGCATTGAGTTGTTCCAATATAAAAGGTAATACCTTATTTCCTTTGTTTATTTCTATATATTATCTTGGAAAGTGGATTAACACGTCCAACACATCATTTTACTCATCTCTGAAGTAGAGAATGACACGTTTTCCTCATCCCGTCCCCACACGTTTGTCTCTGTCTCTGTCCCTGTCCCTGCCCCATTCCTATAAGCTCTGCCTTAACCGCACTAGCCTCAAACACATGATTTTAAAACATTTGAGGCTTATATAGATGAGGACAGAGCTTGCCGGAATTGAGCAGGGACAGGAAAAGAACTCGCCGGCACGTGATGAGAAAATGAGTTCCCACGGGGACGGAGAAAAATCTGTCCCTGTGTCATTCTCTACTCTGAAGTAATCATCCCGTTAGTGGGCTATTCAGAACACCACAGTAACTGAACCTCTTTCTGATGTTCAGATGGTTCCTGGCATACTTATTGAATAATCTATCCTAATGAGCTACAGTGATAAAAATAGTAATAGACAAAAAGATAAATATCGGCAAAAAAACCCCAAAAATGTATCTTTTTTTAAATATTTTTTTATGTCAGTTGATGATTTGTGTGAGCAGAATTTTGTTTCCACGGTTTGGTGTGACTTACAGAACGCTGCCATGTCCAAATGGCAAGAGTTGGACGCCTCGAGTTTTCACCGCTAAGCCTTTTTCATAAGCCTAATTCTTCTTTTGTTTTCATTCTCATGCTCTTGTTTTATTGACACCAGTTGAGCAATACGGAAAGAAGTGAGGTGAATAATTATGTTGAAAGACTGGATGTGAAAATGATGACTACTGAGCCCTGATGCAGAATCAGAAACATGCGTATCGGCTGCAGGTTTTATGCTTTAAAGAAAAAAAAAAAAAGTTTCAAGCAAAGAAGAAATCTTTGAAAAAAAAAGTGATTTTAAATGATACATGAATGTAAAAATTAATACAAATGAGTATGAAAACAAGTAAGAATTAGGCTTACAAAGAAGTGTAGCGGTGAAAACTCTAGACATTAATATACAGTTAAGAGTAGTGCTGCCCGAATCAGGGAAAGTTTTTTCGATTTGGCATATTGAATCGATTTTTCGATTTGCTTTTCCCACCCAATTAGGCCTTTTTTTTTTTTTTTTTTTTTCCAAGCATCCTGGCGGGTTTATTTTGTAGTCTTTCCACCCACCCCACTCCTCTTTGCCCTCTCCAACCCCACGCCAGTGCTGTGGTGTACACAAAATAAACAAAAAAATACTTTTTCTCTCTCTGTTAGGTCCTAACTCATGTTCTCTATCGAACACCAGTTCTTGCAGGATACACATTTCAAATCTGACATATTATAATCACAAAATAGAAAATAAAATTATTTTTGCTACCTTCCACTGCCTTATTCAACATTTGTTTCTTTCTCACTGTCTACCATCTCTCTCTCCCCCTGCCTTGTGCCATGGGTCAAACCTCTGTAATCCCCTCCATACAGCATCTCTCCTTTCCTCCCCTCCATTATCATGTGCAACATGTCTTTCTCTCTCCCTAAACACTATCTCTCCCTGCCCTCCAACCTATCTCCAACATTTCTCCCTCTCTCTTCTCCATGCATGTCTCCCTCCCTTCCACCATATGCAGGGTTTCTCCCTCACCCCTTTCTCCCTCTTTGTTTCATCTTTCCCGTCCTCTCCTCCACCCCAATTCATCCTCTTTCCTCTCCCCCCCCCATGTGCAGCATCTTTCCTCCCCTCCCATACCCCTGTGCAGCAGCTTTCCATCCCTCCCTCCTATCCCCCTGTACAGCAGCACTCCACTCATTCTCCCACCAGGGGACTGGACATATCTCCGAGGCCTCCTAAAGCAGTGGCAGCGCTCTGAACGGGCTGCTTCGCGACCTGTTTCCCTCTGCCACGTCATCAGTGATGCGGCAGAGGGAAGCCCTAGCAGGGAAGGCCGTGAAGCAACCCGTTCAGAGCGTTGCCACTGCTGCTGTTTAGGAGGCCTCAGAGGTATGGCAGGTCTCACCGAGGGGTTGGGGGTATTGGTCACTGAATCAGTGAGTCTGATTTTCTCAGACAACAAATCAATTCAAATCGATTCACCAAAGTGAATCAGGCAGCAGTAGTCAAGAGTACCACTTCTGAAGACTAAAGAGGGAAAACAACATAATTGCAAGATTGAGAGTAGGGCTAGTTTTGTATTATGGTATTATTAATATATGTTATTTAACTAGCCGGAAAAGACAGTGACCATATTGAAGATTTGGGTGCCGCCATTTATACCAAATATGCCCAAATATGGGCACAGAAATGGTCTTTAAGGACCGTTCTATAAAAAGCTATACCTACTAAATCTGACTCTGAGTTGACTTAAAACATTTTTAAGCTTCATCTTAATTAAGTTTCTTTCTCTTCCTATAATTGAAATAAACACTTCTAGGAAGCTCCAGTGTCGACAGAGAAGATCTCCCAGGCTACTTGGTTAAAGATATACGGAACTATTTTCAAATTAGTCCAGAGTATTTCTCAATGCTTCTTGTAGGGAAAGACGGCAACGTTAAATCCTGGTATCCTTCACCCATGTGGTCCTTGGCCATTGTTTATGACTTGATTGACTCCATGCAACTTCGAAGACAGGAAATGGCAATCCAGCAGTCACTGGGGATGCGCTGTCCAGAAGATGAATACGGCTACCACAATTACCATCAACAAGGATATCAGGAAGGCTACCAGGATGACCATCGCCATCATCACGAAGGTTACTACCATGGATACCACGAGTGAAACGCAAGTTTAAGCACTGCCATCCCTTGGCGCTGTTAAATCCGTCAAGAAAAATGCATAGCAGGTTATAATGGATCTTTCAAGAAGCATACAGGGCTAAAGAAATACCAAACTCTGGTATTCCTGGCATTGCGCGGACCTTGAAATGAAATATTTCACCAAAGCTCAGGATACTAAAGACTGAAGGTTAATTTTCCTGTTTGTTCTTCTTTTAATTGAAGAAAGATAGGAAGCCATGACGTTGCTGTGTATTATAACAAATATTTCCATTTTCACCCATGCTGGATACTGTAAGAACATAGACTGTATAGATAATATTACGCTACAGTGCATATAAATATGTTTGATAATATATTTATTGGAATGTGTTAAACTTATTAACTCTTAAGATAGCTAGAGAATGGCACCATATGCTGTGGTGCAGTAAGGGGAGGGAAGGGGAGCGGTCCGCCCCGGGCACCAGCACCCCTCCGCCTCTTCCCACTCGTCCCCTCGCCACGCACGTGCCCCCCATTCTCTTTCCCCGTACCTCTGGTCATTCACTGCCGCGAGCAACAACTTCAACGTGTTCCTCGCAGCCGCGTTGGCTCTCCCGCTGATGTCACTTCCGGGCGCCGTGCATAGGAAATGACATCAGAGGGAGAGCCGCCAGGAGCACGTTGAAGTTGTTACCTGCACGGTGAACAACTAGAAGTACAGAGGAAGAGAACGGGGGTGGGTGGGGTGTGCATGGAGGGGGGATGGGGGAAAGAAGGGAGGGGCGCCTCTCAACTTCGCTACGCCACTGATCACATGATTTCTCTACTTGGTACTACAAGAAAGAAGCACAGAACATTGTTTTCATAATGTGGATTTTCTTCGTCTCTTCTGCTGAAAAAGTAGGTTTATTATGCACTGTAATTTTTCTCCTGTTACATCTCAGAAGGAAATCAAATTAAAAAGAGGTATTTATATAGGAAAGTGTCTCCATATTGGACCTATTTCCAAAAGACATCTGTTGCGAGAGAAAGTAAGGAAGGCCTTCTGAAAATGTCTCAAATTATCCTTGTCATGTACGAAACGGTTCATAGTTATTCGCGCGTGGGACTTCGGGGCGCTGACATTGCAGTGCAGACAAATCGGTGCAAGACCCCAGCGCGCCGCCTAAAAAGTTACTTTTAAAGAGCTCCAACGCGGGGGTGTAAGTGGGGAACCCCCCCCCCCAGTTTACTTCATACTCTTCGCGCTGCCTTTGGGGGGGGAGGGGGGTTGGAACCCTCCATTATAGAGTATACAGTGGTGCCTCACACAACGAACTTAATTGGTTCCAGGAGCAAGTTTGTTATGCGAAAAGTTCGTTATGTGAAACGCGTTTTCCCATAACAATACATGTTAAAAAAAATAATTTGTTCTGTAGCATAAAATATGCTAAGATGACATAAAAAAAGATAAATTTATCTTGTTAGAGCTGGTGTTAGACACAACTGGGGACTGCAAAGTCCAGGCAGAGGCTTACGGCTCTCTTTGACCAGGGGGGACAGTTGCCCTAGTTGCACTACCCTAACCCTATTCCTGCTATTCTGTTAGCATGATATTTCTGTGTAGCATTCTATAATAATTTGGCTTATTCAATTTTCTTGATAGTAGAGGGGATATATGTGAAGGGGAGGGGAGACAGGGGTTTTGTTGATCCTTGCTGTGTATTATAATCACCCCCCACATACTCCCCAGTACCTTTTTAATCATCCCCCCTCGGTACCTTTTTTAATTCCTCCCATCTTTCCCAGCCAGTGGCGTACAGGCCAGAAGCGCAGAGATCAGGAGCAATTCCTCTGCACGCCTGTGTGGGCCCATGCCGATCTCCGAATGGCTGCAGTTAGTTCTTGTGAGTCCCGCGAGAGCTGACTGCAGCCATTCAGAGATCAGCGCAGGCCCAGGCAGTAGCACAGAAGGCTTGCTCTTGATCTCTGCGCTTCTGGCTGGGAAATTTGCTAGACCACCAGTTACGAGTGAGCGGGTGAGATTAAAGTTGCAGCAGTGGTGGCTTTTTTAAAAAAATATGTGGCGGCGGGGGGAGGTTTAAAAATATGCGGTGGCGGCAGAGGCTTAAAAATATGCAGCAGCGGCGGCAGGGGGGTTTAAAATATGTAGCGCCACTGCACAGGGAGCCAGGCGGAGAGAGGGCAGTTAAGGATGCAGCTCGGGCGACTTCGTTGTGTGAAACGAAGTTCGTTGTGGGAAGCAAGACCTGAAGTTCGTTGTGCGCAGCGTTCGCTGTGCGAGGCGTCCGTTATGCGAGGCACCACTGTACTTAACTTTTTCCTAATCAGGAAAAAGTTAAGTTTTCTCTAAAATGGGGGGATTGCACCCCCTCACACTCTCCCCAACGGCAGCGCGAAGAGTATGAAGTAAAGTGGGGGGTTCCCCCCCACACACCCCTGTCGGAGCTCTTTAAAAGTAACTTTTTAGGCGGCGCGCTGGGGTCTTGTGCCGAATTGTCTGCGCTGCAATGTTGGCGCACCAAAGTCTCGTGCGCTTTTGTCCCGTCACTGTACGAAATATACCAAGTCGGTATTCAAAGGGACTTATATACCGGATAGGGGACTTACTCGTTAGTGGCTGCCCCACATCTATGAATTTTCAGTAGCGTTATAGAGATCGTGCCATCCGAAATGCCCTCTAAAGAAAATGAGGTCAATATTCAACGTGGTTTAAGCAGCATTGGCGAGGCTCTCGCCTGCTTAAGCCACGTTCAGTGTCCCAGTCGTGGATTTTCAACAGCACTTGACCAGTCAGTCCTTCCCATTGCCCGCTTAGCTTTGCGGGTGCGTGGACCCGAGTACGGGCTGACACCATACTAATTCCAGGTCAGTGGCCTGGCGTCAGATATCCACGGAGAAAGCTGCCCGTGGTCATCAGCAACTTGAAAACCAGTGACCACCATGGGCTGAGGGGTTTTATTTATTTTATTCAAGGGAGCTCAGAACGGTTTACATGGATTTATTCAGGTACTCAAGCATTTTTCCCCATCTGTCCTGGCGGGCTCACAATCTATCTAATGTACCTGGGGCAATGGGGGGATTAAGTGACTTGCCCAGGGTCACAAGGAGCAGCGTGGGTTTGAACCCACAACCTCAGGGTGCTGAGGCTGTAGCTTTAACCACTGCGCCACTCTTGAAATCAAAATGTAACTAAAGTGAGCCAAGTAAAGGACAATCAAGCCATTGTGACATCACTGATGAGGTTGGCTCTTAGGCATTGGTGGAATGAGGCATTATGATGTCACAATACGAGCTCTGGCTATCAGAGGCTGAAAGTTTTCACACTATGTATTTATTCAGTTTTCTATACTGTTCTCCCAGGGGAGCTTGGAATGGTTTATATGAATTTATTCAGGTGCTCAAGCATTTTTCCGTCTGTCCTGTTGGCTCACAATCTATCTAATGTACCTGGGGCAATGGGGGGATTAAGTGACTTGCCCAGGGTCACAAGGAGCAGTGTGGGTTTGAACCCACAACCCCAGGGTGCTGAGGCTGTAGCTTTAACCACTGCGCCACTCTTGAAATCAAAATGTAACTAAAGTGAGCCAAGTAAAGGACAATCAAGCCATTGTGACATCACTGATGAGGTTGGCTCTTAGGCATTGGTGGAATGAGGCATTATGATGTCACAATACGAGCTCTGGCTATCAGAGGCTGAAAGTTTTCACACTATGTATTTATTCAGTTTTCTATACTGTTCTCCCAGGGGAGCTTGGAATGGTTTATATGAATTTATTCAGGTGCTCAAGCATTTTTCCCCATCTGTCCTGTTGGCTCACAATCTATCTAATGTACCTGGGGCAATGGGGGGATTAAGTGACTTGCCCAGGGTCACAAGGAGCAGTGTGGGTTTGAACCCACAACCTCAGGGTGCTGAGGCTGTAGCTTTAACCACTGCGCCACACTCTCCTGTTGGCCCGTCTGCATTTATTCAGATAGGCCTGGATTCTCAAACTGGCGCTGATTCCAAGAACAGTTAGCCACCAACATAAGAACATAAGCATTGCCTCTACTGAGTCAGGCCACAGGTCCATCATGCCCAGCAGTCCGCTCCCGCGGCAGCCCCCCAGGTCAAATGACCTGTAAGTCATCTATTACTTTAAAACAGGGGTGTCAAAGTCCCTCCTGGAGGGCCGCAATCCAGTCGGGTTTTCAGGATTTCCCCAATGAATATGCATGAGGTCTATTTGCATGCACTGCTTTCATTGCATGCTAATAGATCTCATGCATATTTATTGGGGAAATCCTGAAAACCTGACTGGATTGCGGCCCTCCAGGAGGGACTTTGACACCCCTGCTCTAAAGCATTCTGTATTGCATAGTACCCCTCTATTTGTACCCCTCAATCCCCTTTTCCTTCAGGAACCTGTCCAGTCCCATTTTGAATCCCACTTTGCTCTACCACTTCCTCTGGAAGCGCATTCCAGGTGTCCACCACCCTCTGAGTGAAGAAGAACTTCCTGGCATTTGTTCTGAATCTGTCTCCCTTCAACTTTTCCAAGTACCCTCTAGTTTTTGTTTCCCTGGCCAGTCTGAAGAATCTGTCCCTCTCTACTTTCTCTATACCCTTCATGATCTTGTAAGTTTCTATCATATCCCCTCTAAGTCTCCACTTTTCTAGGGAGAAGAGCCCCAGCTTCTCTAATCTCTCAGCATACGAAAGGTTCTCCATGCCCTTTATCATTTTTGTTGCTCTGCTCTGGACCCTCTCAAGTACCGCCATATCTTTCTTAAGATACGGCGACCAGTATTGAACGCAGTACTCCAGATCAGTGTTCCCGCTAAGGTGCGTTGGCCTGCGCGCGCGCACAAAATATTACATCGCAGCGCAAAGTTTCTCTTCACAGCGCACACACGCGTCGCAAAGGTAAGGGGAGGTAAGGTAAGGGGACGCATTGGGGGGATTGCACTTCCCCACAATTGCCATGCTTCGGTTCCTCTTCTTCCTTCCTTCCTCCCCCCCCCCCCGCGGGACCCTGCGGCACCATCAACTCTTACTCCCTCTAATGTCGGCCCTGCAGCTCCAGACTTCCTCGCACCTTCTCCCCTCCCCCTTTGGATCGCTATTATTTTAAATGTTATAGCCGCGGAGCTGTATCCATCAGTGGAGATGTCTAACCTCGGCCTGCCCCGGAACTCTTACTGCAGCAGCCGCCCGTCTAGGCAGGAACAGGAAGTAAGAGTTGATGGTGCCGCAGGGTCCCGCGGGGGGGGGGGGGGGGGGGGGGGAGGAAGGAAGGAAGAAGAGGAACCGAAGCATGGCAATTGTGGGGAAGTGCAGAGCTGCAGGGAAGAGTGTTGCGGTACCCAGCTGGAGGGAGAAGGAAGATGAGGGAGGGAATTAAAGGAGATGCCAGGGCTTGGAGCATAGGAGGAAGGTATGCCAGTCTAAGGGAAAAGGAAGGGGGAGATGTGAGAGCATGGAGGGGGAACGAAAGATGGAAGAAAAGGAAAGGAGAGAGATGCCAGAGAATCAGGGAAGGGGAGATACCAGACTATGAGGAGAGGTGTGGGAGAGGGAAGGCGAGGAGAGAGATGCCAGACCAATGGGGTGAAAAGGAGAGATGGAAGGGGGAGGCATACAGTTTCTGGAAGGGGCATAGAAGGAGAGAAGATGCCATATAGGGGAAGAGAGACGGCAGACAGTGAATGGAAGGAAGAGAGTTACAAGAAGATGAGGAAAGGAGAAACCACAGAAGACAAAGGTAGAAAAAAATTTCTATTTATTTATTGCTTTAGGAGACATGTGTCACTGTTTCTGTGAAGCATTGTATGCAGAGTCCAGCTTCTTGCTGGTTCAATTTAACCTTTGTCTATGTATTTTTATTTTATCCCCCCTTTTACAAAACTGTGAAGCGTTTTTAGCACCAGCCTTGGTGGTAGCAGCTCTGATGCTCAAGAATTTTATGAGCATCAGAGCTGTTACCTCCGTAGCTAAAATCCACACTACAGTTTTGTAAAAGAGGGAGGGGTTAGTTTGTGATTACATATTCCTTACTAGGCGAAGGTGTTTTCTGTGTTCTGTGTGTTCGAAAGACATGGTTTTCTGTTAGGATTGACGGTGTAGGATTGATCTGTGCTGGTCTGGCTTGTTTAGTTTTACAATGGGTGTATTGATGTACTGCTCACTGCAATATGTAAGATGCTGCCTTTTCCTAGGTACTCATGTGTGACGTGTGGTTTGTTACTAAAAATCATGTTTTTCTTACAGATGGGGGGGGGGTGCCAAAAAATGATGGGCCCCGGATGTTACATATGCTAGGTACGCCACTGTATGTAAAGATACCAGAAAGCTGGCGTAGCAAAAACTTCTAAGTTTTGAGTATTTAACCCTCCCACAATCTCACGGGCACTCGTTTCAAGTTTATTGAGATTTGATTTAAACGCAATATCAAATATTTTCAATGCGTATAACAAAAATAAATTTGGGGAAATAAATAAAACCATTTGAACCAGTGTTCCCGCTAAGCTGCGCTGGCGTGCGCTGGCGCACAAAATATTACATCGCAGCGCACACGTTTCTCGTCACAGCGCACGATCGGAAGAGGCGTACGGCAGATGGCAGGGCGGCGAGAGGAGAATCGGGCGAGTTGGCTCATAACTTGCTGGCGCCCGATATTTTTGGCTCACGGTGAAAAAAGTTTGCTCACAACACCCGCCCGCTTAGAGGGAACACTGCTCCAGATGCGGTCTCACCATCGCCCTATACAGCGGGAGGATAACTTCCTTGCTTCTGGTAATGATACCCGTTTTGATAATGCCCAACATTCTGTTTGCCTATTTCGAGGCCGCAGCGCATTGTGCCGCTGGTTTCATTGTTCTATCTATAATAACCCCTAAGTCCCTTTCTAGGTTGCCTTCCCCCAATATTATCCCCCCCCCAATCGTATAATTGTACATCGGGTTTCCTTTTCCCATGTGCATGACTTTACATTTCTCCACATTGAAGCTCATCTGCCATTTATTTGCCCACTCACTCAGTTTCTTCAGGGCATGGCACAATTTTTAGTAGTTAAACACTCATTTAAACATGGCGGGCATCAGCTCCAGTTGTATTATCCGAACCGGGATTAAAAAGATAGGTTGATGAAATTATTGAAAAGAATTAAAACATATTATAAACTTCACTAATTTATTAGCAACTTTGAGAAATTAGTATAAGAGCCTATGAGGAAGTGCTAGCGGCAAGATAGCCCTCGAGTTTCTACTTTGTGTAGTTGAGGTGCCACTTTTGATGGCTCTATAAAGACTAATTGAATATCATTTAAGAAGTGAAATTAAGACATATGAAGATTTGCATAACTTAATGATTGATTGTTAGCACCCAATTAACTTGATTAAAATGTGTGATCAAGTTGGGCATATGCAGAATTTTGAGCACTATACATACCGTGTTTCTCAGAAAATAAGCCTTAGCATGATTTGGGGGGGGGGGTAGGTCCTAATATAAGCCCTACCCCAAAAATAAGCCCTAGTTAGATCGATCCTCAAAGCCCCTCCCAAATGTCCCCGACAATCCCCGATTCGCCGACGGCAGCACTTTCTTCCCTCTCCATGTGCATCATCTTTCCTCTCCTCTCACCCATCCCCTTGCGCAGCATCTTTCCATCCCTCCTTCCCATCCCGCACTGCAGAACCCCGCCAACTCTCCCACCACGAGGCCGACATACTTCCGTTCCAAACAACAGCGGCAGCAGCACTGAACAGGTTGCTTTGCAGCCTTCCCCGCCAGAGCCTTCCCTCTGCCGCATCATTTTGAACGTCGGGCCCAGTGGCATAGCGAGGGCGAGAGGTGCCCGGAGTGGTGGTGCTTCTCCCCCACCCTCTTCTTTGTCCTACCCCCAAACTGTCCTTCCCCAACCCCCACATACACTGTCACGCTCCACTTCCTTTCCCTTCTCCAATACCTCTAATGCAGGGGTGTCAAAGTCCCACCTGGAGGGCTGCAATCCAGTCAGGTTTTCAGGATTTCCCCAATGAATATGTATGAGATCTATTAACATACAATGCATGCAAATAGATCTCATGCATATTCATTGGGGAAATCCTGAAAACTCGACTGGATTGCGGCCCTCCAGGAGGGACTTTGACACCCCTGCTCTAACGTTTCTGGCGCGATCAGTAACCCCCAACCTGCTGTCGCGCCTGCATGGGCCCTATCTCCGACGTCACTTCCTAAGCATGAGTCCAGAAAGTGACAGCAGAAGAAGAGCCGACGCAGGCATGACAGGAGGTTGGGGGTTGCTGATCGCGCCAGGAACATTACAGAAGTACGGGGAAAGGTAAGCGGGGCACACGCACGGCAGGGAAGGAGCAGAGGGGAAGAGAGAAGGACAGCTACCATGCTCCTACCATGATGGCGCCAGGGGTGGACCACTCCCTCCCCCCCTCCCCTCTTTACTACACCACTGATTGGACCCATAGCAATTGGAGGAATGTAGACAGAATTACTGGCTCTTCAAGACAAGATGTGATTCTGTTCCATGCTGTTCTCTAGTAAAAAAACCTTTAAGCCTACAAGAAATTTTCCATCGACAAACAGGATTGAGTCAAGCTTGCAAGTCGGAAACCTCACTGCACGTTGCCAAGGCAGAACAGCTCTTCTAGAGCTTCAAACGTAATGTTTATTGTTCAGTTAAAGCTTCTATACTGCTACTAATGACTGTGAAGTAAAGATGTAAAAGATCTGAGTTCACGTGACTTTTCCCGTACATAGCAATTGCCTCAGCTCTTCACTTTTGTTTTGTTTGGGGTTGGTTTTTGGGTTTTTTTCCCAGTCTGCCGAACACATGCAAAACTAAAGCTCTCCCACATTCAAAAGGTTTTTAGTTTCTGTGTGGGCTGTTTCTTGTTATTTCTTCCTTAAAAAAAAGAATTTTGTTTTGCTTTCCTCCCATGGTCAAGGCTCTGCCGGCAGAATAGTAAAATGATACACAAAGTCAGCAACCGCTCAAAATGTTTAATTTGTCTGGGAGCACACTATAAAAGTAAGAGAATACTTTTTTACACAACGGGTGGTAGATGCGTGGAATAGGCTCCCAGTAGAGGTGGTGGAGACAAAGACTGTGTATGGTTCAAGAAAACATGGAACAAGCATTTGGGATCTTTTAGGGAGAAGAGGAGATAGTAGATGCTCTGGATGGGTCATTTGGCCTTTAACTGCTGTCATATTTCTATGTTTCTATAACCATAAAGCTCTGTGACATCACAATGCAGGTGTTAAGAGCCTTAGCCAATAGGAAGAGGAGATGTAAACATTAAGATCCTTAGCCAACAGGGAGAGGAGGAGATAGTGGATATTGCAGCTGGGCAGACGAGATGGGATATATGGTCTTTATCTGCCATCATGTTTCTCTGTTTCTATAACCATAAAGCTCTATGACATCACAATGCAAGTGTTAAAAGCTTTAGCTCATAAAAATAATGCTCTATGACCTCACAATGCAGGTGTAAAGAACCTTGGCCAATAGGAAGATGAGGAGATAGTGGATGCTGCGGATGGGCCATTTGGCCTTTATCTGCCATCATGTTTCTATAACCATAAAGCTCTATGACATCACAATGCAGGTGTAATGAGCCTTAGCCAATAGGGAGAGGAGGAGATAGTGGATGCTGCGGATGGGCCATTTGGCCTTTATCTGCCATCATGTTTCGCCATTTCTATGTTCTGTAATCAGATTGGCAGCAAGCATTGTGGAAGGGTGTCTCCTCAAGCCCTAATGCATTGCCTGAACTGGTTCTGCAGTCGCTAAGAAGTGAAGAAAAAACTCCTGCTGATCTAGGAAGAGGAGAAGAGAATGTTATCGGAGCAGAGAGCAGCTGCAGCTGCACAGGCCAGTAGGTCTTCCCTGGGTCAGGGACTTTGAGATTCCTGGTGCTTCTTCCAAACTGGCGTAAAATATTTAGAAGGTTCCAAGGCCAAATTGCAATCATCGTTCAATACTCAAACAGGTCTGAAGGGAAAGCATCATCTACAATTCCTTCCAAAAGCACAGATAATTTAGTACAGACATCACTCAAGGTTCTTTTGCTATGTCATGCACTATTAAAAAGACTCCATCTGCATAGCGATACTGCCAGCGTCTTCCTTTGTTAGCATAGGCTTCATGACTCCCTTTTAGCGCAGGTACACCAGTGCTACAACCTAGTGCATATCATGAATTAATGATCTGAGCACAAGATTCTTTCCCTACCGACAGATGCACGTGACTTTTGCATTACAGTTACCATACGATCATCCTATGTCGAGTGGTCATCTATCCATCTTTAGTTAAGAGGCAATATGCTCAGGATTAATCTAAGGAGATACTTTTTTACAGAAAGGGTGGTAGATGTGTGGAGGTGATGGAGACAAAGATCGTGTCTGAATTCAAGAAAGCGTGGGACAGGCACGTGGGATCACTTAGGGAGAGAAAGAGATAGTGGATGCTGCGGATGGGCAGACTGGATGGGCCGTTTGTCTTTCATCTGCCATCATGTTTCTTTGTTTCTATAACCATAAAGCTCTATGACATCACAATGCAGGTGGAAAGAGCCTTGGCCAATAGGGAGAGGAAATGCAAATGTTAAGAGCCTTAGCCAATAGGGAGAGGAGGAAATATCGGATGCTGCAGATGGGCAGATTGGATGGGCCGTTTGGTCTTTACCTACCATCATGTTTCTTTGTTTCTATAACAAAAGTAGAAAAAAAGTTGATGGTTACCTATCAATTAAATACAATATATAGAACCACCAAAATAAACCAAAATGACACTGGATAAGGTCTCTTTTCTCTTTTCTCCTCTAGTTATAGACGGGGACAAGCCTCAGAATATCGAGTATTAGATTTTCACCCATTCAGGGTTTTTTCAAAGAGAAAAACATTTCTTTTCTCTTACTCACATTCACATCACTGGCTTGAACCCATCCTCCCTACCTTTTTTTCTAACATTAAGTATAAATTGTATTTCTTCAATAATTTTCATTAAAAAGTATTAAATAGTAGTTTTAATGAAAATTATTGAAGAAGTAAAATTTATACTTAATGTTAGAAAAAAAGGTAGGGAGGATGGGTTCAAGCCTGTGATATGAATGTGAATAAGAGAAAAGAAATGTCTTTCTCTTTGAAAGAACCCTGCATGGGTGAAAATCTAATACTCAATATTCTGAGGCTTGTCCCCGTCTATAAATAAAGAAAAGAGACCTTATCCAGTGTAATTTTGGTAATTCTTTGTTTCTATAACCATAAAGCTCTATGACATCACAATGCAGGTGGAAAGAGTCTTAGCCAATAGGGAGAGGAAATGCAAATGTTAAGAGCCTTAGCCAATAGGGAGAGGAGGAAATATCGGATGCTGCAGATGGGCAGACTGGATGGGCCATTTGGCTTTCATCTGCCATCATGTTTCTTTGTTTCTATAACCATAAAGCTCTATGACTTCACAATGCAAGAGTTAAAAGCCTAAGCTTATAACAATAATGCTCTATGACCTCACAATTTAGGTGTAAAGAGCTGTGGAGGGGCATAATCAAAACATACATCTAAGTCTGATTTGGATGTATGACGCTAGATGCCCTAAGTCGGCAGTGAGAAAATGCTCGTTTTTAAAAAATATGTCTAGAATATTTTTCCCCCCCCTCGGGATGGAATTTAAATAGGCACTTGGTACTGATGATGAAATCAGTTGATGGGCAGCGTAAACACTGCATTGCCCGACTCCATCAGAGCAAAGTCACACTGCACAGTGGAACACAGTTTCAAAGAAAGTAGTGAAACGGGTAGAAAGATGACAAGATGTTACCACAGCTTCAGTGCCTCGGGATCAGATAATTATGTCAGCTGATGGGGGGAGGGAGGCAAATGCTGCACATCCAGACTAACATATCACAGGTATCAAATACACTTCTCCCTCCATATTCGCGGATTCTGCACTCGCGATTTTTCGATTATTCGCAGTTTTTAGCTTGCTGGCTCCCCCCCCCCCCCCCCAAATTACATCATCCATGAGTGCAAATAAAAATTGTTGCGCGTTTTTCCAAGCACTGATTCCCAGCGTGCACAGAAAAAATTCCCAGCACTTTCGTCACTGTGTTTTGCTTCTCCTTCAGGAACAGGCCAGGTCTCCCACCATGTTATTCGCGGTTTCACCACATTCACGATGGATTTTAATAGAAAACTGCATATTACATTACATTACATTAGGGATTTCTATTCCGCCATTACCTTGCAGTTCAAGGCGGATTACAAAAGAATTATCCAAGATGTATTACAACAAGAACTTACAAAAAAAATTGGTCATTTTCAAAAAGAGTAAGAAATGGGTAAGGTTATTTGTTTGGGGTAGTTGGCTTTAGTGAGAGGTGGAGTTTGAGACTTGCGGTATTATTTCTTTTTTCAGAGTTTTCTTGAAGAGTATGGTCTTTATTTCTTTTCTAAAAGTCTTGTAGTCGAGGGATGCCGTCAGTAGATTGGCGATTTGGTTGTCTAGTTTGGCTGCTTGAGTGGCCAGGAGGCCATCATATAGTTTTTTCTGTTTGACCTCCTTAATTGGGGGGGTATGAGAATGGGGTGTGAGTTTTCCTATGTCTGGTTGCGGTGATGTGGATGAGGCGGTTATTCAGGTAGTTTGGACTGTCTCCGTATAAAGTCTTAAAAAGTAGGCAGTAGAATTTAAATTGTATTCTTGCTGGGATCGGGAAACATATAACATATGAAACAGTTATTCGCGGGTCTGTTAATCCCCTTTCACCGCGAATACGGAGGGAGAAGTGTATACACATTTAATAGCATTATAGAACAATCATATAACAGAAATATGATAAAAGTCAGTACAATACAAATGATACCATAGTAGCTTGATACTTCCGTTGTTCAAACAGGATACCTCTAGTCAGGAAAGCTGATGGTTAAAGTCTGGTAGGAGGCTGGGTTCGCTGATTCTATTTGGATTTTGTGATCCTATTGTGACCTCTTCAAGCAGGTGAAAGGTGCACCACGACTGCAGCAGCCACCTGGCCTAACATTTACAGGTAGGCCCTGGCCGTGATAGGGCATTGAATAAACATGAATACTGTATACTTTGGAGGAAAGGCGGGAGATGGGAGATATGATTGAGACGTTTAAATACCTATGTAACGTAAATACGCATGAGTCAAGTCTCTTTCATTTGAAAGGAAACTCTGGAATGAGAGGGCATAGGATGAAGTTAAGAGGTGATAGGCTCAGGAGTAATGTAAGGAAATTCATTTTTATAGAAAGAGTGGTAGATGCGTGGAATAGTCTTCTGACAGAGGTGGTGGAGACAAAGATTGTGTCTGAATTCAAGAAAGCATGGGATGGGCACATAGGATCTCTTAGGGAGAGAAGGAGATAGTGGATGATGCAGTTGGGCAGACTGGATGGGCCATTTGGCCTTTATCTGCCATCATGTTACTATGTTTCTATAACTATAAAGTTCTATGACCTCACAATGCAGGTGTAAAGAGTCTTAGCCAATAGGAAGTGGAGATGCAAATGTTAAGAGCCTTAGCCAATAGGGAGAGGAGGAGATAGTGGATGCTGCGGATGGAAGACTGGATGGGCCATTTGGCCTTTATCTGCCATCATGTTACTATGTTTCTATAACTATAAAGTTCTATGACCTCACAATGCAGGTGTAAAAAGCCTTAGCCAATAGGAAGAGGAGATGAAATATTAAGAGCCTTAGCCAATAGGGAGAAGAGGAGATAGTGGATGCTGCGGATGGAAGACTGGATGGGCCATTTGGCCTTTATCTGCCATCATGTTACTATGTTTCTATAAATATAAAGTTCTATGATGTCACAATGCAGGTGTAAAGAGCCTTAGCCAATAGGAAGAGCAGATGCAAATGTTAAGAGACTTAGCCAAAAGGGAGAGGAGGAGATAGTGGATGCTGCAGATGGGCAGACTGGATGGGCCATTTGGCCTTTATCTGTATATGTGTATAAGCATCTTTAAGATCCAATGAACACAGTCACTCTGCCTTCTTCAAATAGGATAAAATGAAGGGAATAATGTTCATGTCAAACTTTTATTGTGCAAGAATAGGTTGAGAGTTAACAAGAACTAATACAGGCATAAACCTCCTGTCTTCATGGAGATCATAAAGTGCCTGGAATAGAAACTGAAGTTCTAATCTAGACATATTCAATACATCACATTGCTGAGTTTATAAGATACCCGGTTCGTTACTAATTTGCCTTTACCAAGATAGCTGCGAATTCCAACTTCAACTGTACAGATAGACTGACCAAGAAACCTTACGCTTTCTGGAAAAGGGTGTGTATATGTTGCATCATATAAAGCAGATGGGCTGCAATGTGACCAGAATGCATTGCACCATGGAACACTTTTTTGACTAAGTGATCCAAGAGCCTGGAGTCTTCATCAGGTGACATATTGGAAAACTCCTTGCATTTTCATGGCCAGCTCAGCAACAACCAAAAAAGGAAACAGCTGGCCTTCACTGAAACCAGGTGCTGGTTTGAACTTTTCATCTCTCTCTTTTTTTTTTTTGACAGGGCTGAATGATTAATGGGCTCTGCCACATGCAAAGCTGTTACTCTTGTAGAAATTATCCAAAATCTCTCTTAAAATATTGTACTAATTGGATGAGACTAATATATTTTTCAACAGATATTTTTGCACGTCACCCATCAATAAGTATACTCTACGTAACAACTGAAATCAACTCTGTTCCACTAACACTATGGAACCCTATGCGATTACTCACCATATTCTGTGTCTGAGCGTTTAGCACAGGGGTAGGGAACTCCGGTCCTCGAGAGCCATATTCCAGTCAGGTTTTCAGGATTTCCCCAATGACTATGCATAAGATCTATTTGCATGCACTGCTTTCAATGCATAGTCATTGGGGAAATCCTGAAAACCCAACTGGAATACGGCTCTCGAGGACTGGAGTTCCCTACCCCTGGTTAAGCATTTACAACAATGACTAATTCTTACTGATGTTTTTGTCTCTGATTTTCATATCTTCATTACTCCCGCCCTCTTTCTCTTCTCCTGCGCTTTCAGGCCCTCTATCGACCTTTCCGCCTTTCTTCTACCCCAGTGGTTCCCAAACCTGTCCTGGGGGACCCCCAGCCAGTCAGGTTTTCAAGATATCCCTAATGAATATGCATGAGAGAGATTTGCATATAATGGAAGTGACAGGTATGCAAATCTCTCTCATGCATATTCACCTTCAAAAAGATATAAAAAGGATGGAGTCAGTCCAGAGGAACGCTATTAAAATGGCATGTGGTCATCATCATAAGGAATATGGGGACAGACTTAAAGATATCAATATGTATTCTTGCAGGGGTCTCCAAAGTCCCTCGAATCCAGTCAAGTTTTCAGGATTTCCCCAATGAATATGCATTGAAAGCAATGCATGCACATTCATTGGGGAAATCCTGAAAACCCGACTGGATTCGGCCCTCAAGGAGGGACTTTGGGGAGCCCTGTTTTAGAGGAAAGGCAGGAGAGGGGAGTTATGATAGAGAAATTTAAATACCTAAGTGGCATAAATGTGCATGAGTTGAGTCTCTTTCATTTGAAAGGAATCTCTGGAAGGAGGGCATAAGATGAAGTTAAGAGGCGATAGTAATCTAAGGAAATACTTTTTTACAGAAAGGGTGGTAGATGTGTGGAACAGTCTTCCGGAGGAAGTGATGGAGACAGAGATTGTGTCTGAATTCAAGAAGGCATGGCATAGGCGATGATGACACGATGGGAAGGCGTGGGATGGGATCTCTTAGAAAGAGGAAGAGATAATGGTTACTATGGATGGGCTGACTAGAAGGGCCATTTGGCCTTTATCTGCCATTATGTTTCTTTGAATTTACTGTTGTGTCATGATAGGCCTTCAAGGAAAATATGTTTTGAATTGTCTTCTGGAGAATGCATAATTTTTACCCACATCTAAATATATATATATATATATATATGGCTCTCGCCCCAGGCATAAGGACGGAGCGCTCCCAAGAGGACTCCCACTGGATAAGCAGTAGAATAATTAGTGGAGACTGCGTTCTTGGTAAAGTTCAGCTTTTATCTTTATTACCCCTAGTTCACAGGACTAGGGTTCCAGTAGTCCCTCTGGTCTGAGGCGACTTAAAACAAAACATACTTTCATAAGGTTTCTTCCTTACAATACAGTCCAGCCTGCTGCCCAGGCAGAAAAGCCAAAAAAATAACCAAAACGTTTTCTCCTTAGTTTTGCTCCTTTTGTTTGGAAATACTTCAGGAAGCTCTGTGACCTAACCCACCTGAAGTCCAATGCCCCCCCACTACCCTATGCTCCTGGGTAGGGGCTAGGGAACTTTATATAACCCAACCTTTTATGACTGGTGTAAGTCCCCTCCCGAAAGTTCCCTGCTTCAGGGTTACCCAATGTCAGGTCTCTGAGTTCCGTTACACTTCTCGGGGAAGTTAATTAAAGGTTCTCACCTCCTTCCCTTTATCTATATGGCCTCCCTCTCAGGCTCTAAGTGATTCATTCACACATGCTCACAGTTCTGCTATGGGAGAAAGAACGCTACACAAAGATACATTCACTTTCATTCCCCTCCCCCATTCATACCTTGTTAACTGTGATTCTCCAGGAGATCCCAAACTGCGAGACTGCACTCCATCTCACTGCTTTCAGATAGCTCTCCCTCTAATTCCATTAGGGAATCTCCGCTTTCTGAGACAGGGTAAGAACTCCCTTCAGGGACAGCTAACGGCCAGCCCTGCCCTGGAAGTCTTTCTATTCCCCTGCACTTCTGCTTAGGAGTCAGAAGTCTGTTAGCTCGGGAAGGTTGTAAGACCAGCTGTGCTTTAGCTAGGGTCTGGGACAGAGACCTCCTAGCAGCTCTTTCCTGCTTAGCACGGCATGTCTCTCCCCTGCATTCCTCCCTGCAGTCTTCTCCCGAGTGTTCTCTCCAATCTTCTCCCTAATCTTCTTACCAATCTCCCTAGTGTTTCCACCTGTGCTCATTTTATGCTGTAAGCCTAATCCCACTCTCCCTCTGGGTTCGTCCTGCTTGCCAGCCACACCCCTCTCATTAACCATGCCTGTGCTGGTTTTCTTTACTAGAGGTTTTGTTGGAGATTTGCCCAAGGTATTATAAAAGGGATTATAGTGCCCTAAACCAGATGTTATGGTTTCTGCCCTTCTCTCTCTGCCTTGCCCTGCCTGTTGGCTCTTGGTGATAGGTACAGGATTATTAGGCAGCTTCCTGGGCATAGGAATAGGGGCCAGCCTTTGCAAGGCAGGGTTTAAAGCTGGGTTTAAACTGCTGACAGGCTCTTCCCTGTCACAATCTATATAACAGTGGTGCCTCACACAACGAACTTAATTCGTTCCAGGAGCAAGTTTGTTATGCGAAAAGTTCGTTATGTGAAACGCGTTTTCCCATAACAATACATGTAAAAAAAAATAATTCGTTCTGTAGCATAAAATATGCTAAGATGACATAAAAAAAGATAAATTTACCTTGTTAGAGCTGTTAGCATGATATAGAGGGGATATATGTGAAGGGGAGGGGAGACAGGGGTTTTGTTGATCCTTGCTGTGTATTATAATCACCCCCCACATACTCCCCAGTACCTTTTTTAATTCCTCCCATCTTTCCCAGCCAGTGGCGTACAGGCCAGAAGCGCAGAGATCAGGAGCAATTCCTCTGCACGCCTGTGTGGGCCCATGCCGATCTCCGAATGGCTGCAGTTAGTTCTTGTGAGTCCCGCGAGAGCTGACTGCAGCCATTCAGAGATCAGCGCAGGCCCAGGCGGCGGGGGGAGGTTTAAAACTATGCGGTGGCGGCGGGGGGAGGTTTAAAACTATGCGGTGGCGGCGGGGGGAGGTTTAAAACTATGCGGTGGCGGCGGGGGGAGGTTTGCGATGCAGCTCGGGCGACTTCGTTGTGTGAAACGAAGTCCGTTGTACGGATCAAGACAAGAAGTTCGTTGTGCGCAGCGTTCGCTGTGCGAGGCGGCCGTTATGCGAGGCACCACTGTATATAAAATCGGAGGTATGTATGTGTGTATGTATGTATGTATGTGTGTATGTGCTGCGATCACGCAAAAAAGGCTTGACCGATTTGAACGAAACTTGGTATGCAGATCCCTCACTACCTGGGATGATATGTTCTGGGGGTCTCGCGGCCCACCTGCACACGTGGGCAGAGCTACAAACAGAAAATCAGATTTCACCCATTCATGTCAATGGAAAAAATGTAAAAAGCTGCCATTCTCACAGTAATTCAAAAACGGCTTGACCGATTTGAACAAAACTTGGTTTGCAGATCCCTCACTACCTGGGGTGATATGTTCTGGGGGTCTTGCGGCCCACCTGCACACGTGGGCGGAGCTACAAACAGAAAATCAGATTTCACCCATTCATGTCAATGGAAAAAATGTAAAAAGCTGCCATTCTCACAGTAATTCAACAACGGCTTGACCGATTTGAACGAAACTTGGTATGCAGATCCCTCACTACCTGGGGTGATATGTTCTGGGGGTCTCGCGGCCCACCTGCACACGTGGGCGGAGCTACAAACAGAAAATCAGATTTCACCCATTCATGTCGATGGAAAAAATGTAAAAAGCTGCCATTCTCACAGTAATTCAAAAACGGCTTGACCGATTTGAACAAAACTTGGTATGCAGGTCCCTCACTACCTGGGATGATATGTTCTGGGGGTCTCGCAGCCCACCTGCACACGTGGGCGGAGCTACAAACAGAAAATCATATTTCACCCATTCATGTCAATGGAAAAAATGTAAAAAGCTGCCATTCTCACAGTAATTCAACAATGGCTTGACCGATTTGAACGAAACTTGGTATGCAGATCCCTCACTACCTGGGGTGATATGTTCTGGGGGTCTCGCGGCCCACCTGCACACGTGGGCGGAGCTACAAACAGAAAATCAGATTTCTCCCATTCATGTCAATGGAAAAAATGTAAAAAGCTGCCATTCTCACTGTAATTCAAAAACGGCTTGACCGATTTGAACGAAACTTGGTATGCAGATCCCTCACTACCTGGGGTGATATGTTCTGGGGGTCTCGCGGCCCACCTGCACACGTGGGCGGAGCTACAAATAGAAAATCAGATTTCACCCATTCATGTCAATAGAAAATATGTAAAAAGCTACCATTCTCACAGTAATTCAAAAACGGCTTGACCGATTTGAACGAAACTTGGTATGCAGATCCCTCACTACCTGGGGTGATATGTTCTGGGGGTCTCGCAGCCCACAACTCTATGTTGCTTGCTCAAGGGTGGGTTCACCCAAGAATTTATATGTTCTTGCTCCAGGAGGTGAAACTAAAATTGTTGTTTATAATCACGTTTTGCGTTAGTTGTATTGTATTCATTTTGTCAAATATTTCACATTATAATTTGAATATTGTACTTTTTATTAAGCTGTAAAAAAATAATTTCATTCACCACTATAAAGTATCTTTATTTGAATCCATTTACAGTGTTATTGCTATAACTAAATACCCGTGCAACGCCGGGGCATCAGCTAGTATATATATAAAACTGTATAGTGATATCCCTGCCAAGGAATTGAAGGGAGGAAATCTGTCCAAGGAGTTTCATAACAAGGGAGATCTGGGCCATCCCCAAACCAGTCTTCTCAATTTAGTGAGAGACATTTCTGATTAATAATCCTCTTTGCAGCAATGGAATGTGGGGCACTGTTACAGTTTTATGAAGAAAAAAAAAACATTTTATGAAGGGTTTGAAAGAAAGTTGGCTTGTGTTAGTGTTCTTGGCTTGATTCTGTTGCATAATAAAACCAGATTTTTCACTTTTGAATTATTTTTGACTATATGGCAATATTACAACAATAAAACAAAATCAAACTTATCTGGCTGCAGTTGTTTTTTAGTGGATGTAAAGGTTTTAATTTGCAATCAGCAGTAGAAAAGCAGTCATTAATGCTACTTGAAAATTAAAGTATTAGAATCAAGGATACATTGTTCCAGTGGTGGAATAAACTACTCAAACTTCCAAACTTAATTCAGAAGAGATGTAAGTAATGAGATTAGTGGACAAGAAAAATTAAATTTTGAGGCACATTTTCAAGTGTGTTTCTGTTTAAGATCTATAGGCATCTTTACTTGCATGCCTTATATCACATTTTAGAGGGAAATGTCCTTTGAAAAGTGATGCAGAAGGACTATGTGCATAGATTTGCAACTGCTATTTGTACAGTTGTGTGCTTCATTTTAAAAATGCAAAAGGATGCATGCAAGTCTATTTCTGCCTCACCCCGACCCTTAGAAGTGCCTCCACAGTATGGGAGTACCGTATTTTCACTCATATACCGCGCACCCGTGTAAAACGCGCACATGGGTATAGCGCATGGGAAACTGTAATTTATGTAAAGAAATTTTTATATACCACGCATGCCGCCCCGACTGTCCCGTCGCCACCCGACTCTCCTCTGGCCACCCCGACTCTCCTTTCGCCCGCCCCGACTCTCCTCTGGCCGCCCTGACTCTCCTTTCGCCCACCCCGACTCTCCTCTCCCCCTTGAAGTCCTGTCTGCACCCTGAAAGCCTGATGCCCCCCCCCCAACGTCCGATTCACCCCCCGCAGGACCACTCGCACCCCCACCCTGAAGGACCGCTCGCACTCGCACCCCCACAGCCTCCCCACCCCCCTCTATCATGGAGAAGCTCCTACCGTTGCCTGCTGCTTCCTCTGACGGCGGTCCCGGCCCTTCTGTGAGCCCTGCGTCTGTGCTGCTTCCTCTTCCAGCGGTCCCGCCCTTTCTCTGACGTCCTTCGGGGTGGGGGTGCGGGTGCGAGCAGTCCTGCGGGGTGAATCAGATGTCGGGGGGGGGGGAACTATGTAAAAAAAAAGTTATAAAACGCGCTCACGCATATAACGCGCATGGTTATGCACGGTTTGTAAAATCGTGTATAACGCACGCGTTATATGCGTGAAAATATGGTAATTCTCTAGCGCAGTGTATCGCAAGCTTTGCGAAGCTGCGGCACACTAAATGTGGTGGCCGCGGCTCGAGGCATCTGGAAATGCGCAGATGTTGATGTGATGACATCATGCACATGTGTGATGTCATCCAGGCATCGTCCGCGCATGTGCGAAGGCCCTCTAGACGGGGCCTAGAGCTGCCAGGGGGGGGGAGGGGGAAGGTGTGCTGGAAGGGAAGAGGCGTGAGGCGTGGAGAGAAGGAAAGGTGCTGGTGCTGGCTGACTGCGTACAGGATGTGCCTCTCGCCGTGAGAAGCATGTCCTGTAGGCAGTCAGCCAGGACCAGTGCCTCTCCTCCTCCCCAGCATCTCGCTGCACATCTGAAATCTCAAGCGGCATCCAGTTTGCGATACCTACACTGCTCTAAAGACTACCTAAAGCTAGGATGATGCGTACCAAGCACAAATTCTAATTACTCATGCAATTGCCATCATTGTAAGTCTTAATTGTAGTTGTGAGCACTTACACTAGCTTAATGGATGGTGTAAACACTTATGCTTAACTGCATTCAAACTAATTTTGGTGGCGATGAGTGAAAAATGCCCCAAGGTCACTAATAACTCTCACTAATTTAAGACATCAAATACCATTACTGAAATGAAACAAAACAGTGATATTTGGAAAGCTTTGTATACCAATGTCCAGACTATGGGAAACAAATTTCCAGATCTAGAGGCTTTAATGGCAGCAGCTGATTTGGAATTAATGGCGGTCACAGAGACATGGTTCACAGAGAACCCTAGCTGGGAGGTATGAGGGATCTTCAAATAGTTTCCACACTTCAGACCCACTTACTTCTCCCACCCCAACCATTTCCCATGAAAATATGAAAGTGTGGACACCTTTTGAAGAACCCTTGTAGTTATACCTGGCTATAATCTATTCAGGAGGAACAGGATAGGTAAAAAGGATGGAAGAGTAGCATTGTATGTTAAGAATATGATGTGACAGGATTGCAGGACATATGGGAGGAAGCTGCACTCTGGGTTAATTTGGAAAGAGGAAATACAAAACATATTTATGTTGGTTATGATATACAGGCCTCCTTCACAATCAGAAGAAATGGACAGAGATTTAATTGAAGACATTCACAAGATATCTACGAAAGGGGAAGCACTACTGCTAATAAGCCAGATGTTGACTTGGGCCGTCCCTGATGTGGGGTCATCTAGAAACAAGGAGACCTTGGATTCACTACAGGCAGAATTGTTCCAGCTGTTAGTAATGGAACCCACACGGGAGAGAACTATTTTTAACCTTGTGCTTACAAACAGGGAGTGTTTCTGAGGTTATGGTAGGCGATCTTGTGGCATCTAGTGATCACCGAATAGTGCAGTTCAATATTAAGACACAACGAATTCAAGACAGAAGGTTCTAGATAAAGAACTAACTTTGTCAAGATGGGGGAATACTTCAAGGAGGAATTAGTTGGATGGGAACTACTGAATGAAGTAGAACAGTGGTAGACAAAACTGAAAGGATTTATTTTAAAGGCAACAAATCTTTGTGTTAGAAAAGTACATAAAAGGAAAAGGCCATTTTGATTCTCAAATACAGTAGCAGCTGAAAAGGTAAGGGAAAAAAGGTTAGCCTTCATAAATTACAAGACTTTGCAGAAAGAGGAAGAGAGGCAAAAATATGTAGAAAATCTATGAGAAGCTGGAAAAGTTGTCAGAAAAGCAAAGATGCAAATGAAAGAAAAGATAGCCAATACGTTAAAATGAAGGAACGAGACATTTTTAGATATGTGATAGGACATGTCAAAATGGCATTGTGAGGCTCAAGGGTGAAGAGGACAAATATGTAGAAACTGATATGGATAAGGCTGAACTGTTTAACAATTATTTCTGTTGTGTTTACGGATGAAAGACTGAGGGTTATAGAAACATAGAAAATGACGGCAGAAAAGGGCTATAGCCCACCAAGTCTGCCCATTTCAAGTATCCACTGCAATGGATGTGTGATAGACCAGGATAGATTCTCAGAAAACTGTGTTTGTGAGCAGCTAGCTAAATTAAAAATAGACAAGCAATGGGGCCTGATGGGTTACATCTGAGGGTACTCAAGAAACTTGGAGAGGTTCTGGGGGCTCTGTCGTCTCATCTTTTCAATACTTCTTTTAAAGTCTGAAGTGGTCCCGGAGGACTGAAGAAGGGTATGTGGTTCCTCTGCATAACAGTGGAAGGAAGAGGTTGGGAATTACAGGCCTGTCAGTCTGACCTCGATAGTGAGAGTGTACGTTAACCAGAATAAAGAGAAGTATCTGACTATGCATGGTGTAGTGTGAATGAATTTCTTTGGTACTGGGTGTGTCTAGGGTAAGTATCTGGGACAAGAAGATAACTCCAAGACTTCTTTGCTAAGGAAAGTCAGACATCTTTTTCATCAATGACATTTTTCCATTCTGGTTCAGTCGATTATTTTATCTCACCTCGACTACTGTAACGCTCTTTATCTTGGTATCACAAAAACCTGTCTTTGTAGACGACAGCTGGTCCAGAACACTGCTGCTAGATTGATTTTCAGGAAATGTAAGTTTGATCATGTGACACCATTGCTCCATAACCTTCATTGGCTCCCTGTGTATTTTAGAGTCTAGTTTAAATGCTCCGGTGTCATTTTTAAAATTAATTTTGGTATTTTCACTCCTTTGGTTTCTCTCTCTTGGAATCTTTATAGATTCTCTTTTGCAAGGGGCGGCCAACAACTTAAGCTATCCTGCCCATCTAGTAAAGGTATTAAAAGAACCAAGGCTTTTGGTCAATCTCTGTCCTTTAAGTTCACCCAACTTTGGAATCATCTTCCACTTTTTATTGCGTAGCTCCAGCTCCCTTCCTTCCTTTCATAAGTCTTTGAAAACCATTCTGTTTACCAAACATTTAGGTAATTAATTCCTTTTCTACTTCTGTTATATTATTATTAGTTCAATCTATTTACTCTTTTATATTTTTATTATCCTAACCCAATTATTGTAAATCGAGCCGAGCTTTCTTGGATTGAAGGCTCGGTATACAAAACTAAGCATTAGATTAGATTTTGTCCTCTGGAGTGTGTCCGAGTTTCTACAGTACACCCTAATATAGATTTGTTAATTCAGCAGTTATTGCAAGATGCATCAGCACATCAAACAGTACGCCATTTTAAGCTGCATTAGGCATGCGTTAGCATCTAAAGGGACTCATAGACAACTGACCTGTTCCTCTCTCTCTCCTCATTAACGGTCCTCCTGACTCACTTCCTCTTTCCCCACTTAAGTCCAACTATTCTGTACCTTTTTAATCTTTTGTAAACCGCATAGAACTTCACGGTATTGCAGTATATAAACTGTTATTATTGTTATGATCACTTAACTTATTTTAGTTTTCAGGGCTTTTCTTCAGCTTTTACACTCAGAGATCAGCAGTTTATTGGCTTCTTTTCTTAAACTGTAATGTTTCATTCATCCTAGATCAGGAATCTCAAAGTCCCTCCTTGAGGGCCGCAATCCAGTCGGGTTTTCAGGATTTCCCCAATGAATATGCATTGAAAGCAGTGCCTGCACATAGATCTCATGCATATTCATTGGGGAAATCCTGAAAACCCGACTGGAATACGGCTCTCAAGGAGGGACTTTGAGACCCCTGTCCTAGATCTTAACAATAGTCTTTAAAGCTCTGAGTAACAGAGTCTCTCCATTAATTGCTGCAGGACTGAATTTTTAATCAACCTCTTGGGCACCTGAAGTTGGCCAATAAGAATTTGTTGGTAGTTCCTTCTTTTCATGCAGGCATATCACGCTTCAATATTTACCATAGCTGCTCCACAACTGTGGAATTTCCTTCCTTCCAACTAGAAGGAAATTCAAAACTTTGATTTTTAAAAAAAATAGAATTAAAGACCTTTCTTTTTATTCAGACATGATGGAATTTAGTCTTAACAAAGGTTCATGAGATTTTAACAACTCCCTGCAGAACTGTTTGTGTTACTTTATTTGATGTTTTTAGTAGATGTTTTATGGATTTTGTTAGGTCTACTGATTGTATTTTGTCTGTGTAATTTTTATGATGATGTTTTTAGACAGAATGCATGAGATCAATCTGTAAAAGAATCTAAATACTTTATAATTAATTTGTTTTTGTGCTATTGTTGTATTATTACGACTGCATCTTTGTAAATCGCTTAGGTTTGAAGTGGGTAATAATACATTTTAAAAATAAATAAAATATTGCCAAATTATTCCCCTCTTTTACGAACGCATAGCACGGGTTTTAGCGCCGGCAACTGCTCCGACGCTTATAGAAATTCTATGAGTATCAGAGCAGTTACCGCCGCTACCGGCGCTAAAACCACGCTATGCATTCGCAAAAGAGGGGATATGTTTGAAAATGGAATCCACAGAGAATTATTTGGATCAAGCGGAATACTATTAAATATCAAGCGGAATAAAAATAAAAAAAAAAAAAAAAAAAGAGACGAGTGAGCTCGACTAATTTACCAGCTATGTTCCTTTCACTAAATTCTTTCTTTCAGAGTGGAGCTGTATCCCTCAAGTGCATGTAGCCGGTCGATATTGCTGCTGGAATTTTGGGATCAGAAATCCCGCCGCAGTTTTTTTTTTCCCCCTGAAATTTTATTGAAAGTTTTATCAGTATACAAAAGGGAAAACCAATACAAAAGTAAGAACATATAAACGGAGAAAGCTCAATATATTCTTATGTAAATCAAAAATAAGCAAATATTTTCTCTGGTCCATATGATACAATCATTAGATAGAAACAAGAGAGACAGGGGAATAACGGGGGGAAAGAGGAAAAGACTACCTTAGAAGAGGAAAGGAAAGGAAAGGAAAACCCAAAATAAAGGGAAAGAGAGAAGTATTAAGTAGAGAATGACATGGTGGTTGTTACCCGCCAAAACGGGGGAGAGAAAAATTAGTGGCCGCTGCGGGGACGGGGACAAAGCCATTCACCGCCCTGTGGAGCGGTGAATGGTCTTGTCTCCGCAGTGAAGCCAGCACTGATCGCGCGATCCAGCATCCCCAACCAATCGCTGCATCCCACGTCCTCCCTCCCTCCACTTCACCTTAGGTGCCTGCTGAGTCCGACTTTAATTCTTCTCCCAGCCGCACGCTTTCAATAAGCTGCGCATGCGCGGCTGCTTGAATTGTTGAATCTCCTCCTCTGACGTAACCAGAACAGGAAGTTGGGTCAGAGGGGAAGATTCAACAGCTCAAGCAGCCGTGCGCGTGGCTTATCGAAAGCGTGCGGCTGGGAGAAGCATTAAAGTCAGACTCAGCAGGCACCTAAGGTGAGTTGGAGGGAGGGAGATGGCAGGACGCGGCAATCGGGCGGGAGGGGGCTTCTGGACCACGCGATCCGTGATTGCGCATGTTCCCTCACACTAGGAAGGAGGGAGTGGACAGTAGTCGCGGGCACAGTGGTCGCGGGGACAGTGGTTGCGGGGACGGAGATGGGGCAGGGACAGTGGTCGCGGTGACGGGGCAGTGACAGGGATGGTGATCGCAGGGACGGGGCGGTGATGGGGACAAAATTTTTCCCCGTGGCATTCTCTAGTATTAAGGACCTACAAGTTGCAGTCTTGAAATTACATTTCCCGTTTGATTGCCACAACCCAGGAATTAAAAAACAGCACACCAAAAGAAACCTTCCATCAACTCTGTATTTTTTTTTTTTTTTTTTAATACTCCATATTTTTATTCAGCATTTAAATGTCTTGGGTAACGCTTCAATGTTACAATCAATCCTGTTTTACAAACCACAGACAATAGATTTTAGTATAGTCACAGAAAAAAATATATGGGCCTAATATACAAATACTGCATCAAATGAGATTCAAGTACTCTGGTCTGTGCTTCCAGGCCCTCTATTATGCATTCATAAATTATATAAATAGTTTCAATTTTTATAGTGTCCACGACAGCAAATCTTTCTGAGTTGAAAAGTCATGAATTACCACATATTTGGAGATCTGCTGACAGGTACCACTGGGGAAGAATGCCATCCAATATACTTAGGGCTCCTTTTACTAACCAGCAGTAAAGGTTTCTACCACGCGCCACCAAGGTAAACGCTCCAACACTCATAGGAATTCTTTCAGCGTTGGAGCATTTACCTTGCTGGCCCGCAGTAGAAATCTCTACCACTGGTTAGTAAAAGCCAGTGTTAAATTGGCTGAAGAGTTGACCATGAAGACCCAGACAAGTTCTTCTTCCAGTGGATCCATCATTAGTTTTAAAACAGAGAAACCAGAGTTACCAGGTCATTTTAAGTACGTTGATCCAGTCCTAGCTTTGCCCACTTGCAACGCATGGACACGTACTTTTGATTTTCTTAGGAAATTCACCCACATACGTAAAGTAAGCAAAATTAGGTAAACTTGTTCAGTTGACCTGGCTTTGGTTGGCTGCCCTAAATAGAAACTGGACATCATTTTACTAAATTAGTTCAAACAAAGAGAGAGAGAGACTAATTACAGTTGGCATATGACACTAATTGAAGACATTAGCATCCTGGGAATGCTCCGCAGACAATACAGACCCTATTCTCAAACAACTAGGGAAAGCATGCCGAGCACGGTTCGTGGAATTTTTACCAAAGCATGTGTGTGTCTGACTTAGAGGACAAGAGGGGATGGGATGGCTTTGTTCATTTTCTCTCTCCAAAAGTAATGTAAAAAATGCAGGACCTAGGTTGTAAGCACGTTTTGGACAGTGGCCTAATGGTTAGATCAGTGGCACTGACAACCAGGAAAGATGGACAAGTCATTTTCATTCTTCATTGTCTTTTGTACATACCAGAGATGCCAGGGACTGCTACAAGGATTTTTTTTTTTTTTTTTTTGGAAGGGGGGAGGGTGGTGAAAGTGTGGCCAGGTCAGAGGAGAAAAGGGGTAGTTTGATTGGAACAATTTACTGTTTTTCCCATAGGAATGCACTGGCCAATTTCTCCATGAAATTTACTTCTCTGGAACCCCCAGGCCAATCTGACACAATTTCAAACTCAGCAAATCTTTTCACTGGTTTTAAACCCCATGCCAAATTTGGTGCTATTCTGTTAAATTTTAAGTTACTCATGTTCTGTCCCCTGACATACATTCTTGATCCCTATGTATAATTCTTTCCAACACATTGGGCTGATAAAGAGAGTTTTTGTAGGTTGGAGAAACCCCTCTACAATACACTCCTCCCTCCGTATTCATGGGGGTTAGGGCCAGAGCCAGCCCACAAATATGGAATATTCACGAATAACTTTTGGGCTAACTCTGACCCACCTCCACCTCCCTCCTGCATCCCAGACCTTACCTGGTGGTCTAACGGTGACGCAGAACCGTCAACAAAATGGCTGCCGTGAGTTCTCATTGTAATCTCCGGACTACAACGGGAACTCATGGCAGCCATTTTGATGACGGCTCGCATGGGGTAGGAACGTAGAGATCGATCTTGCCCCGCGTCACCGTTAGACCACCAGGTAAGGTCTGGGATGCAGGAGGAAGGTGGGGGTGGGTCAGAGTTAGCCCAAAAGTTATTCGTAAATATTCCATATTTGTGGGCTGGCTCTGCCCCTAACCCCCATGAATACGGCAGCCATTTTGATGACGGCTCGCATGGGGTAGGAACGTAGAGATCGATCTTGCCCCGCGTCACTGCTAGGCTACCAGGTAAGGTCTGGGGAAGGTCCAGGATGCAGTGTTTCTGTTGTTAAAAAGCAAGGGGGAGGTCTGGGCAAAAATCATGAATAACTGAATCCGTGGGTACTGAAACCGCGGATACGGAGGGAGAAGTGTAATAATAATTTGTAATAATAATTATTTTATTTTTATATACCGCCAAAGCCATAGTAGTTCGAGGCGGTTTACAACAAGAAGAGCTGGACAGTCAGCGAAAAAAAATAACAATGAAGTCTTTGGTTAAACTGGGTTTAGAAAATTTCTGATTTTCACTGCACAATAATTTTGAGAAGACTGATGAATTTTACAGACGTAACAAAATCAAGCTAAAGTTCTTTAAAAATCAAACAGGTGAAACAAAAGTCCATAAGCCATTATTATTATTAATTGTAAGTTGAATGTGCTTAAGTTGATGTATTATGTGTTATATATTCATGTACTGCACTTTTGAAGTATGGAAAATCAATAAAGAATTACAAAAAAAAAAAAGATGGGATAAGCAGCATAAAACCTGTTTTACTCCTTGGGATCTTGCTAAGTACTGGTGACCTGGATCTTCAGTCTGTCCTAGTAACGGCAACTCTTATATGCTCATATGTAAAGAGAGGATGTTGGCAAATTAAAAGTTGCTTTTCTCACCAAAAATAGATATTGAAAAAATGGTTAACACTGACTGAAAGTTTATACATAGCAAAAGCTTTATGTTTAACAAGACTTTCAATTCTCAAGATTTTATCACATTCTGTGCCTGCTTGATGAACCAAATTTCCATGTCTAGATTCTGGGGCTCATCCATATAAAATATTTATTTAAATGTTAAAATTGCTGTATTGGGGGGAGGTTAAAAAATAAAAATAAAATGTCTCCTCCATCCAAGATAAAATGTAAGGATTTTAGTTGACTAGCTGCTTAAAAAAATTTCCCTTAAATGGGGATGATTTTACAAGAAGATGCCTGCGTGAAAAGTTCAAAAAAAGCACCTATTTCATAAACACTCAACACTCTTTCTTTTAAAAGGCCATCGAAAGTCAGAAGGCACAAGGTCCAATTACTATCTACTGTACAGTACTTCCAAATGTCAACATACAGGAGCTGAAGAATAAGCTGCGTGAAGCATGAGCCATCCACTATCTGCTAGAAGACAGAGAAAATACGAAACATTCCAGGCTGCACATAATCAAGTTTCAAGTTTCATATACCGCCTATCAAGGTTTATCTAAGCGGTTTTGCAATCAGGTATTCAAGCATTTTCCCTGTCTATCTAACGTACCTGGGGCTAGTGATTTGCCTAGGGTCACAAGGAGCAGCACGGGGTTTGAACCCACAACCCCAGGGTGGTAGATCCAACCACTGCGCCTGGAGTATTTCTCCCTCTCTGTCCTGGTGGGCTCTCAATCCGCCTAACAGACCTGGGACAATGGATTGTTAAGTGACTTGCCCAGGGTCACAGCAGCGCTGGGCTCGAACCTGCAACCTCAGGGTGCTGAGACGGCAGCCCTAACCACTAGGCCACTCCCATTTTCTTTGTCTCCCTCTGCTGGTGGATGGACTTAACCCATTAGTCTGGACTGGTCTATTATAGATGAAAAGGATTATACAGAGCTGTATCTGTGCAGATTCATTCTTCAAGTTGAACTTTTAGCCTACACTTATGACGGGAATATAATTAAACTATCTGTCCTCATGGTTTGTTTTATAAAGGCAACATAGATATCTGCTATGTGCTTTTACAAACTAGCTTTGTACAATGATCCCCAGTAGCTCATTAGTGCAAATTTACGCCTGCTCCAAAGGCATATCACAACTCTGCCCCCACTGCACACAAACTACACCCTCAGGTATACCTACTTTTACATGTGTGGTTTTCCAGGTGCAATTTTTAAAGAACCCGTTTCTGCATGAAAACATGCTTTACATGTGGCCAATGGTTTCCATAAAAAGACACGAAAAGGGCAAGAAGGATATTATGGAAAATTTAACAACTTTTTTGAGAGCAACTTGGGATGAGTTTTCTGAGCGTGCTACTCTTTTGATATCCTTCTCTTCAGAAGCAGGTAAGGTAATGATTTTGAAAAGCTATTTTCAGAGAAAAGAGTTCCTGTTTTGTAGAGGGGAATTAGAAATGTTTCTGGATGTTCCTAGAAGGGATTGGACAATTTTTTGAAGGAAAAGGGGATAGAAGGGTATAGATAGAGGACTAGTATACAGGTCCTGGACCTGATGGGCTGCCGCGTGAGCGGACTGCTGGGCATGATGGACCTCAGGTCTGACCCAGCAGAGGCACGGCTTATGTTCTTAGACAAACAATTTCTTTATTTTAAGTCTAGAGTTTTGGCTAGCCAAATATATGATTACTTGTTGAAATGTTCAGTATATTTTTATGAGCCTGATCAGCTAGAAAGATTCTTGTTAGATAGGGATGCTATAGTAGATGAGTGATTTGATATTAGCCCTTTGTAATTTCAGGTAATTGCTTCTAGGCCTATTTCTTTGAATGGTGATTTATTCCTCTTTCTCCCTTAATGTGGACTATTTATTTTTTCTTTATTAAGTGCAATGCTTATTTTGTAATAAATTTTTTAAAAAATACCCATATGTCCTCCTAATTCACTGAAAAAAGCAAACAGTGTTCAACGAGAACTCTGGTCCCTTGATGATGATGAAGACGATGAATGAGGTTCGATTAGAAGGGATCTTCATCAGTTTCTGAGTCTGCATCCATATCTCGGTTTGGTTTGGTTAATCTCTGAAGTTCCTCTCCATCCTACATAAAAATGCACACACACACACAAAAAAATAAGGTTATTAAGGAAGCAGATAAAGGATATGAAATCAAGGCCTCCCATATTTTCAACATAAATTTCTTCAGTTGTATCTCTCCCTTCTGCCTACATCCCAGCAGGGTTTGACATCTTCCTCAGCTAATCATGTTACTACTTTCAGCATGTGAAAACTTTAGCAGGAAATTTGAAGAGAATGAATGAGAGATATTGATCTCCTTTTGGGGAAAAAAAACACACCCCAAACTTTAGACTAAACAAAGTGAAAAGGGTGAGAACTAAATCAAACTTTCACTCATTGAGGGCAAACTGAAAACTCTGCTTGGTGAATGGGCCACATTCCTTCACAGTAGCTTCTTCAACACTATTTGTGTTGGGGGAGGTTTACAGGATTCAACCAGGGCCAATGCAGTGACTATACCAGCAAATTAAGGATTGGTTAGTACACAGTACTTCCCCACTTCTTGGTCAGCACACATCTCTAATAAGAACATAAGAATAGCCTTACTGGGTCAGACCAATGGTCCATCAATCCCAGTAGCCCATTCTCATGGTGGCCAATCCAGGTTCCTAGTACCTGGCCAAAATCCCAAGGAGTAGCAACATTCCATTCAGAATCCTAAAGAATAGTAATATTCTGTAATCCCAAAGAGTAACAAACGATTCCAGAACCCCAAAGAGTAGCAACATTTCATGCTACCGATCCAGGGCAAGCAGTGGCTTTCCCCATGCCTTTCTCAATAACAGAATATGGACTTTTCCTCCAGGAAATTGTCCAAATCCTTCTTAAAACCAGCTACGCTATCTGCTCTTACCACAATCTCTGGCAATGTGTTCCAGAACTCTATTCTGAGTGAAAAATATTTCCTCCTGTTGGTTTTTTAAAGTATTTCCCTGTAACTTAATCGAGTGTCCCCTAGTCTTTGTAATTTATGACGGAGTGAAAAATCGATCCACTTGTACCTGTTCTACTCCACTCAGGATTTTATAGACTTCAATCATATCTCCCCTCAGCTGTCTCTTTTCCAAGCTGAAGAGCCCTAATCTTTTTAATCTTTCCTCAGGACAGTGTTCTTCAATGCAAGGCCCGGGGGCCAATAGCAGCCTTTTCAGACCTCTGGGGCGACCCGCATTATTCTAGCTTTTTTTTTTCCCTGCTGCTCTCTGCTTCTCTAACCAAGTTCATTACAGAATGAGGGATGTGGATGGGAAGAAGAGCCATATACTTGAAGGGGAAGTCATTCCTCAATAGGTAAAGAGAACGCATTTGGAAATGCCCACCTCCTTAAGAATACATCCAATAAAGTTTGAATGTGAACTAGTGGGCTGGCTGTCACTGGCATACACTGGTCAGCAGTGCTGTGACCTTGCATAGGAAAATATTTGGCGGCTCTCCTTAAGCTCATTGGATCCAAAGTGGTCCCGTCTTAAAAATTAGTGAAGACCACTGTCTTAGGACATACAAAGTTCTTTCAACAAAAGTCAGTCCAATAAAAACCATTAAAGAACTGGAGCATTGCCTGTTGCGTATTTATACAATTATAGGCAATTCAGCCCTGATTTGTGCCAATGCAAAGTTTAATAAATAAAAATACAGCTTTTTCTTTTACCAGAACTCTAAACAAAGGCATAAAAGGGAGGGTAGCCTGCAAGGAGCAGAATGTACACACCTAGCCACCTGCTATCATTCACTATGTTGGTATATTACTGCTTAAAGTGATGTTTTAGGTATAGGGATGACTTTGCTCTTTTCTCATTCCTCCACCTCTCAGGTGGAGGAGGATATCTTCATTTTTTTAAAGGTCCCACGGCAATAAGAGGACATCCGTGGAAAATCAGGGGTGGGAAATTGCATAGCGACACCAGGAAATACTTCTTCACCGAGAGGGTGGTGGATCAATGGAATAGTCTTCCACTACAGGTAATTGAGGCCAGCAGCGTGCCTGATTTTAAGACTAAATGGGATCGAAACGTGGGATCTCTTCACAGAGAAAGGTAAAGGAGGGTCATTGGTGTGGGCAGACTAGATGGGCCGTGGCCCTTATCTGCCATCACTTTCTATGTTTCTAATCTTACACCTTATTTGGTTCTAGTGACCAGAATAAAGCATGGTTACACACCTTCTAAGTCAGGGGTTTCAAAGTCCCTCCTCGAGGACCGCAATCCAGTCGGGGTTTCAGGATTTCCCTAATGAATATGCATGAGATCTATTTGCATGCATTGCTTTCATTGTACGCTATTAGCTCTTATACATATTCATTGGGGAAATCCTGAAAACCCGACTGGATTGCAGCCCTCGAGGAGGAACTTTGACACCCTTGTTCTAAGTAGACTTCAGAACTACAAGAGTGCCCTCTTGAGGTCAAAACCTAAGAAATAGGTTCATCTTTAAAAGGGCTGTATCAGAGCTCACAATATAGAACTTGAAAGACAAACCCGAAAACGTATGGCAGAACACATTGACTGAATTTTGTCTACATGTTTCAAATTTATTAAAATATTTGCTATACTGCCTAAGCACAGTTGAAGGTGGTGTACAATTAAAATAACTGCAGCTCCAAAGAGATGGTCCAAAGTTGTTACTTTGGTGTGTGTAACTCTTCTACCTGCATGTATCTCAGCTACCAGCAGTTATTAGTCATTCCCTCATTTAGACAACTTTTCCTGGATTTCCATAGGAATTCTACATTCTGGGTTATGGCTCCTACTCTCTGGCATTCTTGGCCTTTTTACCTTTATTCAGAGAAATCATTTGTCACCTTCAAGGACCAAATTAAAGATATACGACTTCTCTTTGGCCTTTAGCTCTTAACTTACTTCCTCCTGATGGCTACTTTTCTTCCGTGTGGGCAAATTTAAATTATTTGTTCCCTCCCTTACCACATTGTTCATCCCTTTCCCCAACCTTTCTATTTTTATTGTAATCCCCGATTCCCTCTTTCCCCATGATCTCAGGGGGGGAGGGGGTCGTTTCTACATTTTTTTTTATTGTAAACCACTTAGATTTGCCTTCTGGTTTTATATTTGCGGTATATTAAACTAATTGAACTTGAAAAAGGCATGAGTTAAATAGGTATCATAGCCTACTGGGAGAGATAGAAAAAATTATCCAACGCCCTGAACTTCTCCAATAAACAAAAACAAACACAATATATCCCGGTGAATACAAGCAGTCCCCGGGTTACGAACGGGTTCCATTTTTTAAACTGTTCTTAAGTTGAATTTGTATGTAACTCGAATCTTAGTATTCTTCTCACCTTCTCTACCTCCTTGAGGCCCCTCTTGTATCCCTATCCATCTATCCCACTGTTCCCTCTCCACCATCACATCCAACATTCCTCCCTCTCATCTCTCTCTTTCCCATGCACCTCTACCTCACTCCTCTCCCACCACCATGTCCAATAATTCTCTCTTCCTCCCTATGACAAACAATTCTCGTATTTCTTCATCTCCCCATGCGCACCATGTCTTTCCCTCCAACTCAGACACCCAATTTTCCCTTTCTATTCTCTCCCCCACCTAAGCATCTCTTTCCTTCACTCCCTTCATTCTTCCATCCTATGGCTCATGCTCCCCTCCCTCCATTCTGTATCCCAATTCATGCCCCCTCCCTCCTTCCTTTGTCTGAAGATTGTGCTCCCTCCCAGTCCCAACACACCCCTCTCTTTTCTTCCTTCCATTCTGTGCCCCAAATACGTCTTCCTTTGGCGAGTGTTTACCTTCTTCTGGCCGGCTCCCTCCTCCTTCCAGCTACAGTCGTTTCTCTGCAAAAAGCTGCAGATAGCAGCTCCTACATACGCCCCGCGGCTGAGCTGAAAGCCTTTCCTCTAACATCGGAAGCTCCTCCCACATCAGAAGGAAGGCTTCTGGGCTCAGTTGCAGGACACTCATAGGAGTCACTTTGTGCAGAGCAGTTGAAAGGAGGAGGGTGCCGTCCAGAAGAAGGTAAACAGAGAAAGGCACATACTTGGGGTACAGAATGGAGGGAGAGAGAGAGGCACGTTGGAACTAAGGAGGGTGGGAGAGGGGCACGTTGGGACACCAAAGGTAGAACAGGACCCCCGTTCGTAAGTACAAGTCCCGTAAAACGGGCACTGCCTGTACATACATACATATGCATGGCTATAAATAAAATTTCAAAGAGATTTTCAGATGCTGCTAAACATAAGAACATAAGAATTACTACTGCTGGGTCAGACCAGTGGTCCATCGTGCCCAGAAGTCCGCTACCGCGGCAACCCTTAGGTCAAAGACCAGTGCCCTAACTGAGTCTAGCCTTACCTGCGTACGTTCTGGTTCAGCAAGAACTTGTCTAACTTCATCTTGAATTCCTGGAAGGTGTTTTCCCCCTATAACAGCCTCCGGAAGAGCGTTCCAGTTTTCTACCACTCTCTGAGTGAAGAACTTCCTTATGTTTGTACGGAATCTATCCCCTTTTAACTTTAGAGAGTGCCCTCTCATTCTCTCTACCGTGGAGAGGGTGAACAACCTGTCTTTATCTACTAAGTCTATTCCCTTCATTATCTTGAATGTTTCGATCATGTCCCCTCTCAGTCTCCTCTTTTCAAGGGAGAAGAGGCCCAGTTTATCTAATCTCTCACTGTACGACAACTCCTCCAGCCCCTTAACCATTTTAGTTGCTCTTCTCTGGACCTTTTCAAGTTGTACTGTGTCCTTCTTCAAATACAGCAACCAGTGCTGGACGCAGTATTCCAGGTGGGGTCGTACCATGGCCCGGTATAGCGGCATGATAACCTTCTCTGATCTGTTCGTGATCCCCTTCTTAATTATTCCTAGCATCCCGTTCACCCTTTTCGCCGTCCCAGTTCACCCTGTTCCCCGCGCATTGAGCGGACGGCTTCATCAACTTGTCGACCAGTACTCCCAAGTCTCTTTCCTGGGGGGTCTCTCCGAGTACTTGTCACTTGGTTGCTCTTCAATGAAGGCTCTTGACAAAGGCAAGGAAATAACACTCCAAATTGAAGATCAGACTTGTTTGAGACCACTGACCTAGACGATACCACCAACAAGGACACAACTGAATTCAAAGACTTCCTCACCTCCCTAGGCTTCACCACTCCTTTGCCCACCCCCACCCACGATAAAGGACATACACTAGACATCATCAGCTTCCTCGATCTGACTGAGCACAAAACTTCTGCCGAAGAGGCCCGCCCGCTGGAACATGTCCCATGGTCTGACCACCTTCTTGGCTCTTTCTGCCTCCCCATCTTCATGTCTCATCTAGGCATTCCACCCCGGCCCACAAACTCTATCACCTACCGCAAAAAAATCACGAGTGAACTGTTCTGGACCCAATTTCTTAATCAACTTCCCCCTTTTCCTAAACGTGCTGACCCAGAGTCCAACTGGCATAACTGGGTTACCCTTTCCGGGACTACCTACCGCGCTCTTGTCCCTTTATCTACAAAACCTATCTCCCACTCCCACAAAGCTCCCTGGTATCTTCCATACCACAGGGAATTAAAGCAGAAATGTCGAGCCCTGGAATGTAAATGGAAAAAATCGAAATCCCCCTCAGACAGACAATCCTGGAGAGACAACATCAAGCTCTATAACACAGTATTAAAAAAAGCAAGAAAGAATTTCTATGGAGATAAAATCACCAGATCAAAAAATCAAAATAGTACACTGTTCTACATCTGGCGAAACCTAACCTCAAAAAATGACTCCACCTTTCCCCCTTCCCCCCATCCGCAAATGACTTAACTAAATTCTTCAATGAAAAGATTTCCACCATAAGGAGTTTTTTCCCCCCAGTAGTCTTTTACAACTCTCTACCTCCCAATGACTCCAACCCTATCCCCGCTGATAGATCCTGGACTACCTTTGAACCCGTATCTGAACCCCAGATCTCTAAACTCTGTCTCAAACTGAAATTCTGCAAATGCATCCTAGATCCTTTCCCCTCCCACCTTTACAAAAACATTCCTGCGCAGGCCATCTCCTCCCTTATGAGACTTATTAATTCTGCTTTACTAACAGGCCTGTTCTCCACAAAAATGGGGCACATTGCCTTGTCATCTATTCTGAAAAAAGCTGATCTCGACCTTTCCTTACCATCAAACTACCATCCCATAGCAAATATCCCTCTACTTACCAAACTTCTAAAAGCCATAGTCGCTACCCAGCTCTCTTCCTACCTCGAGAGATTCTCCATTCTCCATCCCTACCAATATGGCTTCAGACCCAGCTTCAGCACCGAATCCCTCCTAGTTTCCCTAATTTCAAAGGTGCAACAACTACATTCACGTAACAAATTCGCTGTCCTATTACAATTCGATCTTTCTGCTGCTTTTGATGTCGTCCACCACGACATACTACTTTACCAACTTTCCGAGATAGGAATTGACTCCACCGTCCTAAAGTGGTTCTCAAACTTCTTACGCTCCCGCTCTTACACCGTCAACACAAATGGCACCATGTCCACTCCTTGGACACCATCCTGCGGTGTCCCTCAGGGATCACCCCTTTCCCCTATTCTCTTTAACATCTATATGTCCTCCCTGAAACTCCTTCAACTATTCCCCCTTGAAACAATCTACACATACGCGGATGACATCCTTGTCCTCCTTGAGACAGACCAGAACCTCACCAACCTCCACGAGAACATTACAGCTTGCATTATGAGACTCTGCTCCTGGTCCCTCTCGGTACAGATGAAACTAAATGAATCAAAAACAAAATTACTCTGGCTCGGTCCAAAATTAGAACACCTGACCACCAGTGTTCCCGCTAAGCTGCGTTGGCCTGCGCTCGCGCACAAAATATTACATCGCAGCGCAAAGTTTCTCTTCACAGCGCACACACGCGTCGGTAAGGTAAGGGGACGCATTGGGGGGATTGCACTTCCCCACAATTGCCATGCTTCGGTTCCTCTTCTTCCTTCCTTCCCCCCCCCCCCCCCCGCGGGACCCTGCGGCACCATCAACTCTTACTCCCTCTAATGTCGGCCCTGCAGCTCCAGACTTCCTCGCACCTTCTCCCCTCCCCCTTTGGATCGCTATTATTTTAAATGTTATAGCCGCGGAGCTGTATCCATCAGTGGAGATGTCTAACCTCGGCCTGCCCCGGAACTCTTACTGCAGCAGACGCCCGTCTAGGCAGGAACAGGAAGTCACTGTTGCAGTAAGAGTTCCGGGGCAGGCCGAGGTTAGACATCTCCACTGATGGATACAGCTCCGCGGCTATAACATTTAAAATAATAGCGATCCAAAGGGGGAGGGGAGAAGGTGCGAGGAAGTCTGGAGCTGCAGGGCCGACATTAGAGGGAGTAAGAGTTGATGGTGCCGCAGGGTCCCGCGGGGGGGGGGGGGGGAGGAAGGAAGGAAGAAGAGGAACCGAAGCATGGCAATTGTGGGGAAGTGCAGAGCTGCAGGGAAGAGTGTTGCGGTACCCAGCTGGAGGGAGAAGGAAGATGAGGGAGGGAATTAAAGGAGATGCCAGGGCTTGGAGCGTAGGAGGAAGGTATGCCAGTCTAAGGGAAAAGGAAGGGGGAGATGTGAGAGCATGGAGGGGGAGCGAAAGATGGAAGAAAAGGAAAGGAGAGAGATGCCAGAGAATCAGGGAAGGGGAGATACCAGACTATGAGGAGAGGTGTGGGAGAGGGAAGGCGAGGAGAGAGATGCCAGACCAATGGGGTGAAAGGAGAGATGGAAGGGGGAGGCATACAGTTTCTGGAAGGGGCATAGAAGGAGAGAAGATGCCATATAGGGGAAGAGAGACGGCAGACAGTGGATGGAAGGAAGAGAGTTACAAGAAGATGAGGAAAGGAGAAACCACAGAAGACAAAGGTAGAAAAAAATTTCTATTTATTTATTGCTTTAGGAGACATGTGTCACTGTTTCTGTGAAGCATTGTATGCAGAGTCCAGCTTCTTGCTGGTTCAATTTAACCTTTGTCTATGTATTTTTATTTTATCCCCCCTTTTACAAAACTGTGAAGCGTTTTTAGCACCAGCCTTGGTGGTAGCAGCTCTGATGCTCAGAATTTTATGAGCATCAGAGCTGTTACCTCCGTAGCTAAAATCCACACTACAGTTTTGTATAAGAGGGAGGGGTTAGTTTGTGATTACATATTCCTTACTAGGCGAAGGTGTTTTCTGTGTTCTGTGTGTTCGAAAGACATGGTTTTCTGTTAGGATTGACGGTGTAGGATTGATCTGTGCTGGTCTGGCTTGTTTAGTTTTACAATGGGTGTATTGATGTACTGCTCACTGCAATATGTAAGATGCTGCCTTTTCCTAGGTACTCATGTGTGATGTGTGGTTTGTTACTAAAAATCATGTTTTTCTTACAGATGGGGGGGGGTGCCAAAAAATGATGGGCCCCGGATGTTACATATGCTAGGTACGCCACTGTATGTAAAGATACCAGAAAGCTGGCGTAGCAAAAACTTCTAAGTTTTGAGTATTTAACCCTCCCACAATCTCACGGGCACTCGTTTCAAGTTTATTGAGATTTTGATTTAAACGCAATATCAAATATTTTCAATGCGTATAACAAAAATAAATTTGGGGAAATAAATAAAACCATTTGAACCAGTGTTCCCGCTAAGCTGCGCTGGCGTGCGCTGGCGCACAAAATATTACATCGCAGCGCACACGTTTCTCGTCACAGCGCACGATCGGAAGAGGCGTACGGCAGATGGCAGGGCGGCGAGAGGAGAATCGGGCGAGTTGGCTCATAACTTGCTGGCGCCCAATATTTTTGGCTCACGGTGAAAAAAGTTTGCTCACAACACCCGCCCGCTTAGAGGGAACACTGCTGACCACCCTCTTCGCCTTACCCACATGAATTCTCATGCAAGGTCCTTGGCATCATTATCGATTCCTCTCTCTCCCTCAATGACCACCTCAACTCCTTGGCAAAATCATGCTTTTTCAGCCTCCACACTCTGAGAAAAGATCCTACTTCTGCCAACAACATTTTGCCGTCCTTGTCCAATCCATCATCCTCTCCAAACTAGATTACTGCAATGCCATCTACTTAAATCTATCAAAAAAAGTCTTCAAAGACTCCAGCTAATCCAGAATACTGCAGCCAAATTGATCTTTACAAAACGCAAATCTGACCGTGCCTCCCCACTCCTTGCCAAACCTCATTGGCTCCCAATGATCTCCAGAATCCATTTCAAATGTTCCTGCCTGGCTTTTAAGATCATTCACGGCATCCTTCCTCCCCTTATCCCATTATCTTACAACTCCTCAAGTTCCAACTCCTCCAGAACCGCCCAAAGGTATAAATGAGCCTTCCACTCTCTACGCGGCATTCACTATGCAGGCAAACTAGGAAAATCCCTTCTCTTCAAAATTACAGGACTTTGGAACGACCTCACCATCCCGCTGCGGAACCTGGGCTCCCTCCAATTATTCCGCAAACAACTGAAAACTTGGCTTTTCACCAAATTGTAATTCTATCCTCCCCTCTTTTTCCTCCCTTCTACATATAAGTTCATGTAAACCTTCTCCTTCTCTACTTATTATTTAAGTTCTTGTAAACCGTGTCGAGCTTCATATTCGTGGAGATGATGCGGTATATAAACTTAAGGTTTAGATTAGATTAGATTAGAATTATTCACTTCTAGAATTGGATACTTATTAAATTTAATAAAAATATTCTGGAAAAGTGTCAAATGTTAAAAAAGGAATTCATATTGAGCATTGGAAAATAATAATAATTAACTAATAAAAATAGTACACATTAAAATTTTCACCACCATCAAATTTCCCCGTCTCACCCCACCTGGCTACTTTTTCATACCACCCAGCTGGAAAAAATTTCTGGGGAGAACAATGATTTAGTGTGCCAAATTTGTTAATGCACCTTAGTAAAAGGACCCCAAAGTTTAAAAATCTGTCATTTTTAATTTTTTAATTACAGTAACTTTCTGGTACTCTATTAAAAAATTGATTTACAGCTGCATTGCATTTCTAGAGGCTTACCATTCTATGTACTTCCAGCTGTTGGCCAACTCTATCAAGTCTTGAGAAGTAATAAAGCAAACAAATAAGCAAAATCAAAATTAAACACTTTATCAACTTACCCCACTAGAACGTTCCCAAAGTTTTCCATTTATAGCGTTGATTGCTTTTTGCTGGTGAATGCCTTCTTGACCCTTACTAGCACTGTAAATAAATATTGAAAGCAGCACCACTGGAGCTTCCAGGAAAAAATCCAAGGAAGGCTTGAAGTCAAAGACAAAAAAAGATACCGTAGTAATGATGACAGTCCCTAACTGTGCTGTGAGGACGTGAAACATATTGTCCCGGAACTTTAAGATGAAGGCCACAGATAGTCCCAAAAATGCAGTGACAAAAATGAGGGTGACCGAAAACCAGTTATGGCCATAAAAAAATCCACATACCTGTATTCGAGTTTGGTACTCTGAATGAAGGCACAAGGTGAGTCCATTAAATAGAACTCCAAAGGTGTAGAGTTTGGTATTCTGAACAAAGATGCTTTCGGTGAGCTGATTGCCTTCCTTTAGAATTTTCTCATTGTAGATGTTGGCCAACGCAGAGATAAAACATTGAATTAGTATTAGGAAATGTCCAAGGCCAAGGCTGAGATTCTTCAAAGCCTCTACATTTATTTTCAGACTAGAGAAGAGCCGAGTAAAGGAGGAGGAGGAGTTCTTCACTAGACTGGATTGGGTTAGTTGACGACAATGGTTGGAAGGGATGAAGAAAGTGTTATGATGCAACCCTTGTCCAGATAAGTTATGCTGTGCATTCTCCTTCCCTGCAGTGAGAGCCACGATGGACAGGAACAGAATCAGAAGAGATGCCCACTGGACAGAGGAAATGCGTCGTCTGCTCCGAACAGAAACAAAAAATGGGGAATGATTCACCAATATTAATGCGGAATATTACTGCACCATTTTTAACTGTTATTGTTTATTAATTTTTATTTAACAAAATTTAAATCCTGCTACATCCACAGTTCTGAGTGGGTTACATAAAAACAAAGGGGTCCTTTTACTAAGGTGCGCTAACGCGTCCATTATATTCTAAGGACGTGTTAGCATTTAGAGAATGACACGGGGATGTTTACCGTGGGTCACCGCAGTAAATCCGCAGGAATGGAGACATTTGCACCTGGTTTACCACAGGAATGGAGACAAGACCTTTCACCGCCCCGCGAGAATGGGGACAAGACCTTTTACCGCTCCATGGGAGCGGTGAAAAGTCTTACTCCTGTGGTAAAAAAAAATTGCACCTGTGTCAGACTCGGCATCTTCTCCCCAGCAACTCTTGCACCTATTTTACCTTCAGGAGCCAGCCATGCCACGATGAAGACAGAAGGAACCTAAAACCAAAGCCTGAGACCAATGTGATTTGAAGAATAAAATTACCACACAACAAAAAGAAAAAAAATTAAATTTATTTTATATTTTGTGATTAGAATATTTCAGATTTGAAATATGTATCCTGCTAGAGCTGGTATTAGACATAACTGGGAACCGCAAAGTCCAGGCTATGCTTCTTTAGCTTCCAGCTGGCTTAGGGCTCTCTCTCTCACCAGGGGGCAGTTGCCCTAGTTGCACTCCCCTAACATTACTCTTGCCATGTGTGACATGTGTGACTAAAGTATTTTGTTAGCTTGATTTTTCTATGTAGTATTCTGTAGTAATCTCGTTTGTTCTGTTTTCACAATAGTGAAGGGGATATTTGTGAAAGGGAGGGGAGATGGGTTTTGTTGAACCTTGCTCTATTTTATTTGTGTTTATAAAATGACAATTGTCAGAGAAGAAGCTTCCGCCCACACACACGTGACTGCAGGGTGGCACAGGCAGGCTTCGCCCGCATCAGTTTTTTTTCTAATGCGCCGCAAAGGTAAGGGGGAGGGAGGGAGGGAGATAGATTTAGTCAGAGGTAGGGAGGGAAGGGGCCGCGCGCGCGATCGGTACCACGCACCTTCCTTCCCTTAAGTTTCTTTACGCCACGAAGGTAAAAGGGAGGGAGATTCTCGGGCCATTGAAGGGTGGTGAGGTGGCGAGAGGGAAGGGTGGATGCTGCGGGGACAGGGCGGTGAAGGGGACAGGGCAGTGACGGGGACAGATTTTTTCCCCGTGTCATTCTCTAATATTAATATTTAGCGCGCGCTAAAACAGCTAGCTTGCCTTAGTTAAAGGACCCCATACATAATAAAATGATAAACCATAAATAATTTTTTTAAATCTTTATATAATTCACATTCACAGACCGTTAATTCAACTCTTTTGGCAGAAATAAAGTAAGTTAAAAGAAGCTGCCTGCAATACATGAACCAAATTACTTATATACTCTCTCAACAGTATAGCTTTTACTCCTTTTCTAAATTGCATCACTTTAGAAGATTGCTTAATTTCAACAGGCAATGAATTCCATAATACAACTCCTTGAACTGACATTATAGACTGACAAATTCTTTCGATATTGCAATGCGAAGGCACAAACTCGATTGGTTTCTTAGTCCACCAAATCTCGTTTTCTTGTCCAGTTGTAATCCGTATGGTTCCCTAGAAAGTGGGTTTAATACCTTTAGGACCTCTGAGGAAGAAGTGGTTTTTCGAAACACGGACCATGTCGGGTCCTGGCTTTTTACCCAATTGGACCATATTTTGGATACAAACTGTTTATTGTTCAAAGCAATGTTTTTTGATTAAAGACTTGGCATCTTGTCCATCATCTCTGCAGTTTTCTTTTTTGTTCGTTGCTTATTGTTTCATAAGTATTATGCTGACATTGTATTATATTTATTTATATCTCCCTTATTTGAATTTCAGTGCTGTTATACCGTGTTTCCCCAAAAATAAGACAGTGTCTTATATTCATTTTGGGCCCAAAAAAGGCACTAGGTCTTATTTTCAGGGTATGCACATGATCATCTCTACCTTCCTCTCCTTCACCCCAATTCTTCCTCTTTCCTTTCTCTCCCCCACATGTGCAGCATCTTTCCTCCCCTCCCTCCCTCCCATCCCCCTGTGCAGAAATTTGCCCAGCTTCTATCCTTCCCTCCTTCCCATCCCTCGTGAAGCATAACTCTTGCCCAGCTTCTATCCTTCCTTTCCTCCCTCCCATCCCTTGTGCAGCAGAACCCTTGAGCACAACCCCTCCACGCCCCACCGCGCAGTCGAACCCCTGCTGACCCTCCATCCTTCCCTCCCCGCCAACCGCGAGTGAGCCCTACCTTCAACCGAAGAAGCGTTGGGCCGGCAGCACTCTAAACAGGCTGCTTTGGCCTTGACCATCGGGGAATTCAATCTGCCACATTATTGATGACATCATCAGTAACGAGGCAGAGTGAAATCCCCGACGGACAAGGCCAAAGCAGCGAGTATTGCCGGTCCGACACTGCTTCGGTTGAAGGTAGGACTCGCTCGCGGTCAGCGGGGAGGGAAGGATGGAGGGTCAGCAGGGGTTCGGCTGCGCAGTGGGAGGGGCCAGGTTGAAGAGTTGCCGGCGAATCCCGGGCCTATGGCTTATTTTTGGGGTAGGGCTTATATTAAGACCTACCCTGAAAATCATGATAGGTCTTATTTTCGGGGAAACACGGTAATTATATTTTTCAAACTGATTCATGGTAGTCCAATTATAAAGTTTCAATTTGCTGATTTTGAGTTTACCTCATTCATTGTATTTATGCTCATATTTGGTCATTTTTACTATTGTTATGGTGCTAACAAAATTGTAAGTTTTATATTGAATTGTACTTGCTGTACACTGTTTTGAGGGAATCTTTTCATAAAAGTAGTTAACAAAGTCAAATAAATAATCCTGCCACTAGATGGTAAGGTAATGGGATTTGATATTGTTAGGTGCCATTGTCTTGAATTCGAGTCCTAGTGACTTGATGAACACCATCAAGTTTTCATGACTGAATGCAGGAGTAGACGGCTGGGCCTTTCTTCTACGCAGTATAAATTTGATGTTGCATCAAATGCAATGCTCTGCCTCCAACACTGCCCATCTGCTGCTGCCCAAACAGATGGTACATCACGAGTCTGACATCTCCGCTGAAACCTGTACGCCTTGGGAGGCTCTGCCGGTAGTGAAACTACCGATGGCATAGCTTTCAGCTTCTCAGATGTATGCAAGCCCCAGTGGCACGACAAGCCCATGTACCAAGGATTTGATATACCACGTTCCTATTAGACAATCAAAGCAGTTTATATTTATTATATGCAGGTACTTTGTCTGTCTCTATTGGGCTCACCATTTAAGTATTGTACCTGGGGCAATGGAGGGTTGAGATTTGAAATTAATCATATGAGCCTCAGACACACTGACTGAATATATAATTACAAGTCAGGTACTTTTAGCCAATAAGGCAACATGTCGTTAATCATCGGCTCCTATTACACGTTAGGTGGGAAATTCAGTAAAAAAACTCAGACACAGTCCGAGAAAAACCTGAACCCCACCCGACTGTAGAGTAAGGTATAATCACCAGTAAGGTACAGTCACACAGTACTTTTTTGTTATACTTTGTGACACACTGCTATGTGACTGTACACTGGTGATTATACCTTACTCTACAGTCGGGTGGGGTTCAGGTTTTTCTCAGACTGTGTCTGAGGCTTTTTTTTCTGAACTTCCCACCTGACGTGTAAGAGGAGTCGATGATTAAGGACATGTTGCCTTATTGGCTAAAAGTACCTGACTTGTAATTATATATTCAGTCAGTGTATCTGAGGCTCGTTTGATTAATTTGTTGTGTACAGTGACAGAACACAGGGTAGTGACTTTTTTGTCTAATTATTATATACCTTAAAAGTAAAAATTTGACAAAAAATTCCTTTACAATTTGGTGTTTGGGTTAAGAGACTTGCCCAGAGTCACAAGAAGCTGTAATGAGCGATGATCATGACTGCTCCAGCTCTAGCTGACCTGGAAAACAAAGACTCACCTTGGGCATCAACTTAAGCAATGGGTTAGAGTCTTTCCCATTATACAGAATCAAATAATTTTCCTTTAACAAAAGCCCTAGCCTGTTTCTTTGGGCCTTTCACTATGTATACCTTACACACAGTTAAAAGGTAATTCAATCTTTAAGTCAAAGTGAAGGGAAGAGATAACACGAGACCTGCTTCTTGCAAGGGAGGCATTCAAATTAAAAGATGGCATGGGGCCAAATTTTTCCCCATCCCCGCGAGAACTCATTTTCACATCCTGTCCCTGCCCCGTTCCTTCAAGCTCTGCCCTCATCTGCACAAGCCTCCAACGTAAGTGTTCACAAGCCTTAAAATCATAAGTGTTCGAGGCTTGTGCGGTTAAGGCAGCACTTACAGGAATGGGACAGGGACAGCGACAAAACTTGTGGGGACGGGATGGGAGGAAAAATTTGTCCCAGTGTTATTCTCTAATTCAAATCTATGGACCCATATGGATGATTTACAACTGCACACTAAAATATTCTACTTGATTAATGAGCCGCTTACTTTAGAACGACCCTGAACAGAAGTGCTGTTGTTATGATGACAAAATTTGACAGCAACACAGCCATAGCCTACAAAAGAAAAAGACAAAGTGACGATTTAATTAAAATATCTAAGTTTTCAGTACAGAATCTACTGGTGGCATTCAGTGATATGGACCCAGTATAGTGGCCACTTTGTATCTCTTGGTGCCTTGTTCAAGTATCTACAGTAGATATCAATTATAATGAAGTTTCAGGGATAATAAAGATCCGCTAACCCAATGGGCACTGCTGTCAAAAAGAAAAAAAATATAGTCAAGGACAGTGGAAGGCTAGGCAATATGGGAGCAGATACCATTTTTTAATTCTTAAAATATACCTCTAGCAGTAAAAGTAGAGAAGATTGCCCATTTGAAGTGGCAGAAGGTACTCGGGCACTCATTGTTTAGTAGGCAGTCAGATAAAAGGTCCCAGACCTCTGTGCAGTACAGTAACTTTGGATCAGTGCCTAACCATGAGAGACCAGGTGGACTCCTTGATCAGAAAGGGATTTTTCACTCTCTGGAAACTCAGATCCATTAAAGCTTATTTCGATACAGCGGCATTCAGAACCCTAGTCCAATCCCTCGTACTGAGTCTACTTGACTACTGTAACATCGCCTATTTAGCAATTTCCCAAAAGAACACGCAGCGTTTACAATTGATGCAAAATGCAGCGGTCAAACTGATCTTTGGGCTGAGGAAGTTTGACCACGTGACACCCTACTACCAGCAGCTGCATTGGCTGCCAATGGAGGCGCGCGTAAAGTTTAAATTTGCCTGCTTCTGCTTCAAAGCACTACACGGACTTGCCCCTAAATATATAACTGACCTTTTCGACTTCTCAGCCAACAGACACAAGAGAAGCTCACATTCCAACTTCGTTTCCCCCCCCCAGTAAGAGGTTGTAAACTGAAGAAACACCATGAACATCTTCTCTAGTACCAAGCAGCATCATGGGGTAAAGACCTAGAACAATTGCTTTCGCCCACTACTTATGAGGAATTTAGGAAACGTCTAAAAACACACCTGTTCCTAAAGAATCTAGACAACTGATCGTCTCTTCTCTCTCCCCTCTATAGCGATTAACTTGTTCTATTGATCACTCTGTCCTCAAAAATGGATTTACTGTCCTATTAACCCTCTTTCTTCCTCCCCTCTTAAAGTCAATCAATTTGTACCTTTGCTTAATCTTTGTAAACCGCATAGAACTTCATGGTATTGCGGTATATAAGGAGAAATTAGGTTCTTACCTGCTAATTTACTTTCTTTTAGCTTCTCCAGACCAGTAGAGGTTAACTTTACGATTGGGTATATATCTAATCATGACCAGCAGGTGGAGACTGAAAACAAAACTTTGGGACAGTATATCCTAGCCCCTCCTCTCTATTTCCCTCAGTCTGCCGAATAGCCAAGCAGAACCAAGAACTGGAAACAACAGAGAGAAAAAACAATACTCCGAAAGGAGTAACAAATAACATACCCAAAAAATGCTGTTGGAAAATGCAGAGGAGAAATTCCCGAAGGAAGAAGGTCCCCACAGCTCGCCAGCTAAGCCAGCCGAGCCACAGCCGCTGTTCTTCAATTCTCCCCGGCCCTAGAAAAATACTAGAACCCGCAGCAAAAACCAAAAACTGCCCGCGCAACAGCCCCAACAACAACAACAACAGACAGGGTGGGGACCTCTACTGGTCTGGAGAAGCTAAAAGAAAGTAAATTAGCAGGTAAGAACCTAATTTCTCCTTCTTTAGCACTCTCCAGACCAGTAGAGGTTAACTTTACGATTGGGACGTACCAAAGCAGTCCCTCTCACGGGCGGGACCCCCGAAGGGCCGATACCAGAACACGCTCACCGAACACCGCGTCCCGACGCGCCTGAACATCTACCCGATAATGCCGAACAAATGAATGCAAGGAGGACCAAACCGCAGCCTTACAAATATCCACCGGAGGCACGAGCGACGACTCAGCCCAAGAAGCCGCCTGACCCCTAGTGGAATGAGCCTTGAGAAACTCCGGAACCGGCTTCTGACTCAGAAGATAAGCGGAAGCGATCGTCTCCTTGATCCAGCGCGCAATAGTAGCCTTAGAAGCGCCAGCCCCCCGACGAGGACCCGCCAGAAGCACAAAGAGATGATCGGAGCTCCGAAAATCCCGGGTCCGCTGCACATAAGCATGGAGGACCCGACCGACATCCAACTTGCGCAGCTGTCGTTGCTCAGAAGAACCCTCCCGACTACCCAAGACCGGGAGGACCACCGATTGATTGACATGAAAAGGAGAAACTACCTTCGGCAGAAAGGAAGGAACAGGCCGCAAAACAACCCGCTCCTTTGAAAACTCCAGGAAGGGAGCCCTACAAGAGAAAGCCTGTAGCTCCGACACCCGTCTAGCGGAAGTAATGGCCACCAAAAAGACCGACTTCAGCGTAAGGTCCTTCAACGAACAGCCATCCAACGGCTCGAAAGGAGGGCGCACTAGAACAGAGAGAACCAGATTGAGATCCCAAGAGGGAATCGAGGGCCTTATGGGAGGCCTGAGCAACTTGGCCGCCCTAAGAAAGCGAATCACATCAGGAATGGCTGACAAACGCTGACCTGTCACCAGCCCCCGAAAAGCCGACAGGGCCGCCAGATGAACCCGAAGAGAAGACCAGGCCAGGCCCCTATCCAGGCCATCCTGCAAAAACTCTAGAATGTTAGGCAGAGAAGCGCGAAAGGAGACCACTCCCCGCGCTCGGCACCATTCCTCAAAAAGACGCCAAACCCGTACATAAGCCCGAGAGGTAGAAAGCCTCCGGGACCCCAAAAGTGTAGAGATCACCTTGTCGGAATATCCCTTCTTACTCAGGCGGCCCCTTTCAAGAGCCAAGCCGTAAGACAAAAGGGAGACGGGTCGAACATGGGAATGGGACCCTGCATCAGAAGGTCGTCCGAGAGAGGCAGAGGAAGAGGATCCGCCACCAGATGCCTCACCAGATCCGCATACCACGGACGACGAGGCCAATCCGGAGCCACCAAGACCACCAGCCCCGGATGGCGAACAATGCGAAGCAGTACTCTGCCTACTAATGGCCAAGGAGGGAACACATACAACAGCCCCTCCGTTGGCCACGGTTGGACCAGAGCATCCAGACCCTCGGCCAGACCGTCCCTGCGACGACTGAAGAAGCGGGGTACTTTGGCGTTGCCACTTGTAGCCATCAGATCCATCAGGGGCTGCCCCCAAGCACGCACTAGCAACTGAAACGCCTCGGCGCCGAGACACCACTCTCCCGGATCCAAGAAGTGACGACTGAGGAAGTCCGCCTGAACGTTTTCTACCCCGGCAATGTGAGAGGCCGAGAGGTCCAGAAGATGCGACTCCGCCCAAACCATGAGCCGAGCCGCCTCCTGCGCCACCAGAGTGCTCTTGGTGCCCCCCTGACGATTGACATAAGCCACCGCCGTGGCATTGTCCGACAGGACTCTGACCGACTTGCCCAACAAAAGGGAGTGGAAAGCCAACAGCGCCAGCCGGACCGCCCTGGTCTCCAACACGTTGATCGACCAGGAGGCCTCCTCCGTGGACCAGGTTCCCTGAGCAGAGTGACCCAGACACTGGGCCCCCCAACCCAGGAGACTCGCATCCGTAAGGAGCACCGTCCACTGCGGAAGATCCAGACCCACCCCCTGAACTAGGTGAGGGGTCCGGAGCCACCAACGCAGACTGCAGCGCGCCAAGCCTCGCAGGGGAACCGGAACATCCATCCCGTGCCTCTGGGGAGACCACCTCCGGAGCAGAGCATACTGAAGAGGACGCATGTGGGCCCGCGCCCACCTCACCACGTCCAGGGACGCCGCCATCGACCCCAGGACCTGGAGGAAATCTCGCGCCCGAGGACACCGGGACGCCAAAAGCAGGCGAATCTGAGACTGCAATTTGCTCACCCGGGCCTCTGGGAGGAAGACCTTCCCCAAGGAGGTGTCGAACAGCACCCCGAGGTACTCCAGACGCTGAGCCGGAACCAACCGACTCTTGGAAAGGTTGACCACCCAGCCCAGCGACCGGAGAAACTCCACCACCCGAGCCGTAACCCGGTAGCTTTCCTGCAACGACTTGGCCCGAATTAACCAGTCGTCCAGGTAGGGGTGTACCAGAATGCCCTCCGACCGCAAGGCTGCCGCGACGACCACCATCACCTTGGTGAACGTCCGGGGAGCCGTGGCCAGCCCAAAGGGAAGCGCACAGAACTGATAGTGCCGACCCAAGATCGCAAAGCGCAGGAAACGCTGATGAGAGGTCCGAATAGGAACATGCAAGTAGGCCTCCGTCAGATCGAGAGAAGTGAGAAACTCCCCCGGCTGAACCGCCAGAATGACCGACCGCAGCGTTTCCATACGGAAAGAGGGAACCTTGAGAGCCCTGTTGACCCCTTTCAAATCGAGGATGGGCCGAAAAGTCCCCTCCTTCTTGGGCACCACAAAGTAAATGGAGTACCTGCCCGTGCCCCACTCCGGGGGGGGCACCGGAACTACTGCCCTGAGATCTAGCAAGCGCTGAAGGGTCTGGCGAAAAGCCTGCTTCTTCCCCGGAGTCTGACACGGAGAAGCAAGGAAAAAATCCGGCAGAGAGCGGGCGAACTCCAGGGCATAACCGTCCCGCACCACCTCCAGGACCCACTGATCGGACGTGATCTCGGCCCATTTGGGAAAAAAGTCGCGCAGCCGGGCCCCCACCGGAACCAAGGGGGGCGCCGGCAAGGCGTCATTGTGCAGGACGGGAAGCGGGGGAACCGGCGGAGGGGTTCCCTGCCCCCCGACGGGCCCCCCGAAAGGGCTGCATGCGCTGGAAGAACCGACCCCGGGAAAACCCCGGAGACTGGAAAGAAGCAGCCCCACGCCCAGGGCGATACTTGCGAAATTCCCGCAAACGCCCCCGGGCCGCACCCCCCCGAGACGCCGGGCGGGCACGGTCCTCCGGCAAACGGGGAACTTTCGAGTCCGACAGAGTCTGAATTAACTTATCCAAGTCCTCTCCAAATAAAAACGACCCCCGAAAGGGAAATTTAGTAAGCTTAGCTTTGGACGCAGCATCCGCCGCCCAAGCGCGCAGCCACAACACACGCCTTGCGGCCACGCCAAAAGCCATGGACTTAGCCGAGATCCGCACCAAGTCATACAGAGCATCCGAGAGGAATGAGGCAGCCATCTCAATCTTTGCTACCTCCTGATCCACCAGAGACCAGTCGTCAGACTCTCGATCCAAGACCCGCTCCGCCCACCGAAACACGGCGCGAGCGACCAGTCCCCCACAAATAGCCGCCTGGACCCCAAAGGCAGAGACTTGAAAATTTTGCTTAAGGATGGTCTCCAATTTGCGCTCCTCAGAGTCCCGCAAGGCAGAACCGCCCTCAACAGGCACGGTATGCCGCTTGGAAATAGCCGAGACCACCGCATCCACGACTGGCGAAGCTAACGTAGCCCGATCCCCTTCAGGAATGGGATACAGGCGAGCCATGCTGCGCGCCAGCCGAAACGGCGTCTCCGGCGTTTTCCACTGCTCAAGAATAATATCCCGAATATCCTGATGCATAGGAAAAGAGCGGGAAACGGAACGGATCCCACGTAACAGAGGGTCCCCCACACGCGGAGTCTCCGGCGGCGCGTCCTCAAAACGCAAAGCCGAAGAAACCTGTTGAATAAGGTCAGGCAGCTCATCTCTCTGAAAAAGGCGCACCACGGACGCCTCGTCACTGGAGAACGGGAAACCCGACAACCCGCCGCCAGCTTCCGTCCCCTCCAGAGGGTCCTGGAATTCCTCAGAAGGGTCCAGGTCCTCCTCCATACCGACACGTTCCTCCGACCACAAATCCTCGTCCCACGACACCCGCGGACGCTTGGACAAGAGAGGCGGCGGAGGGGACGTCACGTCAGACGAGAGAGGCAAAGCCGCAGGGAGCGCGGAGGAAACCCCACCCCCCGAGACCCCCTGGGCGCAACCGGGACCCCCAGCCGCCTGAAAATAGGCTTTGCATAATGAAAAGAAAAAATCAGGGGAAAAACCCCCCGAGGGTCCCAAGGGACTCCCTGCCACAGCAGGGGACCCAGCAGAAACCTGCCCCTGCTTAGACAAAACAGGGGGAAGGTCACCTGAGGTGGAAGACAAAATGGAGGGGCCAGACAGAGAAGATGGCGTCTTTCCCGCCAAAACAGCTCCCTCCACAGCCTGAAGCGGCTGAGAGACCTGAATAGTCTCAGCCGCTAAAACAGGCAAGCCGGCATCAGCTGTCAAAATATCAGCTGAGAGGGAATCCTCTAAAACCCGACCGTCGGCGGCTCGGGGAATCCCTCCGTGGGCGGACGGAGAAGACCGGGCTTCTCCACCGTTCCCTGCCGACTCGCGAGGCACCATCGGCGGGGAGCTCTGGGCGCCTGCAGCCGCTGCCGACGGAGCTCCTCCACCGCACCGGCCTGAACACCGCTTGCACAGGCCGGCCGCGAGTGCCTCGCGTCTGGAGCACAATGAGCACTTTTTCCCTTTAGAAGTGCTCATTGCTCCATACGCGACCTAGCTGTAAAAAAGTGCCGGTTAGTTGAAAAAATACAGTAAAATACAGTTTTCTTAAAGGGATACAACCCTCCAGACCAGCACTACCTCAGGATTTTTTTTTTTTTTTTTTTACAGAACAGACTCCACAGGCTCTCGAAGCAATATGCCTTGCTTGATTTAGGGGGCAAGGCTTACTGCTGAGGCTCCTCTAAAAAAATATGGGGAGGTGGAGGAAGTGGGGGGAGGGACCCCGCTCGTGACCCGCCGGGTTTGACACCCCCGAGGTCGGACGAACCCCCAAACAGAGTCCGTCCAAGCTCCGTCCGGCTAAAAACAGGGACAATAAACCTCTAAACAAATTCCAACAGCCCTACCAAGGGAGATGGGTACAGATCACTCAACACCTGCTGGAGACTGAAAGAAGACTGAGGGAAATAGAGAGGAGGGGCTAGGATATACTGTCCCAAAGTTTTGTTTTCAGTCTCCACCTGCTGGTCATGATTAGATATATACCCAATCGTAAAGTTAACCTCTACTGGTCTGGAGAGTGCTAAAGAAGCTGTTATTATTATTATTATTACAGTAAGTGGAATTTACCAACAATTATATCATCTTTTTCTGTCTTACCCCTTCTTCTACGAAACCGCGCTAGCGGTTTTTAGCGCAGAGAACCACACTGCTTCCGACGCTCATTGGAACTCAACGAGTGTCGGGAAAAGCGCGGGCCATTCAGCGCGGCTCTCTGCGCTAAAAAACATTAGCGCAGTTTCGTAGAAGAGGGGATTAATAGTGCTACAATTTAAAATGCAATTTATCCATCTTAAGATCAAAATTCTACATAGTAACAAAAAATAATACATTAAAAAGAAATAACACTGGAACGCTGAACAGAAACTTCTCCGAAACAGTAAGCCGTAGTTTTAGCAAAAACTCTCCAAATAAAATGGATTTACGTGACTCCTCACACCGAATCTTGAGACCTGAAATATGCTGGGGGAATTCTGATGCAAAATGACATAGTCCAACAAAATCTCACTTACAGGCTGAAGATAAGACAACACATAGAAGACGATCAGGTTATCCAGAAAGTAGAGGAAAGCAGGGATTGACCATTTCAAGTACTTCAAAACGTCCTGCCTGGAGTAGCATCCGCAGCTGCTCAAGGAACGTCCTTCTGCAGAGTCAAGAGGAAGATGAAATCAGTGTCGAGGCTGGATGGTAAAATCATAAGTATCTACGCTGAAATCCATGTAGTGCAATGGGCCCCAAGAAAGGGCAAGGTCCATTGCAGCCGTTCCCAGATCTTCTGTGATGGCATCCTTGCGCTTTCAAGGCCCTTTCCAAAACTGTTACTCAGTGCCCCCTAATTTGAATGTATATTGCTGGTAAATTAAGCAAAGGGCTTTGGAAATAGAAAACTAGCAAAACAACAATTGTGGAACAGAAGATCGGATGTACCAGTTTGTAGTTTAATAAGCATCCAAAAAACCCTTTAAAGCAAGGGTGTCCAACCTTTTGGCTTCCCTGGGCCACATTGGCTGAAAAAATGTTTCTGGGGCCGCACAAACGCTGCAGCAAGACAGAGGAGGGAGCCGGCAAGACAGTAAACACCCGGGGGCAGCAGAGGAAAACACTGCATCGCCTTTGACCGGGGCCGCACAAAATACTTCACAGGGCCGCATGCAGTCCTCGGGCCACAGGTTGGACACCCCTGCTTTAAAGCAATCCACAAAGGATGTATACCAGTGTATTGCAAACTGTGTGCCACCTGAGATTTCAGGTGTGCCGCAAGACGCTGGGGAGGAGGAGAGGCGCTGGCTGACTACCTACAGGACGTGCTTCTCATGGTGAGAGGCACATCCTGTAGGCAATCAGCCAGCGCCAGTACCTCTCCTTTTCTCTGTGCATCTTTCCTGCTGGCACCCCATACTGGCGGCTCAGGGTCCATCTGGAGGGCCTTCGTGCACAAGCGGACATTGATGTAATGACATCACTGTACTGACGTCTGTGCACTTCTGGATGCCTCAAGCCGCAGCCACTAGTGTTCCGTGGCTGGACAAAGTTTGCGGGACACTGATATATACAGTCACAAGTGGCCCAAGGAACGAAAACCTAATAATGCATAAAATACAAATGACCCAACACTTGAGTCTCAAGAAAAAAGTTGAAAGAAAATCTGTGAACTGGATATGTGACATGAGATGTAATGAAAACAGATTCATAACTGGTATTTCTTCTACCATACCAGCAACGGTTCATAGTCAAATGTGCGCAAGACAACAGCGTATGGACAAATGGGCGCAAAGACAAATGAGCAGCAAGGCAACTGAGAACCAAGACAACTGAGCGCAAGACATTTGAGCGCAAGACAATTCCGCGCAAATCATTTTCAGTAACAAGCACGAGCGGGATAACTGAGCGCAAGACATCTGAGCGAGAGACATCTGAGCGCCGGCAAGTGAGCGCAAGACATCTGAGCGCAAGACATCTGAGCGCCGGCAAGTGAGCTGGAGACATCTGAGTGTGAGACATCTGAGCGCGAGACATCTGAGAGCCGGCAAGTGAGCGCGAGACAACTGAGCGAGAGACATCTGAGCGCCGGCAAGTGAGCGCGGGACATCTGAGCTAGAGACATCTAGCGCAAGACATCTGAGCAAGAGACATCTGAACGTCGGCAAGTGAGCTTATAGTTGTTATGATGATTAAATAATTAAATTATTATAGTGATAGAAAATGCATTTGCACACCACAGTATCAGTGCACGTTTGACCCAGGTGCTTCTGTCCCGTTACCAGACATTTATTGAAAGCAGTGCATGCACCTAGATCTCATATTCATTGGGGACTTTGAGACCTGTTATAGTGTAAGGTAAATGGGCATAGTGGGTGTTTTCAATGGGTTCATAGTCAAATGGATGGAAGACATATTGTGCTTTCCATATTTTGTTCTGATGCCCCAGGAAAACACTGAAGATGTCTGTCGTCTCTTGCTTGTCATCAGCTTCAATAGTAGATTATATGAAGTTATTATATACATATGAAATACAAATCCCTATACCTCTGTACTTAGCTTGAATATTATACTTGCTTCACAATACTCAGGTTTCAGCAAATTCATATCCCCTCAGCACATCATTGCAAGACTAGAATTTATAACGTTAGCACATAGATATGACAAACAGGACCCAATATGTCTGTACTTACCTTTCAAATCATACCTCCAATAATAGAATTATGGCTTGACCATCATCATGGATTAACAACATCATTAAACCTAAGCACAGACAGAAGGAAGGCAGAGAGGCCCCAAAAAAGGGCCCACTACAATGGCAGACAATCACCCTCACTACACACCCAAGGCAAAAAGTTTACACCAATAAGCCCCACCGTCAGACTAATGATCCTATCCTACTGTTCTGATTTAGCAAAACAAAGAAATGAAGCTATGCATATACCTGTAAATGTGAATATCCTCTTATGAACGATATCTGCAACAGACAATGGTACCCAATGCCTTTATAAAACTATAAACCATAAGCACACTCAAATTAAAAATATTCAGGTCTTGCTGGCATAAGAGTTTTTACCTCATGCAAACATGTTTCTTTACATCTTTATTCCTTTTCAATTCTATAACTGCATTCAATTATACATACAATTAATATCAGACATCACATGATACATAATATTAATATCATAAATCACCCTTCTCGCGCTTTTACTATGCGGTACAACTGGGCGCAAGACGGGTGCAAGAATGACGAAACTTTGATCCGCGCATGCGCGCTAAGCGTTCCATGATAACAAAACTTTAATTTGAACACTCAGTTTTCTTATTATACCCTCGGTTTTCTTGCAATTGTGTAGCGCGCATCTTATATAGCTTTCAAAAGTAGCGACATAAAAATATACGCTCCGCATGCATTTGAACCGAAAATATAAACATACCTGTAAATGAAGAAATCTGAAATGTGGAAGTACATTTGCTCTCACCAGAGGCGAGTAAAATCCGTGCAAGACAAATATTCGTTACAGATCAAGTTCTAGCAAAACCAGAGCTTTACCTATAACGGACACAGTCAGGCAGCGAAAGGAGGGTGGGCTGTTCGGAGCACATATATAAAGAGGAAACGTAACCATAGTAACGAAAATGCATTCACGTGACTAATATTCAAAACGCAAAAGAGGCAAGGGAACCATACTGATAACGTGGTGACGTGATCACGTGTTAACATGCTCATGCCCTTCGTTCGCCACGCACCATTTTGAGGCGCGCTGAATTGTCATTGCGCTGAGTTATCCTTGCGCTCAATTGTCTTGCGCTGAGTTCTTGTTACGCTCAATTGTCTCACGCTGAGTTATCCTTGCGCTCAATTGTCTTATGCGCTATTGTCTTTGCACGGTATTGTCTTTGCGCTGATTTGTCTTCGCGCATTTGACCTGTCACCTACCAGCAACAGAGGAAACTGGAAATTAGTGAAGGCTAAATTGAATTTAAGAGACAACACATATTTAGGGCTCCTTTTACTAAGCTGCAATAGAATTTTAGTGCGCGCTAAACCCGTGCTACACGGCTAGAACTAACGCCAGTTCAATGCTGGCGTTAGCGTCTAGCGCGTGCGGTAATTTAGCACACCTAAAACTGCTAGTGCAGCTTTGTAAAAGGAGCCCTTAGGCTTTAGAAAACGCTTTCAACACAGCAGCTATAAAAATGACTCTGAATAATGTGTGAACACAGAACCCAAGGCCATAGTCGGTCAGAACTACATACACTCATATTTTTCTTATTATTTCTGCATCACTTTAACTATTTTAAAGCGCAACTTGCGATTCCCATTTCCTCTGATTTCAAGCTTTTCTGTATCAAAAGGAGAGAAAAATTAAACATGGAGAGGAACATTTTCAAAGTGGTTTCCAAGAGAAAAATATATATATATATTTTACTCTCAAACTGGCTGTCTGAAGCATCCACTTTCAATATGGCAAAAGTACACACCGTGTTCCAGAACAGACATATTTTGGGGATGCACAAGTAGATATTCCCAGGGATGGATTTTAGATTATGGGAGGAAAAATAATACTCGTGCAGATTGCATCTTCAACTCCACAGATGCACTTTTCCAGCATAGTTCTACTTGCATCTGTGCATACTTTGAAAACCAATGCAAATAATAAGAGTAAAAAGTACGAGGGGCCGCTGAAAAGTTCTCAACCTAACCAAGGTGGAGCCATGAAACTTACAAGTTATTCCACACTTTTCTTGACACTTTTCGTTTTAATGAGGCGAATGCATCTAGTAAATGGGCACAAGTGTAGGGAAAGCAAGCCACTGTGACATCACCAATGAGGTTGGCTCTTAGGCATTGGTGGAATGAGGCATTATGACATCACAATACCAGGGGCTGCTGAAAAGTTCTCAGCCCATCCAAGAAGAGAATAATGTGGAGACATGAAACTTTAAAGTTATTCCCATTTTTCTTGACACTTTTAATTTCATATCATTCAAACAAAAAGTGTCAAGTAAAGTATGGTATAACTTGTGAGTTTCATAGCTTCAGATCATTTTCTTCTTAGTTGGGCTGAGAACTTTTCACCAGCCCCTCGTAAAGCAAGGGTTGAATTTGACCCTGTAACACATTAGGACAGATGGATCCATTTGCTTCTGTTCCCTGTGGTTGTAATACACTGTAAATATATATATATATATATATATATATATATATATATATATTTTTTTTTTTTTTTTTTTTTTTTTAAGAAAATCTGGCATATGCAATTTTAACAGTTTCTTTAATAAAGAATAAATCTAAAGCAAGCTCAATCATCTTAAAATATAACTTATTCTGCTGATGTGAGTGAAGCTTATTTGTCAGAGGAGGTAGGAGCGCCACAACTGACTTGCTTCCCTGCCCTGAGGACACTAAGGTACTGAAAGTTCGCCGTCAAAAGGTTCAGCTTCGCTGGTAAAAACATTTGGTCTGGATATTGCTAAAATATTTGAGTTTTGCTCTATAAGGTGGGAGCTTGGTCTTCTCTGCATTTATTTATTTGTGTGTCATTACCAGGTTGACGTCCAGACACGTCTTGCACACAAATTTATAATCTTAAAACTGCATTTGCACCTGTAGAGAACTACACCTTAAAAGGGTTGTGATAGCACAGTGATGTGACACCTAGAGAATGACAGGGTGACAAAATTCATCACTGTTCCCGTCCCCACGGATAAACACGGGAAATCATCTCCATGCAATTCTTTAAGGAGAGAGGGAAGAATCAGAGTATGAATGATAACCACCATTGACCCTCTAGCCTTGTGTTAAAGAATGCTGGTGTAGAAGGACTGAGGTTGAGATAGACACTAAGGCCCTGATTCTGCAAAGTGCGTCCCAATTTTAGGCAAATCGGCCAATCGGGAAACACGTTTTTAAAAAAAATGCTTCCCAGGCAAGCCGCCTATATTGTAAATGGAAGCAAGAGTGCAGTTCAAGTTTGCCTGTTTCTGTTTCAAATCCATTCTTGGTTTGGCCCCCATATACTTGGTTCCCCATTTTATCTTAGATTGCTCACCCAGACCCACACGCAGAATTCATCTGTTTAACCATCCAACACTAAAGGCCTGCCGTTACAAAAGATTCCTGAACAGAACACTCGCCTTCCAAGCAGGTCAACTAAATGATTGGCTGGGCAATATCATCTCGCGCTCCTCATCCTACCTAAATTTCAGAAAATTATTAAAAACAAACCTGTTTAACCAATTTGTATCCTAAGACCTCTTATGCCCGATTTCTTTTTTCCCTAGATCTCTTATGCCTTCCTCTATATCCAGCTCACCTATACATATTGTACCTATATATTGTACCTGTATCCTGCTTACCTATATAAATTGTATCTATATTCGCTGATTGTCCAGCCCTCGAACCGCCTCGAACTACTACGGCTTTGGCGGTATATAAGATTATTATTATTATTATTATTGAAGGCGCCTCCGGGAGCCTAGGGAGGCCCGCAAGACCGTCTAAGCTTGCCTAAGGGCCTTAGGTGAACCTAGGCGGCCCTACGCGTCTCCCTAGTAGAGGGAGAGACGCTTACAATGTAGGCCAGCAAAATGCTGGCCTACACTGTAAGTAGACGCGGCCGCTATACTTATCGCGGCAAGGGATCTCCCTGCCGCGATAAGTATAGCGGCTGTAGCCGCCTGTCCTCCCCTCCCCGATCACCGGCAGGAGGGTGCCCAACCCCTCCTGCCGGAAGGCTGCCCACCCGACACCCCTGACCGCTGGCAGGAGGGTGTCCAACCCTTCCTGCCGGAGGACACTCCCCTCCAGACCCCCCCGCGCTAACACCCCTCGATGACCCCCCTAACCTCCCCCCCAACTAACCTCTAATTGTTGGTCGGCCGGCCGGGTCTTGCAGCCATCCAGCCAGCAGGCCCGCCTCGTCGAAATGAGGCAGGCTCGCCCCTTCCCAGCCCATCCCTGCTAAGATGGGGATGGGCGGACCCAATAAGCCTACCTGATTGGTCCTGGCTCCTAGAGCCTGGGCCAATCAGGCCTTAGGCTTAGCGGGGATGGGCCGGGAAGGGGTGGGCCCACTTCATTTCGACGAGGCAGGTCTGCCAACTGGACAGCAGCAAAACCCGTTCGGCCAACAATTAGAGGTTAGTTGGGGGGAGGTTAGGGGGGTCATCGGGGGGGGGGGGCGTTAGCATGGCGGGGTCCGGTTGGGGGGCATCCTCTGGTAGGAGGGGTTGGGCACCCTCCTGCCGGTGATTGGGGTTGTTGGGTGGGCGGTGTTCCAGCAGGAGGGGTTGGGTTCCCTCCTGCCAGCAATCGGGGGTGGGTGGGGGACAGGCGGCTGCGGCCACTATACCTATCGCAGCAGGGAGATCCCTTTCCGCGATAAGTGTAGCGGCCGCGTCTACTCTAACCCGATTCTGTAACCGGCGTCTCTAACATGGACGCCCCTCCCGGGCGTCCTATACAGAATCCAGAATGACACCTGAAGGTTAGAACAGACAGTTTCTGTATTTTTCTCCTGAGGGCGTTCTGTTTGCACTTTCCCTGTTGCAGTGACTTTGTTCACAACTCTGCTCTGTTCCTATGCTGTACCAGTTATGTTGTTTCAAGACTAGCGTTTATTGTTTGTATTGACTGCTTTCTCAATAAAAATTATTTGCAAAAAAAAGAAGAACATAAGTGTTCAAATCTAAAGAGAGCAAACTAGTACAATATATTCCAACTAGTATTTTAGCCCGTTACATTAACGGGTGCTAGAATATATGTCTGTCTGTCTTTATTTCCGTCTTTCTCTCTCTGTGCTGCTGTCTTTCTTTCTGTCTGTCTCTGTCCCTGGCCCCCTTTGTCTGTCTGTCTTTCTTTCTGTGTCTCTCCCTGTCCCTGTGTCTTTCTTCTTTTCTTTCTGTCTCCCTTCCTCCCGCTGGTGGTAGAATATATGTCTGTGTTTCTTTCTGTTTCTCTCCATACTCTCACTCATCTTGTCATCTCTCTTTTGACCTCATACAAATGGCTCACCACTTTCAGAATACCTCTCTCCACTGGTCAGGCTATATCTCCCTGTCCCTTTCTCTTCATCCCCTAGCATCTTCTTATCCCAGCTCTCTGCCCTCCTATGGATTATTCTTTCCTCCATTTTCTGTTGTTCTTCTTCCTTGCCCCCTTGATGCTGAACAATAAGATGGAGGGAAAAAAGAGATGCTGCATCTCTCTCCCCTTTCCACCCCCAGACCTAACATTTCTCCCTCCCTTCCATCCCTAGGTCCAACTTCCCTCCCCCAGGTCCACCATCTCTCCCCAATAGTCCTCCCTTCAAGTATCTCTTTCCCCAGATCCAGCTTCTCTCCCTTCATACCATTACCTACCATCTCTCTCTCTCCTCTGTTCCTGGCCTCATAAGCTGTCCCCCATGCCCAGTCTAGCACTTCTTTTAATACTGTCCCCCTTTGTACTTTTATAAAAATAAAAAAAAAGTTAGTCCAGGGAATTTCCTCGGCCCAGCATGTTCTCCCTCTTCTCTCCATTCCATTCCGATATTGCCTTCACCTTCTGTCTCGCTGAAAAATCCGCTGGCCTCAGCTGTGATTCAGGAACGTTGGCCGTGGCTCCCCTTCCTGCTTTCAATCTGCCGCGGTTCTCCCCCCTCCCCCCGGCGGAATGTTTCTGAAATGCAGCATTCCCTCTCCCTCCATTAACCGCGAGAGGAGCCTGCATGGACCTAACAGCCCGAGCCCCCAGCAGTGTAACTTCCCGGCGGCTCCTCTCACAATCGCCGCCTTCTCCGATGCAGGAGCGGCTCGTGAGAGGAGCCGCTGCAGTGTCTGTGAAGTTGAAAAAAACTTCGGCCCGTCTCTGTGCTCGGCAGCGGCCTGCAGCCGTCGACAGCCGCAGCGGCCGACATCCGCCTTGCCGTATTTTTTTTTGTTGTTGAAAGACGCGGCGGTGGCTCCTCTCATGATCCCCAACTGCGTCGGAAGTTCGAAGCAGGCGGGGAATCGTGAGAGTAGCCACCGCTGCGTCTTTCAAAGAACCGTAAGCCGCGCATGCACACTTCCTATGGGTTGCTACAGCTCACGGAAAACGGACGCACGCATAGGAAGTGCGCATGCGCGGCCAAGCCTTTTATTATATTAGATTACTCAGACCTCATACACCCTGGACACTATTCTCATTGCTTTCATGCCCATTACTGGAGTGGTGTATTCAGCACTGTGTGATTAAAATTAATGCGCAAGAAAGGTGTGTACAACAAGAAGTGCTCACATATTGGCTTCCAAATTAGGCACCAAAAATTACGCAACAGACAACACTCATAGAGCATATGTTTGAGGCTACCCTCAATATTACTACAGGACCAACATTTATTGGAACATGCATGCTGAATTTTTGCTAGACGCTGAGGAGTCCAAAAAGCTCTATGTAGTGTGAAATAAGAAGTTTGTGCCATTGATGAGGAATGGCGAGTCTTGCTTGTAACACTCCATATGTTCTCCCAGCATACATCAGGAATCAATCTATTCTAGACACTCATGCCATACTTCTTTTATATTACTGTCCATGTGGGATTTAAAGCTACGTAATAGTCTGTACCACTGGGAAGCTTCTTTGCTTTGGAAGGTAAATTTTTCACAGTATGATAAGAATAATGGTCGGTCATTCTGTATTGTTGCTTTATCTTTATGGCTGATGATATATTACACACTGGTTGACTGCTTTATTTTGGAATGCTACTACCTGTGTATGTTAATTTGACCTTAAGTTGGACCAACTTTCCTGTCACTGATACCTCTATCTTTACTTTGATGTTTGTTATGCATGTTTTACAAATTCCAAAAAACATATTGAACAGGAAAAAAAAAATAACAAAGCTATGAATCTGCAAGGCACAGCACAGGTAGAGGATGAAGAGAAAACAGTGAAAAGCATGAGCACAGGAAAAGGCTTTGAGAGAACTTACCCCGTACTGCCACCCAGAAAGCCATTACCATACAAATGACCAACTTTACTGCCTCTGCGCACACATTCACCGTGGCAGGAAGATAATCATATTCGTGATCTGTGAAGTGGAGTTGAAACCATTACAGAAACAGGTACGCCTGAACAAAGTTCCTCTCACACACAAAGCACATGTTATCTGCTTCTGGGTCCATTTTAGGCAAGAGAGCCATGAGGCAGATAAAAGTATGAAAAAGGCATTAGTGTGCATTTCATAAATGACCCCAGAAATGAGAAAAAGAGTACAGATAGGATCCCACAGGATCCCAAGAGTACAGATAAGATCTGCCAGGATCCTATCTGCCAGAAAGATACCCATTCAAACTGCCATAAAAGATACTCTGATATCAACACAATTCCAACTATGCAACACAATTTATATAAACTTACACATTTGCTTCCAACTTTTTTAAAAGGGACCGGGGGGGGGGGGGGGGGAGGTCCGGTGGTAGGAGGGAGTGGGTATCCCTCCTGTCATTTTCGCTGCCATGGAGGGGGGGTTGTGCTGCCACTTAGTGGGTGGGTTGTTGGGGAGGGCTATCAGTGCGGGGGAGGGATTTTTTTCTTTTTTTTAGCAGCTGACATCCTAAATTTGATGCCATTTGTGGTTTGTTTTTATCTTTTAGCATTCAGATTTCATTAATCGTTTCTTTTTATCATTTGGGACTCCTGATGCAGGCACCATAGCCGAAACACAGGCCATGTCGAGGCCATGACTTGAATCTATCATTTGCCATATGTTAATGTGACGGTTTCAGTTTATTTGCCTATATAATTTATTTACTATTAATGAAGAGGGGTTTGAAAACCAGGCACGCTCTGCTCTTTTCTTTAGATTTGCTTCCCTAGTTCTCAAATCCCACTGCCGCTTCTTGTAATCATAGGTAAGTCACTTAGGGCTCCTTTTACAAAGGCGCGCTAGCGGGGTTAACGCGCATGACTTTTCACCACACACTAACCCCCGCGCTGGCCAAAAACTACCGGCTAGCGTGGCCGGCGGTTTAATGCGCGCTATTATGTGCCTTACATCACTAGCGTGGCTTGATGAAAGGAGCCCTTAATTCTTCATTGCCTCAAGTACAAGTACATGGAAATATCCACTATACTTGAATGTAACTTGTGAACTGCTACTAGAAAGGGGCAAGCTCAATCTAAATGGGCTCCTATGCTTTTCCGGAGACCTCTTCGCCATCTGATAAATGATCATTCTCTTCTATGTATCCAGCGACAAGTATTTGTTGCTGGATACATGGAAGTATATTTTACATGTAATGCATCTGCCCGCACCCCTTCTCCGTACCTTTTTAACTTGCTGTGCATGTCGGCTTCGGAAGTGACGTCGGAGAAAACGCCGAAGCCGATGCAGGCAGCAAGTTTGTCACTGTTCATGCTGAAGTTAAAAAGATACGGGGAAGTGGCGTGGGCATACAGCAGGGAGGAGGAGTGGAAAGGGGGGGGGGTGGAGAGGAGGAGGGGGTGCCGGTTCTCCGAGGAAGAGGCTCCCGCAGCAGATCGCACCCCTCGCACCCCCTCTTACTACACCACTGGTTACAAAGCATCCTAAAGGCAGTACACATCTCCCTCCGGATTCACGGGGGATAGAGGCAGAGCCGGACCGCGAATAACGAAAAACCGCGAATATCCGGCTCTGACCCACTCCCGCCTCCCTCCCGGCCTTACCTGGTGGTCTAGCGGGCTTTCGGGGCAGGAGCGATCTTCCTACACTCCTGCCCCGTGCATATCGCCATTAGGAAATGGCTGCTGTGAGTTCCCTTAGTCTCTCGAGACTACGACCGGAACTCCCTACAGCTATTTCCTAAAGGCAATCTGCACGGGGCAGGAGCATAGGAAGATCGCTCCTGCCCCGAAAGCCCGCTAGACCACCAGGTAAGGCCAGGATGCTGGGGGGGAAGACTTAACGATGGTTTTTTTTTTCTTTTTTCCCCCTCCCCAAAAAATCACGAATATGTGAAATCGCAATTACCGAAACCGCAAATGGGGAGGAGGAAGTGTACTTAAACTTCAGAAGTAAACATGAACTGAAAACATTTGAAATTAACATAAAAGAATTCAGGTACAGTCTCTCTCTCCCATGATCAAATACACAATCTTCTCATCATTTCTGGCTGCTCCTACCCACTTTTACTGAGCAGTGATGGCATAGGCAGAAGCTCATTCAAAACACTTCAATCAAACATATGGAAAGCAAAGAAATTCGACCACGTTAGCCCACTTCTTGAGAAATCTCACTGGCTCCCGGTAGCACATCGAATAACCTATAAGATCTGTCTTTTAACTTTTAAATCAACTTTACATAAAATCCTGAATTTTATTGAGCGCGTCTTAATACCGTATACTTTCGTTCGATCACTTAGATCTAATAACCAACACTTGTTGGTCATCCCTTCTCTGAAATTTATTAATACCCGGAGGCAATATATTTTCTCTGTCGTTGCTCCACATTTGTGGAATTCCCTCCCAATATATATATAAGGGAAGAGCGTCTTATAGACAAATTCAAAAGTTGAAATGCTTTCTTTTTACAGATGTTTTTAACTGCTAATTTTTTTGTTTGTTTGTTTGGGTTTTTTTTAGAACTCCATCACAGATTTTGAGTGCTGTCTTTCCCCTCCTATCGTTTTTTTCCTTACTCGTCTCTTTTACTGTCAAAATATTGTATTTCTTTCCTCATTTTCCCCTAGGGTCTGTTTTGTTTGTTGGTTGGCCTACGCTAATGAGGTTGTCTCCCTGTAATGAGAAATGTACTACGTTTTTAAACTTGTTCATCGCTTTGTATTATGATTACGCGATCCATCAAATTTTATTAAAACTTGAAACTTGATTATTGAAACAATGCATACCTATATTGTTTCTTCACTGACCTGAGACATTGCACATTGTTTTGACATATAAAGGGTTTTTATAATATTGTTTTAAGTCAATTATGTTTTGTGCACCATATGAATAATTAAAATTTAAGAATGTATGCTCTCTGTCCAAGGGTAGCTTGGTTTTACAATGTCTATTTTTAAATTAATTATGTTATTTTATCGGCCCCCTGGACCATGGAATAAGTCTGCAGATCTGCTTTTAGAGACTATACTAAATGCTTCATTGAAATTCCCCAGATTACTACTAGTAGGTGACCTCAATCTTCATCTTGAAGTTGAGAAGAATAATCGTGTGAGTGGTTTTAAATCCTTTTTATATGCTTTAAATTTTCACTGGCTACCACTCATATCCTTGGCCATGCTTTAGACATTATTTGTTACACAGATGCTGAATATCTAAGATCTTAAATTTCAGAGATTGAATGGCTTAAGCAGCCATGGACGGGTCATTTTTTGGGAAGCTTTACAGCCTCTTTTACAAAGCCATGCTAGCCGCTGTGCTAACGGCCTCGAAGCCCATAGAGATTTAAAGGGCTTCGGGGCTGTTGCTGCGCGGCAGCCGCTAGTGCGGATTTGTAAAAGAGGCCGTTAGAATTCCTATCGTTATGTCTAAGATAAGAAACAATTACAATACGAAAGAAGATCAAAATTTACCCGATTCTCCTTATGAATTTAAAGTAGATAAATCCCTAGATATTTGGATTAAAAAATCTGAATCAATTTTTGAGTCACTAGCTCCTATTAAAACAAAGGAGGTTTTCCCTAAACAAAAAGCTCCCTGGTATACTCAGTACCACCGTCTAGAGAATGACACGGTGACAAAATTCATCACCGTTCCCGTCCCGAACCATCTTCATGTCATTCTTTAAGGAGAGAGGGAAGAATCAGAGTATGAATGGCCACAACCACTGACCCTCAAGCTTTGCTTTGAAGAATGCTGGTGTAGAAGGACCGAGGTTGAAACAGACACTACAGAATGACAGTCTCTGGTATCCAGAGCAGATATTGTGATGTCATAATGCCTCATTCCACCAGTGCCTAAGAGCCAATCACATCAGTGATGTCACAATGGCTTCATTATCCTTGGCTCACATAAGAATCAGGGTATGAAAGGCCACAACCACTGATCCGCAAGCTTTGCTTTGAAGAATGCTGGTGTAGAAGGACTGAGGTTGAAATAGACACTAGAAAATGCCATGGGATTATTTCCCGCGGTTATCCGCAGGGACGGGAACGGTGATGAATTTTGTCACTGTGTCATTCTCTACCACCGTCAACTTAAACAGACTTGTAGAAAATTAGAAAGAAAATGGAAGAAAAGTAATACAGAAATAGATAAGATAAATTGGAGAAAGCAGATAAAGGAATACAGCTATGAGATCATCAAAGCTAGGAAAATATACTATGGTGATAAAATTAACACTGCAAAAAAATCAAAGCAAAGCTTTATTTTCATTATGGAAACTAATAACAACAGTACCAGGAAAGGCAGATAAATCTATTAAACCTTCGGTAGAAGAATTAGCTACCTTCTTTAATGATAAAATTTTAAAAAATAAGATCATCTTTTCCTGATATTCCAGTATCTTTTACCTTATCGTATAATGAATATCCTTCTGATGAGATACCAGTCGATAGATACTAGCATACTTTTAGCACAATAACAGAACAGCAATTTAAGCAGCTTTGTGTCAAATTGTCTGCTTGACCCTGTTCCATCATATATTTTTTGCAATATTCCCTCACATGGTATTACCTGGCTTACAATGTTGATAAATTACATCCTTACTAGTGGGTTTTTTTCATCGGATATGGGACAAATTATACTTAATCCACTGCTAAAAAAAACTCTGAATTAGATCCAACATTTAGGGCTCCTTTTACAAAGGTGCGTTAGGGCCTTAACACGTGGAATAGCGCGCGCTAGCCGCTACCGCCTCCTCTTGAGTAGGCGGTAGTTTTTCGGGTAGCGTGCGCTATTCCAGTGCATGCGCTAAAAACACTAGCGCACCTCTGTAAAAGGAGTCCTAAAATCACCGCCCTGTGGCCAACATACCACTGCTAACAAAGATTTTAGAATCTATTGTTTCGAGGCAATTATCAGAATACATAGATAAATTTGCTATACTCCTCCCATTTCAATTTGGATTTCGTCCAAATTATAGTACTGAAACCCTTCTTGTTTCTCTAGTTGCGAAGATTCAACATCTTTTGTTTCATGGTCGCTGTGCTGTTTTGCTACAGTTTGATCTTTCAGCAGCATGGAATTCGCTTCCAATTTATTTAAGCGAGGAAAAGAATTTGGAAAAATTTAAGAGCAAACTTAAGAGCTTTCTTTTTAAAGATACATTCAATAACTAAATGAATTGCTTATGGCTCTCTTTTTTATCTTTATAGTTTTCAAGAGGTTTTTTTCCCTCCCTTTCCTATTGTTTTTAACCTTAATTGTTTTTTCTCTTATTAATCAGATTGTTTTTCTTTCCTTGCGGTTTATTATGTTTGTATAAATTGGATTTTATTATGTTTAGTAGACTTAGTCCCTGTGTTAGTTGTATTTGTTTCCACTAACTTTGTAATTTTTATCGATTTGTACATCACTTAGAATTTGGAATAGGCGATTAATCAAATTATATAATAAACTTGAAACTTGTAGATCATAATATTCTTCTACAACTTTTGCTTGATATTGGATTAGATCAAGGAGTTCTAAACTGGTTTAGTGGCTTTTTGAAATTACGATCATATAAAGTTCATATTGAGAACAAAGTCTCCTCACCATGGTCTCCTGTATGTGGAGTTACTCAAGGTTCTCCACTATCCCCGATATTATTTAACATATATATGACAACTTTGAAATATTTGAAATTATTACATTATATTAGTGATTTTTATTCCGCCATTACCTTGCGGTTCAAGGCAGATTACAGAAGAGGATTTCTGGACATGTCCAGAGGTGTTACAGAGTAGAGAGGATTGCTTCAGAGGATTGAAATGTTTCATACGGTGTTAGTTAGTCTTCATGGATTTCTTGAATAGCAGGGTTTTTATTTCTTTTCTGAAAGTTTTGTAGTCTGGGGGTTGCGATTAGTAGATTGGAGAGTTGGTGGTCTAGTTTTGCTGCCTGTGTGGCTAGAAGGCCATCGTACAGTTTTTTTCCGTTTGATGTCTCTGATTGGAAGGTATGTGAATGGTGTCTGGGAATCAATTTTTACGTATGCTGATATTTTCATTCTACTTGAAGTTGATGCATCATTATCAAATTTAATAACAGATACTGATTCATGTATCATAAGACTTCAAGACTGGGCTTCCTCTGTATGTATGAAATTTAATGCTTCTAAAACCAAACTATTATGGTTTGGTTCTATTCTACATAATCTTGTCTCCTATAAGATTAAGTTCAGGTGACTCTTTAAAGATTGAATATTCATCCAGAATTCTGGGATTTGTTTTGGATTCTACTCTTTCAATGACAAATCAAATTAATAATATATCTAAAAAATGTTTCTTCAGTTTACGGATGTTGAGGAGAGTTTGTTGTTCTTTTCATCAACATCATTTTGTAATACTGGTTCAGGCTATAATATTGGCTTATTTGGATTATGCCAATTTCCTTTACATTGGCCTAAATAAAGGTAACCTGAAGAGATTACAACTTAATCAGAATATGGCAGCCAAAATAAAATTTGGGAAAAATAAATACGATCATGTCACTCCATTGTTGAGGGCTCTGCACTGGCTTCCAATATATTCAATGGTTCAGCTTAAATGTGATTTTTAAAAGTTTATATGGGATTTTTTCCCCTATTATTTCCACTTTCTTTTAACTCTAATCGTTTTGATCCTACGAGGTATATACATAAATTTAAACTACTACTTCCCCCTATTAAAGGGATTCAAACTCTAGGCCGACTTTCACACTCTTTAGCCTTTACAATGGTGAAGATATGGAATGATCTCCCCCCAGATATCAGAACCCTTACCTCATTGACTAGCTTCAGAAAAACCCTAAAAACATACTTATTTACAAAATACCTTACAAATAACTGTTAAAATGTTTAACTGATCATTTTATGTTGTTATCTATTGATCCTCCCTTTTCTAGTGTTCATCCTTAATCTTTTTGTTAACTGGTTCAAGTCCCTTAGGGGAATGATCCAGTATATAAACTCAAGGATTAGATTATTTCTTCTATGCCGAAGGGCAGCTTGCATATTTTTTGACGCAGCCTTTAAATACATGCATTTTATCCCGTTAGGCATGCCCATCTTTAAGATCATTCATATTTTGAATTCTTAATTATATAATTGGTTTATCATTATCATATAGTCATTTTAAAATGCGCTCTCATAAAGGGCTATAATATGTTCTCATAACATGTCATAATGTGTTTTTATAGTGTTTTACGATATCATTCTTAAATCAATCATACTTTGGGCGTTAGGACAGTGTTTTTCAACCTTTATACACCCATGGACCGGCAAAAATAAAAGAATTATTCTGTGGACCAGCATCGTTCCATGGACCGGTGGTTGGAGAACACTGGGCTAAGTCATGGGCCAGACCCCACCCATCTCTACCCAATCTCCACCCCAGACCCCGCCCCCATAATAGTATTAATTGCACCTTGCACCGTGCCTCATCTGGAAGCCTTCCCTCTGATGTTGCAACGTCAGAGAGAAGGTTTCCGTTTCAGTCGCAGGATGCCTGTAGGAGCCACTGCCTGTGGCTTTGTGCACTGATTCAGTTAGGAAGAGGGAGCTGGCTCGAAGATAACGCCGCATCAATCGCACTGTGGACCGGCAGTTGAAGAACACTGTTTGGGGCCTGATGCACATGCTGGCCCTGTGGACCGGCAGGAAATTTCTGTGGACCAGCACTGGTCCATGGACCGGTGGTTGAAGAATACTGCGTTAGGAGAAGGGTCCAGTAGAGAAATTATGTTTTATGCCCTAATGAGGCCTTCACATTTTGAAGTGCTCTTTTACAAAGGTGCGCTAGCGTTTTTAGCGCGTGCTACCCGAAAAACTACCGCCTACTCAAGAGGAGGCGGTAGCAGCTAGCGTGTGCGCTATTCTGCGCGTTAAAGCCCTAACACACCTTTGTAAAAGGAGCCCTTAATATGAGTCTCTTGTTACTTACGCATTAATATAGATATAATTATTTACACCTAATATTCTAATCGATTATTTTTAAATGTTTTTAACTTTGATGTTTTTTTTAAAAGAGTACTCATTTTTAGCATACATTTTATAGTGGTCATACATCAGTTAATCAAATAAGTGTTTGGCATATTGGTCATACTCTAGGCATTCAAGTGTTCAATTAATCAATTCAATCATTGTATCATCCTTCAACTTGACCAATTCTTAATTATTGAAATAATTAATCCATCCCACACTTTCACAATGATTCCATGATCGCCTTTTGAACAATTCCATAATTCACCCTTCAATGGATCAATTTGACTATATTATGAAATTTCTAAAGAAATATTACTTAGCACACAAAGTCATGCGCTCTAAATATCTATTGATTATAAATGTGTTGACATATTGTCTAGGTTTAATTCCACATTCAATTAATTATAGCATTAATTTATCTTTTAAAATCTTTATTAGCGGTTACATAATTCATTGTATATATTAATCAAATAAGTATTTGTCATATAGTTTACATTTTAGGCTCTCAAGTGCCAAGTAATCAATTAATTGAAGCATTTTTTAATTCTTTCATTATCCAATTTTTAAATGGTGACAAGATTAATCGGTTCATGATTTCATAATGACTGACTCTTGAATCATTTCCTAATTAACCTTTCAATGTATTCATTTGGATCTGTTATTAATATTCTTTTGCATACAACGTTATGCTTTATAAATACTTATTGATTATAAGTGTGTGGATATTTTGTTCATGTTTAATCCCATATTCAATTAATTAATCATAGAATTAATTTATCACCATGATCTTAAAACCTTTTCCTCATTAAACAAATTCTTAACAGTCATTGGTATTTCATTCATCGGACTAACATTCTGTTTTTGCAATTGTTTGGCAAGCTTTTTATTACAATTATCAGTTCATATTGATCAAGAAGTATTTTCAACGCACCACATTGGTCATTTGTTCTTATTATATGTTTCTCATTATATTTTTCTAGCAATTATTTGTTTATAATATGGATTAATTCGGTGTCAGGTCAAAAGTGCGCCGGGACAAAGGCGCGCCCAGACAATTGAGCGCAGCACGGAGGTGCGCGCCGCTCAAAATTACTGTTTTTAGGGCTCCGACGTGGGGGACGTGGGGGGGAAACCCCCACTTTACTTAATAGACATCACGCCGCGTTGTGGGGGGTTTGGGGGGTTGTAACCCCCCCCATTTTAATGAAAACTTCACTTTTTCCCTGTTTTTAGGAAAAAGTTAAATTTACAGTAAAATGTGGAGGGTTACAACCCCCCAAACCTCCCATAACGCCGGCGCGATGTCTATTAAGTAAAGTGGGGGGTTCCCCAACAAAACCCCCCGTCGGAGCCCCTAAAAACTGTAATTTTCTTCGGCGCACGCCTCCATCTTGCGCTCAGTTGTCGGCGCGTGCCTGTCTTTCGCGCTGTTGTCTATGAACCATTTATTCATATGTATATTCTTTTATGTACTTTTTAGTTTGATACTGTCCCCTGAGAAAGTGACACTGTCCCCGAAACTTGGATCCTAGTCGGGACTTTGTTTGTTCGTTTACATTTTAGTGCCTTATTTTCAAATAACAGACTTGTATCCATTTGTTTGTTGCGACATCTCCAGTGCTTCTTTTTGCTAAGTCCTCCACATTCTTTTATCCAACTTATGATATTGTTTCATGGCTTTGGTCACTTTTTGGTTCCCTTCTAGTACTAAATGGGGGAGGGAAATCATTCCTTATTACATTATTGTATGCCACTCCACTATTTTCAAAAGCTAAATCGCATCTCATTCTAATTTTTGTCTCCAAGCTAAAGACCCTAAAATGTTTATCCTTTTTTCATAAAAGAGCTATTCATCCCCTTCTTCACCTTTGTTGCCCTTCTCTGTGCCAATTCCAGGGTTTTTTTAATGAGGGGGCAAACAGTTCTTCCTATACATACCTTCATTTGCAGAGTACTTTACCAGGAGAAGACGACTTGAAGCCAGGCCGACATACACCGCTCCCAGAAGGAAAGTGTAAACCACTGATCTGGAACATGTTGCACTAAAAGGACAACATCTGCATGTCATCTTACTAGCTTAGGTGTCGATCTACTACCTACAGAGACAAAAATGATAAGGTCATTCAGAAAACAAATTTTTGCACATAGGACCAAATTTCTACATAAGTCGCTGAAACATAAGGCTATCCTAAAGAGGCTACTAGACCAGCAAGGCTTCTTCGGCTCAGGGAAGGGGATGGGGGTAGCAAAGTGCCCTATAACCTCATACATATTCATTGCAATCATCATGGAAACCTGGCTAGATTGTAGCCCTCATTGATTAAATGTTCCACACATCTACAGGGATTTTACAAGTGCTCTTCTTTCCTGGCACTTAAAAAAAAAGAGGGAGGTTGACTAAACCTAACAGACAAATCTCACAAAATAAGTCATGTTACCTAGTGGTAAATAAATAGTTCCCTACTAGGAAATAGCACTGCAATGACTGGATTATAAAAGAACGAGAATAAAAAATAAAGGAAGTCAACAGGTCAAGAAGCTATGAAAGAAAGCTCATTTTGGGGCCCCAATATAGGCCAGTTGTAACTAAACTGGCAACTAGGACGAAGAGGAAGGAAATGTAATGCTAGAAACAGAGAAGATCAAAAGCTGCATCAACAAGTAATTACACAGAATGTACCTGGATGTATAGCAGGCCAAAGAAAGCCCATACAATGGAATATAAACAGGCATGACACACAATGAAATTGTCTAAAAAAAAAAAAAAAAAAGTTAGCTCCCGAGCCATCTGCTGTTATCCAACGTAAGAAAACAATTTTTTAAAAATCCACTAAATGTACTAAACCAGGGGTGTCCAACCTTTTGGCTTCCCTGGGCCGCATTGGCCGAAAAAACATTTCTGAGGCTGCAAAAATGCGCAAACGCTGCAGCAAGAGAATGGAGCCAGCAAGACAGTAAACACTCAGGGGCAGCAGAGGAAAACACTGCATCACCCTTGACCGGGGCCGCATAAAATACTTAAAGGGACCGCATGCGGCCCTTGGGCCGTAGGTTGGACACCCCTGTACTAACACTAGGATCTACAATAAACAGGTAAGAGACAGATGGGTAATCTGTATATTCCGATAACCTGAAGAGCTGGTACTTCTCAGAATAGACTGTTTCATAAAGGATTTTTTTCATTGTTAAATGCTTAGGGGCTCATAATTGAAAGAGAAAAACATCCAAAAACTGGCCTAAGTCGGCACTTTGATGAACATTTCCCAAATACGTGCAAGTGCCGATACTAAAAACGGGTTTTGGATGTATTTCTAAACGACCTAGGCCTTCATAGTGCTGCTGAACGACCAAAGCTATACAGGGCGTTTCGGGAGGAGTGTCGAGGGCAGGAGTTGGGCGGGACGTGGGCCGGCTTATATACAGCATGTATAACCGAAAGTTATACAGCCCACGATCGACAGAACTTAGAGTCACCAGAGAAGCACTGCAAATACATAAAACAGACCTCCACACACTACCCCAGTGATCCCTGACCCCCCTCCCCATAAAAATATTATTCACACCTTTAAAATTCAGCCTCCAGACCATCATCACCTGGCAGCCTAGTATAGGAAAGCCTAGTCGTACAGCACAGAGGCAGCTTAAGTCATCTTGGAGGTGGATTAGGGACTCATGGAAATGAGGACCCATGCCCATAAGCCCCTGTAATCACTGCACTGATACTTAAAAATATGCACTCCCACATACACCCCCAAACCCCTTTTTTACTGGCATATAAGTGGCTCCTGTAGCCATAAGGGCTATTAGGGTGGTAGATAAGTGGGTCTAGGGGATTCTGGAGGTGGTTTGGGGGGCTCACCGTGACCTATAAGGGAGCTGTAGTGAGGAGAAGCCATGGCATCCTTTTTGTGAAGTTCATAGCAGTGCCCTGAAGGTACCCCACTATTTAGGTGGCATGTCTGGGTGTTCAGTCCATCACTTTTCAGACCCCTCCCACGTCCAACAGGGCTTGTTCTAGGCGTTTTTGACTTGGACGAAAAGTTAGACGAAAATGTGGTATAAAGATGGACGATTTAGCAACTTGGACGATCAGATCAGCAGGAGGTATAATTAGACGATTTTCGAAAGTAAAAAAATTTTGGACGTATTTTTTGAAAATGTGTCCTAGGCTGTTTTTTACTTTGGACGACTTGCGAGTTGGATGTAAACGGACTTAAGACGTCCCTTTCGATTATGCCCCTCTTAGAATTTATGATTAGCATTTCATCAAATTTTAATAAACTTAAAACTTGTCCCATTTTGTGTCTATCACAAAAAAAACCTCTTTCATATATCTGTCCTGTGGTCAACAGCAAAATTAGTTCTCTCTAAAGTCTTAGTTATTCCTGGGTATACCATAAAACAGATAACTCCATTCCTCAGAAAAGCCGCTTTTAGCTGTACCCTTCTCCTCCACTTCGTTCCTTCCATCTAGCTGCCCCCTATGACTGGAATATATTAAATGAGTTTGTCCACCAAGCCCCTTCCCTTGTTTAAAAGCAGACTAAAAACCCACCTTTTTTATATAGCCTTCAACTCATAACCCTACCCCTCCCCAACCCAGCCAGCTGATTAACCATTCCCCTTAACTGTATTCATGTCATCCTGTTTGTCTGTTCAGATTGTAAGTTCTTTCAAGCAGGGACTGTCTTCTTTGTGCCTCTGTACAGCGCTGCGTACATCTGGCATCGCTATAGAAATAATTAATAGTAGTATATTTGATTTTTAATATTTTGTTTCAATCTTATGTTTGCTAACCACTGGGGAACTTCTTCAGACCAACAGGTTTCTTCACCTGGTCTGCCTTCTAGCCCTCTTAAGGGCTCAGTAGACCAGGCCATCCCCAGACACAGCACAGTGAAGGGGAAGGGAGATTGAGACATCCCCCTTCACTGCATCGGAGGGCAGATCGTGTTCGGCGTTTAGCTCCGCCCCCAGCAGCCATTTCTTCACCTGGTCTGCCTTCCAGCCTTCTTAAGGCTCAGTAGACCAAGCCACCTCTCCCGTTACTCGGTCCGCCTTTCTGGCCCTCTTAAGGGCTCAGCGGACAAGGCCACCCCCCTTCTTCTCCCAGCTCACCTTCCAGCCCCTCTAAGGGCTCAGCAGACCAGACCACCCCCCAAATTTAAAACCAAACAAACAAAAAGGCTCACTCCCAATCGGCTCCTTAGCCGGCACCCTTATCTCACTTCTTACTGGTCTATTTACCTTGTCTTATTATTTCTGCTACCTAGCAGCCTCAGACAAGCCCCTGTGGTCTCCATTAATTTTCATCATGAAGCCAATTTCTTGGTTCTTTCTTCTCTTACTCTGCTCATTTCTCAATACCACTCACTGCACGAAACCTCTTTCCCCTAATATATTTGATTCCACTAATGATAGTGAGATCTGCTCTGGCCTCAGAATCCCTGTGCAGGTGCACACCAGAAATTACCTTTAAAAAAAACCCCTCAAGGTGTTAACTATGCTTCTTTAAAGCCTGTACGTACTGCAAATTTGTCCAGCTTTGCCTCTGACTCCCTCACTCCAGTCCCAACACTATATTGCAATGCCAGATCAGCATGCAACAAGACTCAAATATTAAATGATTTACTAGGAGATTCTGATCCTGGATTCTTGTGCATTACGGAATCATGGATCGCAAAAGATGATTTATTTACACAAAACGAACTCTGTTCCCACGGTTATCAAGGCCTCTTCTCTTCCAGAAATAGCCAGAAAGGAGGAGGCCTGGCACTTCTCTACAAATCATTCTTTGACGTTCAGCTCCTTGAAAAGGGTAGTGACACACCACTACAATATATGCTAGCTTCAGTCAACAATGAGCTCCATTATCACCCATTGGGCATTTTGCTACTATATCGTCCACCAATCCCTTGGAATAAATCCTCCAAACTCGTCTTCGAGACCTTAACAAGCGCTTTCCTAAAATTTCAAAGATTACTGATTATTGGTGATATCAATCTCCACCTTGATGATAAAACCAGCAAGGATGCGATTGAATTCAACAACTTTCTCACCTCTCCTGAGCCCTCTCCAATCCATGTAGACATCATTAGTTTCCTTGAACTTACAATCTACAAAACTCTAGCCGAAGGTGTTCGTTGAGAACATGTCCCTTGGGCCGACCATTTTTTAGGTACATTAAGTCTCCCCATTTTCATGTCTCACCTTGGGGTTCAACCCCGTGCCACAAAATCTATTACCTTCCCCACTTCTGTCAAAACTTCACTGGCTTCCAGTGATTTCTAGGGTTCACTTTATGTACCTGCATAACATTCAAGATCCTACATGGCATTCTTCCTTCCCTAATTCCACTATCTTGGAATTATTCGAGAACTGACATTACCAGATCCACCCAAAAACTTGAAAATTAGGGAAATCTCTTTTCTTCAAAATCACTTAGCTTTGGAATAACCTTCCTGCCCTGCTGCGGATTCTGAGCTCCTTCCAATTATTCCGAAAACATCTGAAAACCTGGCTTTTTCACAAAAATGTAAAGCTCACCAGCCCCTTTATAACCACTAATTCTTATTATGTTCTTCCCTCATTTATTAAAGTACCTGTAAAGCGTGCCGAGCTCTATCTCCCTCCATATTCGCGGCTTCAGCAATCGCAGTTTTGATTATTCACGGTTTTTAGCTTGCTGGCTCTCCCCCCCCCCCCAAATTACATCAGGTTCAATAGAGAAATCGCTGATTCCAAGCGTTTACAGGGAAAATCTCCAATTCCCAGCACTTTCTTCACTGTGTTTCGCCTCTCCATCAGGAACAGGTCAGGTCTCCCACCGTGTTATTCGCTGTTTTACCATATTCACGATGGGTTTTAATAGAAAACCGCATGTAACATATGAAAAAATTATTCGTGGGCCTGTTAATCCCCTATCGCAGCGAATACGGAGGTAGAAGTGTTTAAACTAAAAGTGACAAGACTTTTTTTTTTAAATCAGTAAACCGACGACCCTGTCACGAGTCCTTCACCTTATAGCAAGCGGCTCTGCTCTATCAGCAGACCTCGTAGACTCTCTCCTCATGCTTCCACTGCTGAAACATACGGAAGAGTGAAACAGCGAAGCACGAATATCATTGAACAAGCCAAAAGAAAAGGCTACATTTTATAACAGGAAGTAATAACATGAGCGTCCCACTCGTCCACAGAGCAGCCGCTCTACTCTGAAAGCACGACAACAAAAACGCGCCGCGCAGACGCAGAACGACCCGCGCGGATCACCTGACAGGAAGCGGAACTGGAGGGGGGGGGCACGGAGTCAAGCCTCGCTTTCAGTTAGACAGCGCTACCTTCCCTTTAGGCATAACGAAAAGCGTCTTCTTTAACTCGTGCGCGCAATGTGTTATTTCTCAAAGCGCCAGATGCTTTTTGTTCAAGCAATTGGTTTTCTTAAATCTTGAAAATTCTTTGTTAAAATCCAACGAGAGTTTGAGCTAAAGGGAAATCATTTCAGCGACCAGAGCGCAGGCGCGGCGTGAACTCATTTTATCGAACCTCGTCATCTTTCCGGCCCCAGCGCTGAAAGGGACGTCGGGCCGCAACGTGACGCGCGAACGTATAGTGGCGTTGAAGCGTGACACGTGAGTGTGCGGAAGTGCGCGGCGCCCAAGGTGGGAGCCGCTCTTTGTGGGTCCCGGTCGCCCGGGGTGGATTCGTTTTTCTGGGTCCTCGTCTGGGCGGAGGCAGAATGCAGAACGTCATCAACACGGTGAAGGGAAAGGCGCTGGAGGTGGCCGAGTACCTGACCCCTGTCTTGAAAGTAAGTGGGGGGGGGGGGGGGGTTATCCACCGCAAGCTCTTTGGTCCTTTCTGCAGCTTCAGTGCCCCTCACTCTCCCTGGCTCCTATTGCATCTCTGCACCACCCCCGAGGTTTCCTTTATTCTCTGTCCTTTGTGGCATTCGGCATTTCCATGGCTTATTAATGCTTCCTCCTTTTAAACCATTGTTCTTCAATGCAAGGTCTGGGTGCAAATAGTGGCTCCTGTCATCATCGTTTATTTCTTCACTACTCTCTGTCTCTTCTCAAGCTTATGGCATAAAGCAGAAATAGGGGTAGGGGCCCTAGGGACAAGGCATTTCCCATTGGAAGAAGAGTGCTTTGAAAATGCCTTCCTCTTTGAGAAAACCTCAAATGAAAAGTTTCCAGGAGGCTTTGTGGGGATGGATGGCATTGACACACGCACGGGTCAGTAGGGTCATCACTCTGGGAAGATACTTGGTGGCTCTGCTTCAGCTCGGTTAGATTTAAAGTAGCCCCATCAGAAAAAAACTGGTGAAGCCTGGTGCTCTAAACACTCCTCTACCGAACCATTTACACATACTTTGTTCTTTGTGCACCCCTTTCACTGACTTTTGCTCTCCTTGCTTCCATTCTGAATCCCGTTTTATATCGCCATACTTTTTCACATTCTTTGGCAGTTTTCAGCAGTCCTCCTTAGAATTGCATGCGTTTGATTTATGCACTCGTATCTGTCCATGCTTATTGTCTTGTTCTGCTCTTTCACAGCTCAGATGCTTCTTGTTCTGTGTACTCTTATTTCTTCCCATGCTCCCTACACCTCACTTCTGGAGTATGAAAACAGAACTGAGGTTAACAACAAAAGAAATCTTAACTTCTAACCTAGTTGCTTTCGTTGTGGATCATGCGATCATAAGAATTGCCATACTGGAACAGGGCCGACAGGCAAAGGTCCATCAAGCCCAGCATCCTGTTTCCAACAGTGGCCAACTCAGGTCAAAAGTACCTAGCTAGTTCTAAGTACTGAAACAGATTTTATGCTGCTTGTCCTGGGAATGAGCAGTGGATTTTCCCAAGCAATCTCAATAATGGCCTATGGATTTCTCTTTTATCTAGCAGCCCATAGTAACCTATAGTGTGCTCTCACAACTTCTAATAATATTAAGTGCACTCACTGACTGCAGTCAGTTACAGTGGTGTGCTGCTTAACAACCCTTCCCCTTCCCTCTAAGCAGCATTGTGAACCTCCTTTTTCTAACACTTATTGGGAGTTTCTGTGGTGAATTATTGGCATGTATCTTTAAGTGGCAGCTTCACCCTTAGTTATAGTACCACTGCCATTTTCAACCCAAGCTGGCAGTAGGGCAGGAGTGTCCAGGGATGACTTCTGCCCTGCCTCTAACCTACTAGAGCTGACATGGGCAACTCAGGTCCTCGAGGGCCGGAATCTGATCGGGTTTTCAGGATTTCCCCAGAGAATATGCATGAGATCTATTTGCATGCACTGCTTTCAATGCCTATTCATTGGGAAAACCCAATCGGATTCTGGCCCTCGAGGACCGGAGTTGCCCACCTCGGTACTAGAGAGACCTCTGGTAAGTACCAAGGGCGGTGCTTGATGATGCTATTAGGGGAGGGGATTGGGGAGGCTGCTAAAGAGGATTTTTGTTAAACTATCCAGCTATTGTGCTGTCTGCTGATGCTGTTATTTTGAGGTAACTGCATGGAACGTGCTGGGCATGCCCCCCCCAACGGTTACTGTGCAGGCTTTGCACTTCATATTAGTTTATACCTATAACTAGTCTTTAAGCCCGTTACATTAATGGGTGCTAGAATAGATGTCTGTCTTTGTTCTTTCTGTCTCTCTCTCCTTGGCCACTTTCTGTCTGTCTGTCTGTCTGTCTTTCTTTCTGTCTCTCTCCTTGGCCGCTGTCTGTCTGTCTTTCTTTCTGTGTCTCTCCCTGACCCCCTGTCTGTCTTTCTTTCTCTTTCTCTCCTTGGCTGCTCTCTGTCTGTCTTTTTTTCTTTTTTCTCTCTCTTTGGCTGCTGTCTGTCTTTCTGTATGTCTCTCTGGCCCCCTCTCTGTTATTCTTTCTGTCTGTGTCTCTCCCTGGCCCCCTGTCTGTCTTTCTTTCTTTCTCCTTGGCTTCTGTCTGTCTTTTTTTTCTTTGTCTCTCTCTTTCTTTGGCTGCTGGCTGTCTGTCTGTCTCTCTGGCCCCCTGTCTGTTTGTCATTCTTTCTGTCTATCTCTCCCTGGTTCGGTCTACCTGTCTCTCTGTTGCGTCATGCCTGCCTGTCTCTCCATGGCCCCCTTCTGTCTCCCCCCAGAGCAAACCAAGATTGCTGCCTGTCCCCCCAGCACATCCTTTCCACCAAAGCAGCACCCTTATCCCTCTCCCCCTCCACTTCCCTGTGCAGCAGTAGCAGCTGGACGCCTCGCAGCACCCGCACCCTGTCGGCCTCATCCAGGCTGCATGACACCTTCCTACCGTTGCTCTCAGCAATGAACCCTCCTGCCGTTGCCACAAATGGAACATGGCCACAGAGGCACAAATCACGGCGGCAGGGATCACGCCGTTTCAACTGCATGGCCTAAGGGTTTTATTATATTAGATGCACAGTAAGTGCAAAAACTTACTACATTTTGGTAATTTTCTTAAATTGAAAATTCACTTAAGGTGCATAAATTTATAACAGCAGCCTTTCTGTGTACATTGTTTATTGGAAGCTTCTATACCGCTACTAATGACCGGGGAGTCAATTTCTGAGCAGTTTGCATAAGCTTCAGCAAGGCATTACAATACCTGAGCTTTAGGTGTTACAATATATGAGCTAAATATATGTGAATCTTACCTATTTATACCACCTATATACATTTACTATAATTGTTTCTGTATTATCATACACAGTGGAACCTTGGTTTACGAGCATAATTCGTTTCAGAAGCATGCTCGTAAACCAAAATACTCGTATATCAAAGCGAGTTTCCCCATAGGAAATAATGGAAACGTGCTTTGATACGTTCTTCCCCCCCCCCCAAGGCCAGCGGCGCTGCTCCCCCCTGCTCGCAAAGCCCCCCCCCGCTCGAATCGGCACCCCCCATCCGACCAACTTGAACTCACACCCCCGTCTGGCACCGGCACGAGAACCGGCATCGCTCCCCTCCCCTGCTCGCAAAGGCCCTCCCCCCCCCGCTTGAATCGGCATCCCCCCCCTCGCGAGAACAGGCACCCCCCGCCCGATGAACTTTAACTCACCCCCCCCTCCGTCTGGCACCGGCACGCAGCCCACAGGACGTGCCGGTGCCGCTTGAAGATCTTCCTGCCTCTGCTGGCTTTGAGCATGCATCTGCGCATGCTCAAGCCCTTCTAATTCTCCCTCTTGCCTAGAATCTCGGGAGAATTAGAAGGGCTTGAGCAAGCGCAGATGCATGCTCAAAGCATGCTGAGGCAGGAAGAAGATCTTCAAGCGGCACCGGCATGTCCTGTGGGCTGCATGCCGATGCCAGACCGGGGGGGGGGGGTGAGTTAAAGTTGGTCTGGCCGGGGGGTGCCTGTTCTCGCGGGGGGGTGTGCCGATTTGAGCGGGGAGGAGCGATGCCGGTTCTCGTGCCGGTGCCAGACGGGGGGGGTGAGTTCAAGTTGGTCAGGTGGGGGGTGCCAGTTTGCGCAGAGGGGGGGGTGCCGATTCAAGCGGGGGGGGGGCTTTGCGAGCGGAGGGAGGAGCGATGCGGTTCTCGTGGTGGGTGCTCACAAATCAAGTCAACTCGTGGTTTGCGAGAATGTTTTGTTCGTCTTGCCAAACACTCGCAAACCGGGTTACTCGCAAAACGAGGTTTGACTGTACTTGTCTTTCTTTGTATTATTTGTGAGTTCGCTCTTTCTTGTTCCAAGTTGGGGGGGGTAGGTACCTGCTGTTTCCTCCATGTTGCTTTTCCCTCTGTTTATTTATTTGCAAAAGTGTTCTTTGAAATTCCTTTGTTAAATTAGGTGCCTAGTGATTATTTCTCTTTGCCCTGCTTGATTTTTAGGTGCCCAGTAAAAAAAAAAAGACATTTAATTTAGTATCTCATCCCAAGTAAGTTTATCAAGGTGTCACATTACCCCCTTCCTTTTTTTTCTTTTTTCAAAATGCTTCTATTAAAATCATCATGAATGCAAAAAAAGTTTGACCATGTTTCACCACTTCTCAAAAAATCTCATTGGCTCCCAGTATCGCATAGAATAATTTACAAAATATGTCTGTTATCACGTAAGGCTCAGCTCTATAAGTCTCCAGCTTTCATTGACAGGATTCTAATTTCTTACGCCTCCACTAGAATTCTTCGGTCTAATGGCCAACATTTGCTAACCGTTCCATCACTTAAAACTATTAATACGCGAAGACAATACATTTTTTTCAGTTGTGGCCCCCCAATTGTGGAACTCCTTGCCAATCTACTTAAGGGAAGAAAGAAATATTGACAGGTTTAAGAGTCAGTTGAAATGCTTTCTTTTTAAAGATGCTTTTAATTGCTAGTCATTGTAAAAACAAACAAAAAAAAAACCCTTTCTTTTGTAATTTTCCTTGATTGTCTCATTTGCCTCCAATTATTGTATTTCTATCCCACTTCCCGTACTGGTCCTGTCTGTCTTGAAAGTCATATATTTGCTATATGAACTTTTGTTTCCCTGTATATTGTTATAAACTGTTTTTAGAATTGTGCATTGCCTTGAATATATGATTAGGCGATCAATCAAATTTCAAATAAACTTGAAATCTGAACTGCTCTAGCGTTTTTAAGCACTGGCTATATGGGCTGTTATCTCTCTTCATGTTTCTGGGTTTCCATGTGATAGTTGTACTTGCTTTAAAACAGTGTCTCTCAAAAATGTGTGCCACGAGAGATTCCAGAATCTTACTTTATTTTTAAAAATTCCCTTAAGTGTATACTATAATAGATGACATGTACATCACGTACGCAACAGTCTGTCAATGTTATGAGTGTTTAGGTGCGTAAGGATGCAAACTTATTTTAGTATTTTTAGCTATGAATTTTGGTTTGTTCATTGCATTTTAAGATTATGTATGTATATTTTGTTAACCGTTTAGTTGTAAACGGTATAGAAATTTTTAAAATAAATAAATTTATCTGAATGTCTTATGCAGAATGGAATTTCATGTGTAGTAGAACCTGTTTGTAGTAAATATTTGTAATTTGATACAATTGACATTTAAAAAATAGTTTATTAGAAGGTAGTCATTAAATAGTATGATTTTTAAATATATATATATATATATATTTTTTTTTTTTTTTTTTTAATTTTATTTTATTTTTTTCCAAATAGGAGTCCAAGTTTAAAGAAACAGGAGTAATAACACCGGAAGAGGTAAGTAACCAAACATTTGAGTTTATTTATGCTAGATTTGTCATTATCTATTGGAAGCTGATTTTGAGATTTCACATTAACATAAGAACATAAGAATAGCCTTACTGGGTCAGACCAATGGTCTATTAAGCCCAGTAGCTCGTTCTCACCTTCTTGATTGCGATCGACGTATTGGGCACCCTTGGTCTACAGAATTGTACACAATATTCTAAATGAGGTCTTGCCAGAGTCTTATACAGGGGCATCACTGCTTTTTTTTTTTTTTCTCCTACTGGCCATTCCACTCCTTATGCACTCAAGCATCCTTCTAGCCTTTGTCATCACCTTTTCTACCTGTTTGGCCACCTTAAGATCATCACATGTGATCGCACCCATGTCCCGCTCCTCTTTCATGCACAAAAATTCTCACAGGGAAGTCATACCATCTACTTTATCATTTCCATCACCCTTCTCTTTACCTTTCTTAATTCTGTTATATTTTTTGAGAGGTGGTAACCCAAATTGCCTACAGTATTCTAGGTGCAGTCGCACCATGGAGCAATACAAAGGACAATATAATGTAATATTCTTAGTTTTGTTTTTCATTCTTTCCTTATAATTCATCACATTCTATTTGCTTTCTTAGCCACTGCTGCACACTGAGCAGGAATGGGACAATTCATCACGGCCTTTTAAGAGCTGCCAGTTCAGCACAGCTCTTTCATCGCCGCTGATTAAGACCCGCCAGTTCAGCACGGCCCTTTCACCGTGGGACGTTCCTTCTTGCCTATTTTCAGTGCTGGCTTTTCAGCTCTGTCAGTTCCATTGTGGGAGTGTGTGGCGCAGTGGTTAGAGCTACAGCATTAGCACCCTGAGGTTGTGGATTCAAATCCTTCGCTGCTCCTTGTGACCCTGGGCAAATCACTTAATCCCCTCATTGCCCCAGGTGCACTAGATAGAGTTTGAGCCCGCTGGGACAGATGGGGAAATATGATCAAAGTACCTGAATGTAAACCACTTATATCCTAAGTGGTATATAAACAAATAAATAAAAATTACATCGGCCCTTACACTTCAAAATCATCATGGCCCGTGCATTGATTGTGGACATGGTGGACACGGTGCAGGAACATGATGAAAATCACGGCCTGTGCATTGAAAGATTACACTTCAAAATCACGGCATGATGCAGGAAGTTGATGCCTTTTTTTGTTTTTTTGCTGTTAATAATTTTCTTTATTGATTTTCCACATATTTTCTTAATTATGACTGGGAGGACATCCGCTAAGAATCAGGGGCAGGAAATTTCATGGGGATACCAGGAAGTACTTCTTCACAGAAAGAGTGGTAGACCATTGGGACAAACTCCCAGAGCAAGTGATCGCGGCCAGCAGCATACAAGATTTTAAGAATAAATGGGATGCCCACGTCGGATCTTTACGAGGGCAGTGTAGAGGTGATGCCACCTGTGAGCGGCCCCTTAGGGGGTTGTTTGGGGAGGGTTAATGGAGTGGGCAGACTTGATGGGCTATGGCCCTTTTCTGCCGTCATCTTTCTATGTTTCTATGTTTCATCTTTCTATGTTTCATCTTTCTAACGGTGCAAAATACAAATATAACAACATATAATATATCAAGAAAAGCACATTCGTCTTACAAACCATTCCCCCCCCACCCTCTCAATGACTCAAATATGTAGTAATTTAATCCCACCCTCCTCCCACCCACCATGGATGTATATTCTCAAAGGACCCAAATTAAAATAGAAGTATCTCCCTCTCCCTGGATGTGTGTGGAAACAAACAAAAACCAAAGATAACTACAGTGAAGTAACAAAAGACGTCGATGGACCCCAAACCAGTTTAAACAAATTACTATGCCCCAGTATGTCAGCATTAATTTTTTTCATATCTATAGCTGGAGCATAGATTGGCCCACCAAAAAGGAAAATTTAGGCGATCATGATTTTTCCAGTTTCGAGTTACCATCTGCATAGCTATCCCAGTCATAATTAAGAAAAGCTGGTTTAATATGTAATAATGTACCACAGATAACTACCTCATATGTCAAAGGAATTGTTGATTCTAGTATGAGATTAATCTGTCCTCATATTGACTTCCAGAAGTTGAGTATCAAAGGACAATAGAACAGATGATCCAGTGTCCCTATGTCCAGATGACAGTGCCAGCATCTATTAGATTTAGAACTGTCTAACTTGTGTAACCTAACAGGGGTCCAAAAATATCTATGTAATAAGAAAATCCAGGTTTGTCTCATAGATGCTGACGCTGTACATTTCATCCTCCAAGACCAAATTCGTGGCCATCGAGACGCAGAAATATACTGCTTTATCTCGATGCTCCAAATGTCTCCAAGACTATTTTTTGTTGTTTTTTTCCAAGAATTCAGATATTAATTTAAACCACCGGGCGGCCTGATGTCCTAAAAAATCTGTCTGGAAGCTTAGAACCTGCACGCTATAAAAATTTTTTAGATTTCACCAATCAGGGACAGTGTTCTCCCCAGAAATTTTTTCCAGCCGGGTGGCATGAAAAAGTAGCCGGGTGGGGCAGGATGGGAAAATTTGGTGGTGTGGAAAATTAACCCCCTCTTTTACTAAGGTGCGCTAGCATTTTTAGCTTGCGCAAACCCCTGTGCTATGTGGGAAAACTAACGCCAGCTCAATGCTGGCGTTAGCATCTAGCGCATGTGGCAATTCTCCGCGCACTAAGTGCACGCTAAAACCACTATTGTAACTTAGCAAAAGGAGCCCTAAATGTGTACTATTTTTATTAGTTAATTATTATTATTATTTTGCAATGCTCGATATGACTTCCTTTTTTAAGGTTTGGCACTTGTGCCAGAATATTTTTACTAAATTTAAGAAGTTTTTGCCCTCTTTCAAATGGTATAGAGGTTTAAAAAAGAGAAAGGCGTTAATGAAGTCATTAGGTTCAATCTAGCCATTTATTTCTGCATGAATTTAAACAACAACAAAAAAAAAGATAAATATAGCTGATCCAGTCATACAAGAAATGGCTCTACAGAAAGGGTGCCCACACTTTTTGGGCTTGCGAGCTACTTTTAAAATGACCAAGTTAAAATGATCTACCAGCAATAAAATTTAAAAAACCCCCACAAAGCACACACTGTACGCAGAGAAAATGTTAATTATCATTTATATTCCGCAGGTTTTCAAAGAGGTCAAGACAGATGATTTTATGCAATGTCACCTCAGGAACAACTATACAAAAATAGACAAATATACCCCCTCCCTTTTTACTAAATCGCAATAGTGGTTTTTAGCGCAGGGAGTTGCGCTGAATGCCCTGCACTGCTCTCGATGCTCATAGGCTCCCTGCGCTAAAAACCGCTATTGCGATTTAGTAAAAGGGGGCCATAGTGCAAAATATAGACAGCAGATATAAATTCTCAAAACAGACACATTTTGATCACTAAACTGAAAATAAAATCATTTCTCCCACAAGTGGACATGCTTAGTTACATCAGCTCTTTGGCTGCTTTAACTGTAAGGCGCCTGAATCTAAGGCTATATGCTACCATTCTGTAATGGAACCTGGGAGCCCATTCACTGCTATAGAATAGGCATTCCCTGTACAGTCTCAGGGTGCCTACGAGGAAGAACCCACTTGGAGAATTGCCCCTTATTTTTTTAAGGATTATTAAAAACAGAAGCAATAATGTGAAAAACAAAACCCAGCCTTAAAACAGGCTGAATTAATTTGTGAACCATTATTTAAAGGATACTCAGAAAAAATATTGTTTTCCCTTAGCTTAAATGAAATAAACATATTCCTATCCATCATTTGACTATAGCTAAGTGCAAAAGAACCTCATAGAGCTGCAGTGAAATAGAAAAGTGATTTTTTTTTACTGTAATTTCTGCATTAAGTGGATTTGCACACCCCAAGCTCCTTAAATCCTGATGCACTTCTAGCTTTTCCTGTATCAGACTTTGCAAGATTAATAAATGGAGCATCCTTCTGCCTGCCAGTTAAAGGATGAAAAAAAAAAGCCTATAAAGTTCAAATCACAGCTTGACTAAACTTGAACTTTTTTGATTTCATTCTTCCTGGCTGACCACTTTATCTAACAAAATAGGCACCAAGGTTGCTTGGATCGGAGCTTTAAAAGAGCAAGCAGAATCGGGTCCGATGTCCGTGCGTTTGTTTTTCTCAAATGGTATACCACTACACTTGCTGCTTTTACTTGCTTCGGGCCTTCCTTGTTGCTGGATCCTGTCAACTTTCTGTTTCCGCGAAGGCAGGATCCGGCAGCAAAGAAGGCCCGAAGCAAGTAAAAGCAGCAAGTTGTAAGCTTCCCTCTGGGGCTCTATTGTGTGCGTGCTGGCTTCCCTTCTCTTCCCTCCAAAACCAAAAGTAACGTCCCTGGGGGGAAGAGAAGGGAAGCCGGCACGCACACGATAGAGCCCCGGAGGGAAGCTTACAACTTGCTGCTTTTACTTGCTTCGGGCCTTCCTCGCTGCCGGGTCTTGCCTTCGCGAAACAGAAAGTAGGCAGGTCCCGGCAACGAGGAAGGCCCGAAGCAAGTAAAAGCATGCTGGCAAAAAAAAAAGGCAGGCGTCAAACAAAATTTTCGGCGGCGAGTTAGCCCGGGAAGGAGCATCGGCGGCAGCAGCAGCAGGATTAGCTGGGCGGTCATCTAAATCAGCTGGGCGCAGTGCCCGGCTGTAAGGCCCTGGGGAGAACACTGAGGGAACCCCTTCTGAATGGCTTGCTTCAACTGCAACCATTTATAAATTTGAGACTTTGAGATACCAAAAGATTGTTGCAGTCGTGAAAACTCAAGCAATTTCCCATTTAATATAGCATCATCTAATATACGTATGCCTGCCTGCATCCAATGCTTCCAGGAAATCTTAGACTCGCCAATTTGAATCTTGGAGTTTAGCCATAAGGATTGATAAGTAGATTTTTCTATTGGCATATCTGTTAATAAATTTCAAGGTTTTCCATGTGTCTAATATAATACTATTGTCCTTAACGTAATTAGATAACTTTGATACTCAACACATGAGCCAGCCGTAATGGGGACATAATTTGCCATTCTAAATACAGCCAATCAGGAAGATCTTCCATGAGCTCAGGAAGGACCCAATACATACCCTGATGCAGTATATAGGCCTGATGGTACCTATATAAAGGTTTGGGAAATTTACCCCACCCGCCGCAATTGGTTTTTGTAAAGCTACTAAAGCAATTCTCGCAGTTTTACCCAGCTAAATAAATTTAGTAAGGATACTATTTAACTTCTTATAAAAGGACCCCTAAAAATAAACTGGCAACATACCCATTTGGTAGCAAACCACAGGCAAAATCATCATCTTAACCGTTTGAACTCTCCCCCACCAAGACAGATGTAAAGGGTTCCAATGCTCACACATTTCTGTGACCTTCAGCAATAAAGATTTTTCATTTACTTTCATTGTTTCTTCCAGTGTTTTTTGAATCCAAATGCCTAAATATCTTGTACCTTCTTCCTTCCAAAGGAAGGGGAATGAATCAAATAATCCTTTTTGACAGTGAACGTTTAGCGGAAGAACCTCCGATTTACTCCAATTTATTCTATATCCAGAAAATTTTCCAAATCGGTCAATCAACTCCAGTAAATATGGAATGTTGTCTCAGGATTCCTCAAATGAAGCAAAATATAATCTGCATATGCAGAGACCTTATATTCCCAACCTGCATAAGGAATACCCTGAATCTCCTTTGCCTGTTGAATAGCCAATAACAAGGGTTCCAGATTGATTGTGGACATGATGGACACAGTGCAGGAACATGACGAAAATCACGGCCTGTGCATTGAAAGTTTACACTTCAAAATTACGACTCGTGCATTGAAATGGCATGGTGCAGGAAGTTGATGTCTTGATGCCAGAGATGGGTGGCGGCTGGTCGAAGTCCAGCGAGTTTCCATTTTTTTCATTGTTTGCTTGCTTTTGAATTTTTATAAGCAAAACAATATTGTATAAAAATGTGATAACGATATGGTTACAAAAAAACAAAAACTGGCAAATGTATAGAGCATACACACTAAAATAATTAACCCCCGGCATGTTGAAAGATAAATATAGAGATTTCTCAGCTAAACATAAGATAAGTGACTTCTTTTTTTGTCATCGTTTCAATATACCGGATAAGTGCAAATGCGCATTAGTAATATATTTATGTTTTTAAAGGGGTTAAATCAAAGTAAAAAGAAAAACAAAATAGAACAATTAAGTTATAACAATAAAAAAAGTTAAAAGAATAAAGTTAAAATAAGGTAGTTGAATTTATAATTTGAGTTCTTGGCCGATGACTGGAGCATGCAGGAGCATAACTACGCTGACTTTTCGGTTGTGATTGGGCAGCTGTACGTAGGCTCCGATTCTGAGGCCTGTGTAATGTGTTACACTTCTCCGGTTGAGTAGGGTGGTATACTTTTTGTGTACTTCTGTAATTTTAAATGTATAGAGCAGTCATGATTCTACTGAAGGATATTAAGATGTTGGCTTCCTGCATCATGCCCAGATGATAGGGCTACGATGCAGTGGAAAAAAAAAAGGTAGAGCTGTGTTTTTACTGTTTAAGAGTTTCTTTAAAGTTCACATCGCTACCTTAAAGTAGCGATTAGGTAGCTGTGAACTGTTTAAAAGTAGTGTGAAATCTTTCAATGCACGGGCTGTGATTTTAAAGTGCAAGGGCTAAAATGCGATGTGGACTCTTGTTGAAATGTAAGGTGCGCTGGAACCGAGGTGCTGAAATGGGCAAGAAGGAACATCCCACATGAAAGGGCCGTGCTAAACTGAGAGAGCTCTTAAACAGTTGCGATGAATTGTCCTAGACCAGACATGGGCAACTCCGGTCCACGAGGGCCGGAATCCAATCGGGTTTTCAGGATTTCCCCAATGAATATGCATGAGATCTATTTGCATGCACTGCTTTCAATGCATATTCATTGGGGAAATCCTGAAACCCCCGATTGGATTCCGGCCCTCGAGGACCAGAGTTGCCCATGTCTGTCTTAGACCTATTGAGCAGAGTTTTCAAAGCATCACTAATAATGATACCTACCGTATTTTTCGGATCATAAAACGCACCCACCTGTAGAGGAGGAAAAACCAAGAAAAAAAAATTTGGTTCAGAATTTTTTTTTTTCTTCTTGGTTTTTCCTCCTCTGCACATAGGTGCGTCTGGTGCTGGGAAGCCCAAATCACCCGAAGCCACCGAAAGCCCCCCTCCCCCGGTACCTTTTTTAGTGGCAGTGGTTCAGTGTGGTATCCTGGACGGCTGCCTGTGTCTTAGAAGAGCGACGCAGAACGTAGGAGCGTGAACTTTGTGCTTCCTACCTTGTCCTTCATCGCTCTGTGATTGGCTGCAGTCAGTAACTCTAAAATACTGACCTTTTAACACAGCTCCATTTTCTATCTTTTAACCAGTTCTTGATCCACAATAGAATATTACCTCTTATCCCATGACTTTACAATTTCCTCAGGAGTCATTTATGAGGTACTTTGTCAAATGCCTTTTGAAAATTCAGATACAAAATATCATCCACCTTGCTTTTATCCACATATTTATTCACCCCTTCAAAGAAATGTAATAGATAGGTGAGGCAAGATTTCCCTTGATTAAATCCATGTTGGCAACATCTTTCCCAGATATGCTAAAGTTTCATATGAATCGGTGGTCAAGTCCATCTAAATGAGTCTTCAACTGCAAGATGCCTGTGGGCTGTTTTGAACATGGTTATTCAGAGAGAGAACTTGGATGGTTATTCAGAGAGAGAACTTGGAACAGCAAATTCAGTTATAATTAATGTTGTCATCACTCTTATCAAGATGTGAACTTGATACAAAATTAGACAAATGAAGAAGCCTTTTTCAAATTCTGTTTATTGCATTGGATAAGATTTGCTTTGGCAACTGATAACTTTTGGGCTCTCTTGTAACAACTCGTTATCCTACCCAGGGCTGTGGAGTCGGTAGATAAATGTTCCGACTCCGACTCCTCAGTTTTTTGTACTTCAGACTCCGACTCCGACTCCAGGTACCCGAAATTTCCTCCAACAACGACTCCTCGACTCCGACTCCACAGCACTGGCTAATTTTCAGATCGTTAAAATGGAATGTCAAGTTGAGAGAAATGAGCATTTTCGACACCACCTTCTTTTTGCTTTTAATCAAGGTTCTAAGGCCGCAGAAGCTGCTCGCAACATTTGTGCTGTGTATATAGTGGGTGTTATAGCTGAAAGAATCGCTCGTGATTGGTATGCCAAGTTCAAAAATGGAGTCGGTAGATAAATACTCCGACTCCTCAGTTTTTTGTACTTCTGACTCCGACTCTGACTCCAGGTACCCGAAATTTCCTCTGACTCCGACTCCACAGCTCTGATCCTACTTGTAGATTATTGCATCCCAGATTGCCATCACATCTACCAGAGAACTATAGGTGAATCAGAATATAATCAAGCCTTTTAAACCAGTTATCAGCCATAGCTGATAGCCTGGCAAACAGAGTTCAATATCTTGATGATGATAAATGTAACATCTTGTTCTTGCACTCCTGGTGGCATCTCTAATATCTTAATTTTGTTCAACCAGAGTACTTTAATCAGTGACTCGGCTGTGAATATATCATGTGATAGTCTTTGAAGGGTTTATTGAGCTGTGTAGTTTTGTCTGTGTATATCTTGAAAAGATAAACTGTAAATAACTATTCCACTAAGAGTATGATGTAATGCTTACTAATATAAATACCGTATGTACTCAAATATAAACCAGGATTTTTGTGCCGCAAGAATTTGCAGGAGCCATTCAGAAAACTACGCAGCGCCAAAGCACGCTCCTACTCAGTACTGCTCAATGGCTGAAGCCGTAACTCACGGCAGCGAGCGACTGATTGGGTTAGCAGCAGGGCAGGATCGTGGAAAACTCATTCCTGCCTGCTACATCTCTGGATCACCAGGGATTCCATTGGCAGAGGAGGTACGATGGACAGGGGACACAGTAGAGAACCTGGGAAGGAGGGAAGGGGGCTGGGTGCTGTACCTGGTAGGGAGGGGGCTGGGTACACAGCCAGACAGGGGATGGAGGGGGCACTGGATGCAGATCCTGTCAAGGCACTTCAATATTAAGCCGCCCGCCTTATATTCGATTCAACCATTTTTCCTCCTTTTTGGGGGGAAAAATGAGTGTCTTGACTTATATTCGGATCAACTTATATTTGAGTATATACAGTACATATGATTGCAGAGCATAGTTATAAAAGTGCAAGAATGTGTTCTTAGTGCAGAAGCAAGCAGTCATGAAACCTGAATCTGTCTGGCATATTATACACTTTTTCTATTGGCTACATTGGTGCATTTAAATTTGTGGAAAAGAAAGGCTGGTTGGGTCAAACTGGTGTACTGGATTATTGTGGAACTTTGTGATTGGACATTGGAAGAGAGAAGTACTGTGTGAACTAAGTGGGGAATCACAAAAGTTGGCACAGATTAGAGGGGGGGGGTCATAAGAATTGCCACTGCTGGGTCAGACCAGTGGTCCACCGTGCCCAGCAGTCCGCTCACGCGGCGCCCTTAGGTCAAAGACCAGCGCCCTAACCGAGACCATCCCTACCTGCGTACGTTGTAGTTCTGCAGGAACTTGTCCAACTTTGTCTTGAATCCCAGCAGGGTGTTTTCCCCTAGAACAGCCTCTAGAAGAGCGTTCCAGTTTTCTACCACTCTCTGGGTGAAGAAGAACGTCCTTACGTTTGTATGGAATCTATCCCCTTTTAACTTTAGAGAGTGCCCTCTCATTCTCTCTGCCTTGGAGAGGGTGAACAACCTGTCCTTATCTACTAAGTCTATTCCCTTCATTATCTTGAATGTTTCTATCATGCGCCCCGCTCAGGGAGAAGAGTCCCAGTTTCTCCAATCTCTCACTGTACGGCAACTCCTCCAGCCCCTTAACCTGTAGAGGATAGAGAGAGAGAGTTAAAAATAAAGTGAATTTCAAAATCCTTTTGCAGAAAGGTCAAATTAGGTCTGTTCTATCTTGTGCAAGTTCCCTGATTGCTTAATTCCCAGAAATCATCTTTCTCAGAAGCTATGAAAAACATTCTGCAGCTTATGTATTATCCCCCCACTCTTTTTCTTGGCTTCCACACTTTAAAGTTTGTAAAACTGTGTTTTACCAATTCCTAATTATTTGAATCCTAATTTTCCTGGCCTGTGTTCACTAAGGTTGTGCACTTGTATTAAAGTAATGGTAAAATTTGACAAGATCATTTTCAGTTTTAAATGAACCAAATCCTTAACTTATGACATTCATTTTTGGCAACAGTATAGTTGGGGAAGCCTGTTGGGAGAGGGGGGAGGGAGTAAGAAGTACACTGCGCTTGATCGATCACGTTGGAAACCTTTTGATAAACAGACAAACTATCCTGTCCTTTCTTACTTCTCCTAAATCTGTTGATTGATGACAGTAGTTCTGCAAGAAACTGAAAACAAATACCAGAAATCCAAAACTACTAGTAACTATTTTTAAAGTGCTACCAGATGCACACAGTGCTGTACATAATACACACAAGACATGGTCCCTGCTCGAAAGAGCTGACAGTCTAATTATAGACACACAGGACACAGGGTGGATCAATTTATGCTGCTCATGAAGGGAAATACAAAGGGATGAAGAGGTAGAGAGGGTAAGGGCTACAGAGGGCGTGAGAAACATAGTGCATTACAAGTTGGAAGCGTTGGGACCTAAATGCAGCTTCGAAAAAGTGGGCCTTGAGCCTGGATTTGAATACCAGAAATGAAGCTTGGCGTACCTAATCGGGTAGGTTCTTCCAGGCATACGGCACAGCAAGGCAGAAGGGACAGAGTCAGTTGTTGGCAGTAGAGGAGCAGGGTACAGACAAAGACAGACTTGCCCGAAGAACTGAGTGCCCGCTGATTAACCGTTCCCCTTAACTGTATCCATGACATCCTGTTTGTCTTTGGGAAGCAGAGTTGAGCTTGTGATGTCATAATGCCTCATTCCACCAATAAGAGCCAACCTCATCAGTGATGTCACAATGGCTTGATTGTCCTGTACTCCCCTTTGCCCTCCAACCCAGCCAGCTAAGTAACCGTTCCCCTTAACTGTATCCATGACATCCTGTTTGTCTTTGGGAAGCGGAGCTGAGCTTGTGTTGTCATAATGCCTCATTCCACCAATAAGAGCCAACCTCATCAGTGATGTCGCAATGGCTTGATTGTCCTGTACTCCCCTCTGCCCTCCAACCCAGCCAGCAGATTAACCATTCCCCCTTAACTGTATCCATGACGTCCTGTTTCTGTCTTGCCTATTTAGATTGTAAGCTCTTTCGAGCAGGGACAGTTTTCTTATTTTTGTGCAGCGCTGCATGCGCCTGGTCGCGCTATAGAAATAATTAGTAGTAGTAGTAAATTGTACTCCGCCTGGAAGGTTAGTCTATTATGTGGGATAGAAATCCAGAATAAACTTAGAAACTTGGATATCTTGCAGATTCAGTTGTGCATGGAAAGAGGAGGGGCTAACAATAACTAGACCACTTTATTGTTTGTTCTGTTAAACGTCTGTATTGCTTTAAACAATTTTATGTAACCATTTGTGTGCTTGCCCCCGCCCCTCTTCTCTCCCCTTGACAGTTTTTAGCAGCCGGAGACCATTTGGTACACCACTGTCCCACTTGGCAATGGTAAGTAAACAGAAAAGAGAAGGGAAAAAACTTTCTGGGCCCTAATCGTGTGTATGTGTTGATAGGGTTGGCATTTCTTTTACAATTAGAAGCTGAGCATAACGTAATCCTTGTAACAGTTAAAATAAATAGCATCTTGAGAAGCATACAGTGATATGGGGACTAAAACTATGCCAGGGTACACCTGGCAGGGCCTCCGCGTGTGCGGATCACCGGACTTGATGGACCCAAGGTCTGATCCGGAGATGGCAATTCTTATGTTCTTATGAATTGGTCTGAAACTGCAGCCCCTTAGATGCCAGCCATTTTGGAGAGGGCAGATGCATTCTTGTCATGCCTTTCCACGACATCTATTTAGTAAGCAAAATTTTAAGAAAATTTTCTATAATTCGGTTGTTATACTTTGAATTTATTTTTACCTTTTCTTTTATTTTTCTCTCAAACTTTTTATTTTGCTCGGCAGTTTTCCTTCTCCAGTTCAATTGGAAGAGCCTCTCTTGAGTTCCATAAACCTTCCATTTACAAATAAGCATGACTTGTTCAGGTCCAGACCAAAACTAAATCCTGTGAAAACCAAATTCTTCCTGGCGACCCAAACATCAGCTAAATTGGAATTGGACATCATTATCTGACAAATCTTCACCACGTTCATTCCTACAGTAAAAATCCTAGGTGTTCACTTGGATGCCGAAGTGACATTACAATCGCATACCTCTACAGTCGTCATGACATTAAAAAAACTATGCTCCATCTGAAACCATTTCCACAAATCCCACTTTAGAAAAATGATATAAATGTTAATGCTGAGCATCAAGGACTATTGCAACTTAATATACCTAAAATGCCTCCAGCACATATTCAAATGTCTGCAATCATCTCAAAACACTGTGGTCAGACTGATATTTTCATTGAAAAAAAATGCCCCCTCCCTGTCTTCCAGCATTTGTTCCCCTTATTAGTTGAACTGCTCCTCTTTGAACTGCTTCGTTTTCCTTTTCCTGCTCTTTTTTTTAACTGCTCCTCAGTCCCCAGCAGATCACTATGTCCAATATCCCCCCACCTTGCATCCCCTCTGTTCCTTCTCCATCACCATATCAAAACTCATAAATAATCTCAGCCTTCTCCCCCTCCTTGCCTTCCAGCATTTGTCCCCCTTACTTGTTGGACTGCTCCTTTTTCAATTGCTCCTCAGTCCCCAGCACTGCAGCACTCCCTGCAATGGACTAGATGACACAGCACCAGGACAAACGCTGCACGTGGCTGGCCCACAAGCCTCTCTCTGACGTCGGAGAGAACTTCTGGGCCAGCCACTTACAAAACAGAGTGCGGCTCTAAGGGGCAGGGTGGCACGGCGAATCAGAGAACACCAGTGCAGGAGGAACGGAGGTCAGAGATCGGGGCAGGATCGCAATTGGTGGTAGCAGACGATCGGAATCGGATGTCAGGAATTGGCGGCCAGGCCGCGTACTCCCAACAAGTGGCCCACGTACCCTCTGGGTTACACGTACCGAACATTGAGAAACCCTGCTCTAGTCACTAGAAGGTTAGGTACCGACTGATAAATGAAGCATGAAAACAATCAGTGGGTGTTAAAACTTGATGGTCAAGACTACCAGTCCTTGTTAAAAGAAAGAAGATTATCAAGGTAAAAACCTAATCTTTCCTTAAGCTGTAAGTTGTTCATTTATAGTGACTCATTCAAAAATGAGGATTTCTTATCACCATTAGGGCATCTTCAAAGGACAATATGGGCCTAATGCTTCACTGCCCTTGGATACTTCTGTCCTGTCATCCCCTGTACCACTCCTCCCCCATTTTTTCCCAAACTGTGGACTTCTGCTCCAGTAGTTCAGTTCTCAGAGTGTAGCAAACTTACCCCTCCCCCCCCCCCCTTTTTATAAAACAGTAGTGCGGGTTTTAGTGCCGGCCACAGCAGTAACGGCTCCGATGTTCATATGAACATCTGAGCTGTGGCCGGCACTAAAAAAAAAACAACACCACACTATGGCTTTGTAAAAGAAGGGCTACTGTCTCCTCCTGCACAAAAGTCCAAATGGGATATAGAAAAAGGAGATTTTGGAGGTGTGCGACAGTATGCCAGTATTGTCTGTGTCCTTTAGTGGGACGTTAGGAAATTTGCTTCCGTCAGTTCCCCCCTTCCAAATATGTTGCCTTAGGCATAGGACAAATAGACCTATATGGGCCAGATGATTTTCCTGGTTTTGTTTATTGAGGAGGAAAAATCTTAGTATTTGGACCAGGATGAAGAAAAATATAGTTTGTGTGTTTTGTATTGGACAGAATTAGCAGTCTTGACATTTGACTTTTCTGCTCTGTTTGTTTGTTTTTCTGACTGAAGGTCTGGTGGCGAGGAGTCAAAAGTGAAAGCTTACCTACCAAAAGAAAAACAGTTTTTAATGACTAAAAATGGTAAGTCTGGAAGGCAGGTCAGCTAGTTTTGGTCACCCAGCTGTTAAATAACTTCCAGCCCAATGCTCGGTCTAATGTCAAGAAATTGTTGCAGATTGGGCTGCCTTTCAGTCTCTGGTCATCTCTTGCAGTGCCCTGCTACAAACGATGCAAACAGATGGAGTACTCGGATGAACAAGAAGCAATTATAGAAGAAGACGATGGTGATGGGGGATGGGTGGACACGTTTCATAATGCAGGTATATAGGATAAAATACTTAAAACAAACTGTGCCTTTACAAGTCAGCTAGGACTATTCTGAAGGAATTAATGTTGTATGAAAGAACAAGTGCTGAAATAGGAAATAAGTGGGTCGCCATTACGCCTTTTTTTTTTTTTTAAACCTACATAAGTTAGAGAGTTACATAAGAGGTTGAGAAATCTCTAGGTGCAAAATAACTGTCCAAAAATTATGTGGAATTTAATGAAACTTGATACAGTGAAAAGATACATTGTGTCATATCAGATGAGGGGGGTGGTTCCGGAGAAATAAGCCCCACTCCTGAAGCAAAAAGGCAAAATGCATTTTTGTGGAATTTGATGAAACGGTACAGTGAAAAGATAACATTGTGTCATATCAGATGAGGGGGTGGTTCTGGAGAAATAAGCCCCGCCCCTTAAGAAAAAAGCATTTTTGTGGGAGAACCAATCTCAATTTCTGCAGTATAGATACACTTCTCCCTCCATATTCGCTGTGATAGGGGATTAACAGACCCGCAAATACAGAAAAACCGCAAATAACTTTTTCATACGTTATTTGCTGTTTTCTATGAAAAACCATCATGAATATGGTGAAACCGCAAATAACATGGTGGGAGACCTGGCCTGTTCCTGAAGGAGAGGCAAAACACGGTAAAGAAAGTGCCGGGAATCAGCAATTTTCTCTGTAAACAATTGGAATCGGCTGACGTAATTTGGGGAGAGGAGCCAGCAAGCTTAAAAACCGTGAATAATCAAAACCGCAATTGCTGAAACCGCGAATACAGAGGGAGAAGTGTATTTAAATACATTGATACATAGTAGTTAGGGGATTGCTCCTTCCAAAATGGTTTCTATTTTGTTCTCAACACTCTTTCTCCCCCCAATGACAACAGCCTGTCCACTCCCGAACTACTCAAACCCATCTTAAACTGTCTTCCTACTACACAGACATACACGTATGTATAGTGGGGTTGAAAATAATTCTGTGAGCTGTGCTCTACCTCCTTTCCCTACTTACTGTATATACTAAAATATAAGCTGACTCGAATATAAACTGAGGTAACCTTCCCCCCCCCCACAAAAAAAAGGAGGAAAAAAAGTTGATTTGAATATAAACCGGGGGGTGGGGAGGGAGTGTATAATATTAAAGTGCCCTGCCCTGTCAGGCTCTGCACTCTGTCTCTTCTCCCTCCCGATGCCTTGGAGGCCTCTTCCAGGCCAGCCGTAAGACCTGGTGGGCCGGGACAGGGGGGATCCCTCCCGCCTCCTATCCCGGGCGACTGTGACAACTTTCACTTCCCTCCCGCCTCCCCTTCAATTCCTTGGCGGTCTAGCGGTAAACTGGAGCGATCTTCCTGTGCTCCTGCCCCATGCAGAGCCACTAGCTGAATACCCATATCATTTTCCCAAAATACTATGTAATCCACTTGGATGTTTTCACAAGTAATCAATTTTAAACACTTAGATCATTTGGAAGCTGCACCGTTTACAATTCACTAATGAAGAACACACGAGTCGCTTTAATACAGTGTAAAAAGCTGAGCCCATATTGTTGGTGTTTAGGTAGACCATATTTATCTATTAAGATATGAAAGGGAACCCAATCCTTTTGATTAATTGTTTAACCTGCCAAATTCCAGCATTTTTTCCATATCTTCCAATCAATGCTCATTCCCTGTATTTTATAAGTTGGGTTGTTCCATATAGGAATCCAAAACATTTCATTCCACTTAATATTAACACATTATTGTTATTATTATTATTAGACGAACTATGGATCTTTTTTTTTTTTTAATATTTATTCATTTTACATCTTACAACAAGTGTAACAATAAATAACAGTTAAATTGAATACAACGCTTGAACCTCCATCATATTCAACATTAAAACATTAAAATTTTTAACCCATTCCCTCCCAATCCAACCATAACCTATGCGTTCACAAAGCTCATATACAAATTCTTTATTATTGATCTAAATATTTAATAAAATTATAAAATCTCTTCCCCATCCCTTCCTTTTTATTGCATTTATAATGGAAAAATGGTATTTATTCATTACAATATCTTGTCAATGGCCCCCAGATTTTATTAAAATTATTACAGTTCCCTCTTTGTATAGCAATTGCTCTTTCCATTTTATAGATGTGACTTAATGAATTCCACCAGAAGCAATAATTGAGTCTATTCCAGTTCTTCCAATTAAGTGTGATTCTTACAGAGAGAGGGGAGAGATGCTCTCAAGCTGCCATTTGGCTTGATGATGTCACTTCCTCCTTTTACACAGTTTTTTTAAAATGAGTCCTGAGAACTCTTCAGTTTTATTTATCCATTCCACTGCTTTTCCATTTCCCAGGTGTTGCTGGCGTGACGGAGGCAGTTAAGGAGATCACACTGGAAAGCAAGGTCAGATTCATCTTTCCAGTGTCTTGCGTTGTCCTAAGTCGGAGAAGGTCCATATACAACAGGAAATTATAACTTGAGTGGTATAGATAACGATATATAACAGAAGTCAATACTCCACTCATATGAAGAGGTCTCAATTCAGTCAATTACACCCCACTCCTTTTGATCTAGTTATATAATCAGGTTTAAAACATATTCTTCATGCAGGAAAAAGCCTCAGAAATAAGGAGTACTACACTTCTGGTCTCACTGACAGTCACTGCCAGCGTAGATGTAATCCATATACATACTCCGTACTGCAAGCACTGATCAAAAACCTGCTCCGTGTGTCTTATTTTTTTTTAATTCTTTTATATTTGTTTTTGTTTTAAACTTTTTAATAGACTTTTTAAAAATATTTTTGTCTTATAACTAATGTGTTCCACATGGCATATCTGAATAAAGACCACTTCAATATTTGAAAAAAAAAAAAAAAACTAACAGGACTTTACTTATCTTTAGTATTCTGTAATTTTCTATTTTCATTCATCGATTCCATTTGTTCTGTGCCGTCTCAAAGTGCCGGGACCAGGACCGGAGCTTTTCAATGCTCACGGGACTAGAGCCGGAGCCTTTTCCTGCATGAAGAATATGTTTTAAACCTGATTATATAACTAGATCAACAGGAGTGGGGTGTAATTGACTGAATTGAGACCTCTTCATATGAGTGGAGTATTGACTTCTGTTATATACCATACTAGTATTTTAGCCCTTTACATTAACGGGTGCTAGAATATATGTCTGTCTGTCTTTCTTTATTTCTTTCCGTCTCTCTCTCCCTCCCGCTGTCTTTGTTTCTGTCTGTCTCTCTCCCTGGCCCCCTTTGTCTGTCTGTCTTTCTGTGTCTCTCCCTGCCCCTGTGTCTTTCTTCTTTTCTTTCTGTCTGCCTTCCTCCCGCTGTCTGTCTTTCTTTCCCCCCCACTTCCTTGTGCAGCAGCCACAGCAGCATTCCCTCCCCCTCCATGTCCCTGTGCAGCAGCATTTCTCCCCACCCTACTTCCCTATATGAATGGGCTTTAGAAAGGTGGATGTGATGCCCATGTAGCAGTGCATACTGACTATGTAGAGAGGTCTGTCTTGGTGTCTCTTAGGGAGTGCATATCACTGTGCGTCCGTTGTGTTTAGGAGCACGTCCCTCCGTGTGTGCGTGGAGTTGCGGCACTCCCGCTGGCAGCCGCAGGGTGGCACTGTGATCCGGGCAGGGCCGTGGCTCCCTCACTCAGCGAGCGAGACCTGGGCGGGCGGCGGCAGGCTGGGCCTCGCGGTGCACGGAATTGCAGAGTGGTGGCTGCTGTAGCCTCCAGCCCGGCCCTGAGATGTCCGGCAAAATTGTGAAAGCAGAACAGTCACCGGCAGTGTGGGGCAGTTGTAAGCGCGCATGCGCACTCCTTCCTCCATGGAAATACAGATCAGGCAAAACGCAGGTAGGAGTGCGCATGTGCGCTTAGCATTTTATTATATTAGATACAACAGGGTCAGACACTAAGCTATCAGCTGTGTGTCCCTGCTCTTTCGAATAGCTGGTTCAGTCCTTGGTTTTTTACAGCTCTTTATTACAACAAAGAGTTACTCTTATCTGAAAATGTGTGGTCATTCTGTTACGTGGATCTCACGGTTTTATTGTAAAGATTGCTATGATTTGTGTTTAAGTTCTTCTGTAGATCTTGGACTATTATATGCTAAATGTTTTCTGGCAATTCTGCTCTAGTTCACTGAAACTACTAATTTTGCAACAATATGTTCCATGAACTTCCATTTTCAAAACATGGGGCTCCTTTTACGAAGGCACAGTAGCGGTTTAATGCGCATAATACCGCACGCTAAGCCACCGGAAGCGCTAGCCGCTACCGCCTCCTCTTGAGCAGGCGGTAGTTTTTAGGCTAGCGCAGGGGTTAGTGCGTGATTAAAACGTCACGTGCGTTAAAGCCGCTACCGCGGCTTCGTAAAAAGAGCCCACAGTTCTTAGATCCAGAATGATGAAGGTGCTTCCCTTTTAAAAGGAAAGGAGAAAACAAGGCTAGCCAGAGGCTTTCACTTCTGAAAAGATTTTGGGGGGAGGTGAGGGGGATCCAAGATGGTGCAGTAGTCGCCATATCTTAGTTTAACCTCATACCCCTCTGAGAATTTCACTAAAGCTGACTTGTATTGAGCTGTAAAACATGCAGTATTCCAGCAGAAACAAAAATTTATCAGAGTTCCCTGCTTGCAGATTTGGAGTGTCGAGTTTTGTTTTGTTTTCTTTTTATTTGCATTTACAATGAGCAAGCAAAGAATATGCATGAGGAATAAAGCCAAGGACAATAAACAAATTTAACTGTAATATAGAGAATATAGAGAAAAAATACAAAAAAAACCCATAAAATGAAGGCACAAGAGCTTCCTATAAATCTATTAAAGAAAAGGAAGGAAGATCCTTTAAGAAATAAAGGCAGATATTGCAAATACAGTACAGTAAAACCTTAAATTTTAACTTGATAAACCTGTCATGCCCAACCAACATGCTAAAACAATTACAAACAGTCCAAAATACAGCTCTTAGACTGATTTACTCGCTGAAATAATATGACCACATAACCGCCTACCGAGATTCACACTGGCTCCCAGTACAAGCACACATACAATACAAATTCCCTAGCAACAGCAGCAGATGAATCCAGAGACCAATGGGATAGCCCACATCTACCAACAGGCGGAGATAGAGAAACTGATTAAAAGGAGGTCCTATTGGCTGGCACTCCTCCTGTTTATCCAGTATTCTCTATCTCCCAGCAGGAAAGGGTCGCTATTCAACTAGCTCCTGAATTCTGGCTGTGGCTGGAAACTTATTTTCTCCTGTTGAGGTTTATCTTCAGTGAGACTGCCATTCTGTTTCTCCTGTTGAGGTTTCTCTTCAGTGAGCTGGCAGTGCTATTTCTCCTGTTGAGATTTTCTCTTCAGTGAGACAGGGGTGTCCGGCTGAACAGTGCCGGCTTTAGGGTTACACCTGGGCCCCGCCCCCCCCCAGGTCACTGCCTCACCCTCCCTCCAGTGATAGAGGGTCTAACTGGGTCTCTAGTTTTTCTTCTTTCCCTTAAAAAAAACAGAGACCTCACTGGCTATTTCTGCTTGTGCACTATCAGGGGTGCTCCACCGGTACATACCGGCGTCTGTCAGCTCTGTCAGCCAGGTTGTGAGTATTCCTTTTTTACATTGCATCTGCGGTTATGTTTTCTAGTGGTGTTGGAGCTGTGGGTTTTGGTTTGGAGTTGTCTTAGGACTGCACCCTATTTAAAGTCCTAAATGGAAATGGACCAAGCTATTTAAACAACCGCCTAATCAGGAGAAACACATCCAGACCAAGGAGAACTCAAGCACACTTTACCCACCTCCCAATCAAAGGTATACAAAGCAAAAAAATATACGATGGACTATTAGCCACCAGAGCAGCAAAATTAGACACCTTTCCAATCTACTGACTATGGCGCCCAACTACAAAACATTCAGGAAAAAACTTAAAACCTTTCTATTCAAGAAATTTATTAAATGATCTAACTAAACCTGATCGACCCTCCACAGACCCTGATGCATACATCTATTAACCATGTATTCTCCCTGGAAATGCCCAGGGCAACTCTTATTGTAAACCGCCTAGAACTGAAAGGTATTGGCGGGATAGAAGACACTAAATATAATGTAATGTAAACAAGCAAGGTCTTGCAATACAAGTACATACAGTATACATGCGTCACATTGCAGTATGAGTATGTATAGTGTGTTTGGGTTGTCTGAGTTTCCATTATTTCTTATGGGGAAATTCGCTTTGATATATGAGTGTTATCCCAGGACAAGCAGGCAGGTATTCTCACTAGTGGGTGATGTCATCCGACAGAGCCCCGATACGGACGTCTCACAAGCATATTTTGCTTGAAGAAACTCAGAAGTTTCGAGATGCCCGCACCGCGCATGCGCCAGTGCCTTCCCGCCCGAAGCTCCGGGCGTGTCTCCTCAGTTCTTTTCTTTCCGCGGAGCTGAAAGTTTTACTTCAATTCTGCGCTGACTGAATTTCCGTTTTTGCCTTCTAATTGCTGCGATTTTGGGTTTATTTTACTCTTTATCGTGTCTTTTCTTTGTTTTTATTCTTTTTTTAAAAAAAAAATTTTCTTCCGGCGAGTCGGCCGGGTCGGCCACGTGGCTCAGGCCCCGCGCCTTCGATCTCGCGGCGGAGCTTTTTCGGCCTATGTCCCGGCCAATCACCGGTTTTAAAAAGTGTAGCAAGTGCCAGCGCGCGATTTCGCTGACGGACCCGCATCGACACTGCCTGCAGTGTCTTGGTCCAGAACATTTCCCGAAATCGTGCCGGCCTTGTTCCACTCTTACAGCGCGGGCGTTTAAGCGGCGCTGTCTATTGTGTGAGTCGATGTTCAAGATGGAAGCTGTTAAGGAACCTTCGGCTTCGACTTCATCGGCCGCTTCGCCTGTCCATGCGAAGCCAGCGACTACTCCTGCTACTCCGGGCCTTCTGAAGCCGGCTTCGTTCACTCCGGCTTCGGCCCCGAGTTCAGCGCCGGTGCCTGTCCCCGTCTCCTCGGCTCAGGTACTGCCTTCCACCATTCCTCCCGTGGTCATTAAGGTGCCGAAAGCTTCCAAGCAGAAGCACTCGACCACGAAGGAGCGCGAAGACCATGCTGGAGGACCCCTTTTCGGTGCGGATCCCTCCATATCGGCTTCGCTACGGTCCCTCTTGGAAGCTCAATTTGTCGAGCTCATGCAAACTATGGGACCCAGGTTAATTGCCTCCATCCAGGGTGACCTCCCGGTCCCGATTCCGGGGGGCGGACCGCCCCCTCCTCCTCCTTGCCAGTCGATCTCGCTACTTAGCGAGGAGGAGCGACGTAGGGCGGCCGGTCCCTCGAGGCGGGCTTCCTTCAGCGACATGCCTCCTCCTTTGGAGCCCATCACGCCTCCACGCCAACAGGGCGGGAATCCTCCTGTAGGTAATCGAAGCCCTGGGCATAGCAAGTCTCAGGAAGAGTTCTTCCGCAACCCATACCAGGCCTGGGCTGCGTCGCGTGAAGCGTCGACCATTCAGCCTCTTCGATCTACAGCTTCGAGTCCCATTCACTCGCTGGAAGCTTCGGGGGACCATGCGAAGTATCGTCATTCTTGCTCTCCCTCCAGGCACCGTGAGGGGCATCGGTCCAGGCATTCATCACGGCACTCCTCGCGCCACTCTGAGGTTTCGCCGCAGAAGAAGCTGCCACGTCTGGGGTACTCTTCCTCTGACATGTCTCCCCCGGAGGGGCTGGAGTACGAGGAACCGTCTACCTCTTTTTCTCCCTGTCGATCCCAAGTCTCTCTGGATCCTGAGGCCTCAACTTCGTCCAGTCCCTCTCGGAGACCTGTACTGGCAGACCAGTTGTCTTTTTCTTCTTTTCTCAGACAGATGGCTGATGACTTGGATGTTACTTTGGACACTGGGTCTCGATATTCTAAAGAGTATCTCGACACCATGCACTTGCCTCACCCTCCTGCCGAGTCTCTTCGACTGCCTCTCCATAAATTGCTTGATCAGACATTTATGAGATGTTTTGAGACGCCTTATTCTATTCCTGCGGTCCCGGGCAAATTGGATGCACGATACCGCACAGTCCATCACAAGGGGTTCGAGGGCTCTCAACTCTCTCATCAATCCCTGCTGGTCGAATCCTCCCTCAAGCGATCTCATCCCTCCCAAGTGTATGCCTCTGTGCCACCGGGTCGCGAGGGCAGGACGATGGATAAGTTTGGGAGGAGAATCTACCAGAACTCGATGATGGCTTCCCGAGTTCTTAATTATAATTTCTACTTTGCATCTTATTTGGAGTTCGTCTTGCCTGTACTTCGAAAATTTTCTCCCTACATCGATTCTCAGGCTCGATTTGAATTCGAGGAAGTGGTAGCCTCGCTTTCCCAGCTTCGTCTCCAGCTTATGCAATCCTCGTACGATGCCTTTGAGCTTTCGGCACGTGCTGCTGCCTGTTCTGTGGCCATGCGTCGGTTGGCATGGCTTCGGACCATTGACATGGACCTGAACCTCCAGGACAGGCTTGCCAATGTGCCTTGTGCGGGAGCGGATCTGTTTGACGAGTCCATCGAGACAGTGACGAAGAAACTTTCTGACCATGAAAAGTCTTTTCAATCTATCCTTCGGCCTAAGCCCAAGCCTCAACAGTCTCGACCTTCTAGACCGCCCTTGATCTATCAGCGGCGTTACACTCCGAGGCAGGCTCCGGCTGCGAGACAACCAGCGAAGAGGCAGCCTCCTCAGAAGGCTCAACAGAAACCTCAACCGCCGGCTGCACCCAAGGCTACTCAGCCTTTTTGACTCCATCCCAGGGAGCATAACCGACATCGTTCTGCATCCCCCTGTTTTTCCTATCGGGGGTCGCCTCCACCATTTTTATCATCGATGGGAGGCTATTACCACCGACCTCTGGGTCCTTTCCATCGTAAGAGAAGGATACTCTCTTCAATTCCGTCGGGTCCCTCCGGACCACCCTCCAAGGGAGTATCCTTCCAACTTGACACAGACCGCCCTCCTTCTTCAGGAAGCTCAAGCTTTGCTCCGGCTTCGGGCCGTCGAGCCGGTCCCGGTGGACCAGCACAACCGGGGTTTTTACTCCTGGTACTTCCTCGTCCCGAAGAAGACGGGCGACCTGCGACCCATTCTGGACCTTCGGGTCCTCAACAAGTTCTTGGTCAAGGAGAGGTTTCGCATGCTGACCCTTGCTTCTCTCTACCCCCTCCTCGAGCAGAACTCTGGATCTCAAGGAGGCCTACACTCACATTCCCATTCATCCGGCCTCCCGCAAGTTCCTCAGATTTCGGGTGGGACATCTACATCTGCAGTATCGAGTGCTTCCATTCGGCCTGTCCTCGTCTCCCAGAGTCTTCATGAAGTGTCTGGTGGTGGTGGCCGCTGCACTCCGGAACAGGGGTCTTCAGGTGTTTCCCTACCTCGACGACTGGCTCATCAAGGCCCCCTCAGCTCCAGAGGTCATTTCGGCGACCCTGGCTACGATTTGCTTCCTGCAGAGTTTAGGCTTCGAGATCAACTTCCCCAAATCTCATCTACAGTCTACCCAGTCTCTTCCCTTCATCGGGGCGGTCCTGGACACCATTCAACTTCGAGCATTCCTTCCTCCTCAGCGCATGGATGCTCTTCTTCATCTCTGCCAGTCTGTGTCTTCTCGCCAGTTCATCTCAGCGAGACACATGATGGTCCTCCTGGGCCACATGGCCTCTACAGTTCATGTGACGCCTTTTGCCAGACTCCATCTCAGAATTCCTCAGTGGACCCTGGCTTCTCAATGGACTCAGGTGTCGGACCTGTTGACTCGACACATCATAGTCACTCCTGCTCTTCGGCAGTCTCTACTTTGGTGGATGACCTCTTCGAATCTATCCAGAGGTTTGCTATTTCACACTCCTCCCCACCAGAAGGTTCTCACAACCGATTCCTCGACCTATGCCTGGGGGGCTCATCTGGATGGGCTTCGCACTCAGGGATTCTGGACCAGTGCGGACCGACTCCATCAAATCAATCTTCTGGAGCTCAGAGCCATCTTCTATGCTCTTCAAGCTTTTCAACATCTGCTTCACGACATGGTGGTCCTCATTCGCACAGACAACCAGGTCGCCATGTATTATGTAAACAAGCAAGGGGGCACGGGCTCGTCCTCCCTCTGCCAGGAAGCTCTCAGAGTCTGGGATTGGGCGGTTCGCCACAATGCCTTCCTCAAGGCTGTCTACATTCAGGGAAAGGACAATGTCTTGGCAGACAACTTGAGTCGTCTCCTCCAGCCTCACAAATGGACTCTCCATTCCGACCCCCTTCATCAGATCTTTGCTCAATGGGGGACGCCTCAGATAGACCTCTTTGCGGCTCCCCACAACTTCAAACTGCCTCACTTTTGCTCCAGGATCTACACTCCTCATCGCCTCGAGGCAGATGCCTTTCTGCTGGATTGGGGGAATCGCTTTCTGTATGCATTTCCTCCGTTTCCTCTCATTCAAAAGACTCTGGTCAAGTTGAGATCCGACCAGGCCACCATGATTCTAATAGCTCCTCGGTGGCCCAGGCAACCTTGGTTCTCCCTTCTGCTTCAACTCAGCAGCAGGGAGCCGGTTCTTCTTCCAGTGTTTCCGTCACTACTTACTCAACATCAAGGATCACTGCTTCATCCCAACCTGCAGTCTCTCCACCTGACAGCTTGGTTCCTCTCAACGTAACTCCTCACCAGTTTGCCCAGGCGGTGAGGGATGTCTTGGAGGCTTCCAGGAAGCCTGCTACTCGTCAATGCTGCTCCCAGAAATGGACTAGATTTTCTTCCTGGTGTGTTTCCAATTCCAAGGAGCCTCAGCGAGCCTTCCTATCCTCTGTATTGGACTATCTTCTACACCTGTCTCAGTCTGGTCTCAAGTCTACATCTATTTGAGTCCACCTGAGTGCTATTGCGGCTTTCCATAAGCCTCTACAAGGGAAACCTCTCTCTGCTCATCCTGTGGTTTCCAGATTTATGAAAGGACTTTTCCATGTCAATCCTCCTCTCAAACCTCCTCCAGTGGTTTGGGATCTCAATGTTGTCCTTTCTCAGCTTATGAAACCTCCTTTTGAGCCTCTCAACAAGGCTCCACTTAAGTTTCTCACCTGGAAAGTGGTTTTTCTGGTGGCCCTCACTTCTGCTCGCAGGGTCAGTGAGCTTCAGGCCTTAGTAGCGGTTCCACCTTTCACAGTATTTCATCATGACAAGGTGGTCCTTCGCACTCATCCGAAATTCCTGCCTAAAGTGGTCTCTGAATTTCATCTCAACCAATCCATAGTGCTTCCTGTGTTTTTTCCAAAGCCTCATTCTCATCCTGGAGAATCAGCTCTTCACACTCTGGACTGTAAAAGTGCTTTGGCTTTCTACCTGGATCGCACCAAACCACACAGAACTGCTCCTCAACTTTTCGTCTCTTTTGATCAGAACAAGTTGGGACGACCTGTATCGAAGCGCACCATCTCCAACTGGATGGCGGCCTGTATCTCTTTCTGCTATGCCCAGGCTGGATTACCCCTTACCTGTAAGGTCACAGCCCATAAGGTCAGAGCAATGGCAGCCTCTGTAGCCTTCCTCAGATCGACACCGATTGAGGAGATTTGTAAGGCTGCCACTTGGTCCTCGGTTCATACATTCACCTCTCATTATTGTCTGGATACTTTCTCCATACGGGATGGACAGTTTGGCCAAACAGTATTACAAAATTTATTCTCCTAAGTTGCCAACTCTCCCTCCATCCCATTGAGGTTAGCTTGGAGGTCACCCACTAGTGAGAATACCTGCCTGCTTGTCCTGGGATAAAGCAATGTTACTTACCATAACAGTTGTTATCCAGGGACAGCAGGCAGCTATTCTCACGTCCCACCCACCTCCCCTGGGTTGGCTTCTCGGCTATCTACCTGAACTGAGGAGACACGCCTGGAGCATCGGGCGGGAAGGCACTGGCGCATGCGCGGTGCGGGCATCTCGAAACTTCTGAGTTTCTTCAAGCAAAATATGCTTGTGAGACATCCGTATCGGGGCTCTGTCGGATGACATCACCCACTAGTGAGAATAGCTGCCTGCTGTCCCTGGATAACAACTGTTACGGTAAGTAACATTGCTTTTTGGATTACAAGCATGTGTTTGGAACGAATTATGCTCGTAAATCAAGGTTTTACTGTATATAATTCAATAAACCAAAAGGCACAGTAGGTAGAAAAAGGAATCTAAAAGTACACTAAACATTCTTTAACTTCCAAAGCTATATTAATTAATGCTGGCTTTTACAATGCTGTGGTAGAGGTTTCGACCGTGGACCGGTGAGCATTAGAGCATTTACCTCACTGGCCTGCAGTAGAAACATCTACAAAGGCTTGTAAAAGGAGCCCTAAATCCCCTGGACCATGGGAATCTGTGCCACTTGTCTATTGTCAAGAAAAATTTAAGCTGTTTAATCATAATCAGTATTTCCATTAAGATCACAGTCAAGACTCTCAAGTTTTCTAACTCCCAAATAAAAATGGGCCTCGCCTACAGAAAAAAACTGATCAAGCTGTGCATTCAAGGCCCTGGCAATAGCACACAAAAGAACTTATGCCACCACCCCCTCCTACATAAAATCCAAGCTACCCATCTACATCCCCACCCGCATCCTCCGCTCAGAAACGGAGATACGCCTATGCATTGCCCCCGGAAGGTCCCTCCTCTCAGAAATCGCCCGCAAACGCTCCTACAGCCACTTCATTCCCCAACTCTGGAACCAACTCCCCCCTCAACTCAGACTACAGAACTCACTAATGACATTCCGGAAAATGGTTAAGACATAAGAACATAAGAAATGCCTCCGCTGGGTCAGACCTAAGGTCCATCGCACCCAGCAGTCCGCTCACGCGGCGGCCCATCAGGTCCAGGACCTGTGCAGTAATCTTTTATCTATACCCCTCTATCCCCTTTTCCAGCAGGAAATTGTCCAATCCTTTCTTAAACCCCAGTACCGTTCGCTGCCCTATAACGTCCTCTGGAAGCGCATTCCAGGTGTCCACCACACGTTGGGTAAAGAAGAACTTCCTAGCATTTGTTTTGAATCTGTCCCCTTTCAACTTTTCCGAATGCCCTCTTGTTTTTTTATGTTCTGAAAGTTTGAAGAATCTGTCCCTCTCTACTCTCTCTATGCCCTTCATGATCTTGTAAGTCTCTATCATATCCCCTCTAAGTCTTCTCTTCTCCAGGGAAAAGAGACCCAGTTTCTCCAATCTCTCAGCGTATGAAAGGTTTTCCATCCCCTTAATCAGTCGTGTCGCTCTCCTCTGACCCTCCTCTTCAACTAAAGGTCACCCTCAGTCTACACCCAACCCCCTTAAACCCCACCTCTACCCTTCTTTCTCCATTCTAATCTTCTGCCTAAATTTCTGTATAGTCCACTCTCAGCCTATACTCAAATAACTTGTATCCAAACTAAACTACTTATATTTAAACTACTGTTATTGAGGCTTTTCTTTAAAAATGAACAAAAAGAATTCCTAGGACCAAGAGTTCAAATGTACCTTGATCTTTCAAGAGAGACTCAAAAACGATGTCGAATTTCTTCTTTTGAGACCAGGGGTCATTCTGTTAGTGGCGACTTTTTTACCTGAGATATTCTTGTAAGTGTATTATATGCCATCGTTCAGTTAAATATGTTTTGTTTGTTTGTTTTTTTGAACCTTATCAGTTAACTGCTTTCTTGGCTACGTCCCGAATAGATGGCGGAACAACGATAAGTGCTCTAGAAGTTTAATAAGTATCTCCTACCTCAGCACTACGTTTAGCATATTTCTTAACTGATTATAATTTACCTTCTTTTCTCGCTTATAAGAAATCTTGGATCTTAAGTTGAGGACTTGAGCTGTGTTAGATGAAATTATTAATGTCCTTTTAAGGACCATCAAGGTATTAAGATTTTATACCTTGAGAGAATTATTCTGTCTAACCAACTTTCTGTACAAGTGTTTACTTGATCTGTAAATGTGAAAACTTATAAATATTTAAAAAAAAAAAGATCGCAATCAGATATTTGCAGAGAAAGTGTAAAAAGAAATGCGTGCCCCAGGTCAAGACTTCAGACATTATGAACAAAATCCATTTCCTTTTTTTCTTTATCTCAGCACGGATATCAGGAAAGATCCAAACTTTTGCTCCCAGAGTTGCTCATGATTCTCAAAATATATAATGTGACCCAGATTTTATCAGGTTCTAACACAAATCTTACAAGAAGAGATCTCCACAGTCTCTTCCTCTAAAGATGTTTCTAACATTTATTTTAAAGCAAGTACAATAAGGATATCGTACAGTTTTCTCTGTTTCAAGGTTGCTTCTTCCAATAAAACATTGAGATCTGGAAAAAATATGAGCAAGTTTATTTTTAAGACCTGAGAAATCTTCTTTATTTGTTCCAAAAAGGATCATCTGGGGGGGAAATAGAAAAACTTGTAATTGTGTCCCCACATTTCACCTGGCAGAAAAAACTCTTGCTGGATAATTCTTCGTTCATTCTAATAATGCAGCTAGGCATCCATGCGGCTTTGTGCATTATGAAATACAGTGGTACCTTGGATTACGAGCATAATCCGTTCCAGGAGTATGCTCGTAATCCAAAATGCTAGTTTATCAAAGCGAGTTTCCACATAGGAAATAATGGAAACTCGCTTTGATATGTTCCCCCCCTCCACGAGAACCGGCATTGCTCCCCCCGAAGGCCTCCCCTGCGATGCGGCACCCCTCCCCCTCCCACGATGCGGCACTCCCCCCCCCCCCCCGACGCATCGGGCACCCCCCTGCTGCGATTGGACACCCCCCACCGCTTCACCGCTTCATACCGTCATCTGGGCACCGGCACCGGCATGTCCTGTGCTTGGTACCGGTGCCCGAAGATCGGCCTCCTCTTCTACTGGGTCTTAAGCATCTGCGCATGCTCAAGGCCTGCGAGTTCACGTTCTGAACAGATTATGCTGAACGTGAACTCGCAGGCGCAGATGCTCAAGGCCCAGCAGAAGAGGCTGATCTTCGGGCACCGGCACCAAGCACAGGACATGCCGGTGCCCAGATTACGGTAAGAAGCAGCAGGGGGGGGTGCCCAATCGCGTCGGGGGAGGGCCGCGGGGGGGAGGGTGCCGGATCGCGGGGGGGCACTCATAAATTGAGCCACGCTCGGTTTCCGAGGCGCTGATTTTGAAAATTTTTGCTCGTCTTGCAAAACACTCGCAAACTGGTGCACTCGTAAACTGAGGTACCACTGTATGTAGATTCGGCAAGTAGCATTTGAGGCCTACACAGTCCATTGGTGTACAACCCAGTATTTGTTACATTTTAAGACATCGTAGTTGAAGATTTGAAACTTTTAGGCCATGATTTCCAAAAGATCCATTTGCTAGCTATTCATATGTGAGTAGGGTTGCCAGATTTTACTATAGTAAAATCTAGACTCCTTGACCCACCCACCCCAGACGGCATGCACGGATGCGACGCAGTGACCTCACTGCGTTTGTCTGCACATGCATGGATGCTCCTTTCCGACGCGATTTTGTCGGGAAGCTTTTCAAAACCCGGACAAAGTGCAGGGTTTTGAAAATCCGTCTGGACCCGAGGACATGTCTGGGGAAATCTGGACGTCTGGTAACCCTACCCCCCGACTCCTCCTCCATACCTTCCGGCACTACACCATATGGTAGCCTGCTGGCTGCCCCTTTCAACTCCTCAGTCCACCTTCATGTCGCCATCCATAAGCTATGGGTCAAGGTGGGGCTGCAGCCGCACTTGAATGTTTACTTCCTCATATTTAATCCTTGCAGGGTTTGGGTTAGCTTTCCTGTCATCGGGTTCCCATTTCAGGTGGTCGTGCTCTGTGCCGATGTCAACCTGGTGACGGGACTAAATCGTGCGACAACCGAGCGCAAGGTTGACGGCGCGCTGAAGAAAAGCACTATTTTAAAGGGCTCCGACGGGTGGTGTGGGGGTGGGGAACCCCCCACTTTACTTAACAGACATTGCGCTGGCATTGTGGGGGTTTTGGGGGGTTGTAACCCCCACATTATACTTAAAACTGAACTTTTTCCCTAAAAAACAGGCAAAAAGTTTGGTTTCAAGTATAATGAGGAGGGTTACAACCCCCCCAAACCCCCCACAACGCCAGCGCGATGCCTGCTAAGTAAAATGGGGGGGTTCCCCACCAACACCCCCCGTCGGAACCCTTTAAAATAGTGCTTTTCTTCGGCGCGCCATCAACCTTGCGCTCAGTTGTCTGCGCGCCGTTGTCTCGCGTGATTTTGTCTATGAACCGTCAACCTAGTCCTAAAAATCTTAATTTGAATTTTAAGAATTAATTATACGAATTTGGGGGGGAGATGAAAATAGTTTTTTGTGGTATGACATGTGGTCTTTGAAGTGCTTTTGTTTCTGTTTTTGACTTGACTCCAAAGGACTGTACAACTCTAGCAGCAGGTTCAGGAACATGTGGCGCTGGGGATGAGGAGGAGGATGAAGATGAAGGTGAAGCAGCAGATATGGAAGGTAAAACACTGCCCCGATAACCATTTAGTCTGTGAAGTAAAATGCATGGTTTATATCAGTGGTTCCCAAACCTGTCCTGGGGGGGGACCCCCAGCCAGTCAGGTTTTCAAGATATCCCTAATGAATATGCATGAGAGAGATTTGCATACCTGTCACTTCCATTATATGCAAATGTCTCTCATGCATATTCATTAGGGATATCTTGAAAACCTGACTGGCTGGGGGTCCCCCAGGACAGGTTTGGGAACCACTGGTTTATATGAACAGCATTGGGTTGGTTAAAGCATTTTCTATACCGTTCGTCAAAAGAAAATCAAAGCAGTTTACAACAATACAAGTAAATTAGTGGGAAATAAGAAAAATTATTCGGTTGCAATGTACCGTATTTTCGCGGATATAACGCGCACCGTTGTAAAACGCGCACAGGGGTATAGCGCGCAGAAATCACGATGATATGTACAAAAACTTTTCTATACCGCGCTCAGGCATATAACGCGCATGCTGCCCGACTCTCCTCTGGCCACCCCGACTCTCCTTTCGCTCTCCCCGACTCTCCTCTGGCCACCCCGACTCTCCTCTGGCCACCCCGACTCTCCTTTCGCCCTCCCCGACTCTCATCTGGTTGCCCCGACTCACCCTGACTTTCGGTGCACTGCCCCGACTCTCCTCTGGTTGCCCCGACTCACCCTGACTTTCGGTGCACTGCCCCGACTCTCCTCTGGTTGCCCCGACTCACCGTTCACCCGCCCTGACTTTCGGTGCAATGCCCCGCCTCTCCGTGCCTGTCCCCCTTGAAGGTCTGCCTGTCCCCCTTGAAGATCTGCCTGTCCCCCCTTGAAGTCCTGTCCCCATCCTGAAAGCCTGATGCCCCCCCTCGACGTCCGATTCTTCTCCCCCCTCGGCAGGACCACTCGCACCCCCACCCCGAAGGACCGCCGACTCCCCGACAATATTGGGCCAGGAGGGAGCCCAAATCCTCCTGGCCACGGCGACCCCCTAACCCCACCCCGCACTACATTACGGGCAGGAGGGATCCCAGGCCCTCCTGCCCTCGACGCAAACCCCCCTCCCTCCAACGACCGCCCCCCCCCCAAGAACCTCCGACCGACCCGCGACCCCCCTGGCCGACCCCCCCACCCCCCTTCCCCGTACCTTTGGAAGTTGGCCGGACAGACGGGAGCCAAACCCGCCTGTCCGGCAGGCAGCCAACGAAGGAATGAGGCCGGATTGGCCCATCCGTCCTAAAGCTCCGCCTACTGGTGGGGCCTAAGGCGCGTGGGCCAATCAGAATAGGCCCTGGAGCCTTAGGTCCCACCTGGGGGCGCGGCCTGAGACACATGGTCGGGTTTGGCCCATGTGCCTCAGGCCGCGCCCCCAGGTGGGACCTAAGGCTCCAGGGCCTATTCTGATTGGCCCACGCGCCTTAGGCCCCACCAGTAGGCGGAGCTTTAGGACGGATGGGCCAATCCGGCCTCATTCCTTCGTTGGCTGTCTGCCGGACAGGCGGGTTTGGTTCCCGTCTGTCCGGCCAACTTCCAAAGGTACGGGGAAGGGGGGTGGGGGGGTCGGCCATGGGGGTCGCGGGTCGGTCGGAGGTTCTTGGGGGGGGGCGGTCGTTGGAGGGAGGGGGGTTTGCGTCGAGGGCAGGAGGGCCTGGGATCCCTCCTGCCCGTAATGTAGTGCGGGGTGGGGTTAGGGGGTCGCCGTGGCCAGGAGGGTTTGGGCTCCCTCCTGGCCCGATATTGTTGGGGAGTCGGCGGTCCTTCGGGGTGAGGGTGCGAGTGGTCCTGCCGGGGGGGGGGGGATGTATCGGACGTCGGGGAGTCGGCCGGGCAAGAGGGCTTGGGCTCGCTCTTGCTCCGATCGTGGATGCGGGTGCGGGTGGGAGCGCGTGCGAGCGGTCGTTCGGGGTGGGGGTGCGAGCGGTCCTGCTGGGGGGGTGAATCGGGCGTCGGGCGGGGTGGGAACTATGTTTAAAAACTTTTGTATACCGCGCTCAGGCATATAACGCGCGAGGGGTATGCGCGGTACGTAAAATCACGTATAACGCGCGCGTTATATCCGCGAAAATACGGTACTCGTGGAGAAAGGAGAAAAAGCTATGATTTGTCATTATTACAAATCTGCAAGCAAAGCCATCCACCAGTGCAAATAGAAATAAAAGGATCCAGTTGCTTTATCTATGCATCTGAAAAAGCCAAAGAAAAATAAGTTTTAAGACCAGACTTTAAACCTTCTTAAAATTCAGCTGGGATCTTTTGGGGCCCCAGCAAGAAATGCAAGGGCTAAATAGTAAATCATAAATTCTTGCGTACAGTCCAGTCATGCCTTAGCTACGGAGGGAAGCGGAAGATGATGTTGAGACTGGAAGAAAAAACCTTAGTGGAAGTACAAGGTGTCAAGAGATTTAGAAAGCTAGGCACGCCCATATAAAAATTTAGATAAGCCAATATTAAAATATTGAACTTAATCCAAAAGGAGTTCAGCAACCAGTAGTATTCTTTAAAGAGTGGAGACTAGCGACTATACTTGAGTGCACCAAGTACAGCAGACCCTCAATATTCGCGGGGGTTAGGGGCACAGCCGGCCCGCGAATAGGGAAAATCGCAAATAATTTTGGGGGCCGGCTCTGACCCACCCCCACCTCCCTCCTGCATCCCCGACCTTACCTGGTGGTCTAGCGGCGATGCTGGGCAGGAGCGTTCTTCCTAGGCTCCTGCCCCATGCAGAGCCGTGCTGTGCACCCATGCTGTGAGTTCCTGTGATCTTACGAGACTACAACGGGAGTTTCTGTTGTAGTCTCGTGAGACCACAGGAACTCGCAGCATGGATGCTCTGCATGGGGCTCCTGCCTCGCATCGCCGCTAAACCACCAGGTAAGGTCTAGGGGATGTCCAGTCCAGCGTTTCTCAATTAAAAAAATCAAGGCTAAAAAAAACCTCATGAATAACCGAATTCCCAATTGGGGAAACCGCGAATCGGGAGGGGGAGCTGTAGTTTGATTGCTGTATTCTGTATTAACCGGAGGCAGTGTAGTAATCGCAGCAACCCATTATAAAATACATTACAGTAATCCAATCTACTAATCAGTAAGATAAAGATCAGAGTGCAGCTGACTACTTCTGAAGAAAAATTTACTTCCCTTTTTATGAAGCTGTGTTAGGGTTTTTTATTGCAGACCGCAGCAGTAAAAGCTCTAATGTGGTTTTATAAAAGGGGGGGAGGGGTTAGTGATTCTAATGAGTGGAGTACTTGAAAATAGGACCTAACCAATGAAACCAGTGGAATTTAGTAGCCAGAAAGAAAGCTGAAAATGAACTATGAAGAATAAATCTACTTTTTAGGATCGGCTCGGTACTTGTGACCTGGACTGACCACTCTTGAGACAGGATGCTGAGCTTAGTTGTGACTCAGCGTGGCTTTTCTTATATTCCTAAAATTATATTTTACATAAGTTTCAGGTATGGACAAATGGATATTCTTTTATTAAAGCCTTCACTTAGACCAGGGGTGTCAAAGTCCCTCCTCGAGGGCCGCAGTCCAGTCAGGTTTTCAGGATTTCCCCAATGAATATGCATGAGATCTATTAGCATACAATGAAAGCAGTGCATGCAAATAGATCTCATGCATATTCATTGGGAAAATCCTGAAAACCCGACGATTGCGGCCATCGAGGAGGGACTTTGACACCCCTGTCTTAGATTATACAGTCCTAAAAATAGCTTTCTCCTTTCTGCCCAAAGTGACCTGAACTGCAGAATTCCTTTGTTCTTTAATCAGTATGTTTTCAAGCAATTGAATGCTGTGATTGCTTCTCCTGCTAATTTCTGACTTTTTTAACAGAATATGAAGAGAGTGGGCTTCTGGAGACAGATGATGTAAGTCTTGTCTTTCTGGGGGACAGAAATAATTCAGAACCTTATGTGCCCAAGTCTTTTCTCCCATTTTCTCTTTATATGGAGCAAAGCTTAGTAAGGAAGGTCCATAAATGACCTGTACAATATGTCAAACTAGGTTTTCTGTATAACATAGGTTGGACTATTTTTCAAAATGGGACACATTAATGGAACCTGTGGGTTCTTTTCTCCAAAGGACTTTGCACCAGTTCTCAATGAGAAAAGTATGAGTATACAGTAGTACCTTGGATTACGAGTATAATCCGTTCCAGGAGCATGCTCGTAATCCAAAATGCTCGTTTATCAAAGCGAGTTTCCCCATAGGAAATAATGGAAACTTGCTTTGATGCGTTCCCCCCCACCCTCGAAGGCCCCCCCTGCGATCCGGCACCCCCCCTGCCTCAAACCGGCACCCCCCCGCCACGATCCCCCCCGACACGATTGGGCACCCCCCCCGACACGATCCGACATCCCCCCCCCGACACAATTGGGCACCCCCCCGCTTCTTACCCTCATCTGGGCACTCTAGAAGATCGGACTCCTCGTCTGCTGGGCCTTGAGCATCTGAGCATGCTTAAGGCCTGCGAGTTCACGTTCAGAACGTGACTACTGACTACTTCTGAAGTAGTCTGATTTCTGGGGATACTAACCTTCTTTCTTTGCCCACCCTCTCTATAAATAAACATAAGAGGGCAATTCTATAAAGATATTACAAAAAGATCATTTTCTATAAAGGAAAGTAGGCACTTGCAGTGTTATGTAAATGGGATTATGTTGTAATAAAATAAAAAAAATCACTAGTTTGCTTTGACTTTTTTTTTTTAATATTTATTCATTTTTAAAACTCACAATAAGTGTAACATAAAATACAATCATTTTATACTATAACATCACTTAATTTATCATCAAATTCTAACTTGCATCAAATATCCCCCCTCCCTTATTATTCACAAGCATAAGAAATCATAAAATATTCCCCCACCCTGGACATGACATTTCTGATAGAGAGCACCCTTTTGAATGGCTAGTTTTTTGTATGATGTGAAGTTGAAGATTTTGCTCTCTGTATAATTTTGAATTGTCAATAAAGAATTTCAAATAGAAAAAAAAACCCTTTTCTTTATGCTATACACTTCCCCCTCCCTATTTGCGGTTTTGACACTCATGGTTTCACATATTCGTGATTTTTTTTTTTGGGGGGGGGGTAGAAAAACCCATAGTTTAAGACGTTCCCGCCTCCCTCCCGCCTCACCTGGTGGTCTAGCGGGCTTTTGGGGCAGGAGCGATCTTCCTACGCTCCTGTCCTGTGTAGGTCGCCAATAGGAAATGGCTGCTGTGAGCTCCTGTCGTAGTCTCGAGAGACTACAGGAACTCATGGCAGTTATTTCCTATTGGAGATCTGCACAGGGCAGGAGCGTAGGAAGATCGCGCCTGCCCCGAAAATCCACTAGACCACCAGGTAAGGCCGGGGGGGAGGCAGGGGTGGGTCAGAGCCGGACGAGAAGTTATTCGTGGTTTTTATCAATTCGCGATCTGGCTCTGCCCCTATCCCCCATGAATATCGAGGGAGAAGTGTAGTATATCCGGTTATATACACACGTATGCTATTAAGCTTGAACACTAATGCCAGCCGTTGAGATGCTGTAAATGCTTGCATCTCGGTGCCGGGGATATGAAATGCTATGTTAAGCCCATAAGTTACAGAGGTAAGTGCGAGTCCTGTCCATATGTGTGCTCTGGAAGATACGAGGGCATTTACAGAATAGCACTTTGCTGGACTTTTTGGTGCTTACGTGCATATCAGATACATATATGCCTGCCAGTTATTCTAGTCAATTACATATGTATTTGGTACGTAAATTTTGTAGTCTGGATAACGGTCACCATCATTTTGGGTTAAAAGAAAAAATGATCGTACACATTTATATTATGTAGTGGGTCATGTTTCTTATACTTTTACATTGCCGTGATAATGAGTCCTGATACTGCAAATGTGACATAGCCTCATAGGAACTAAATGGGCTGTGTCGTATTTGCCACGCGACTTTGTAAAAGGGACCCTTTGGGCTCCTTTTACTAAGGTGCGCTAGTGTTTTTAGCGCACGCCAACCACGCGCTAAACGAAAAATACTAATGCAAGCTCTATGGAGGCGTTAGCGTTTAGCACGCGCCAAAACCGCTAGCGCACCTTAGTAAAAGGAGCCCTTAGACTCAAAAAACACAAAAAGAGTAAATTAATCCATATTATAGGAGAAAAGGAAATAATAAATAACCTCACCTAAATAAAGAAAAAGCAATGCAGGTTCTAAGGAATACCATTACCTAGAGCCATAATGCCATTAATTCACTAAGTTATCTAATCCCGCTCCCTCCATAAAAAGTGTTAAACTAATGATTTCAACAAAATCGGACAAATTGCTGGGAAAGAGGGGTTTCTAAATAGAGATATGAGGGCTGATTGAAAAGTAAAGACTTCCTCTGTTTTTCTTTCCAAAAAGTAGACATGGCACTGTTATGGGTCTTCTGAAGCTCATACATCGACATTTCTGAACCTGCAGTTGGACTGCCGTAGCCTTCATTGTTGGGTCACAGTGAGAAGAAGAACTTTGTACGTTTCATCATGGCAAATAAAGAAGATATATCTGTGAGAGTACGCCAGAGGGGTGTGATTGAATTTTGTGTTAAACTTGGAAAGAGCAGTAATAAAACTCTTGAAATGTTACGGCAAGCATATGGTGATGAAACAATTAGCCATACTGCGTACTCTTAAGAGCATAAGAATAGCCTTACTGGGTCAGACCAATAGTCCATCAAACCCAGTATCCCGTCTTTGCAGAGGCCGATCCAAGTCGCAAGTACCTGGAAAAATCCCAGAGCTGAGATTGTGATGTCATAATGCCTCATTCCACTAATACCTAAGAGCCAACCTTGTCAGTGATGTCACAATGGCTTGATTGTCCTATACTTGGCTCACATAAGAACCTAATAATCTTACTGGTCAGACCAATGGTCCATCTAGCCCAGTATCCCGTCTTCGCAGAGGCCAATCCAAGTCACAAGTACCTGGCAAAAACCCAAATAGTGGCAAAATTTCATGCTACCATCCCATGTCTCTCTTACAGTTGGGTCTTTCTCATCTGCCATGATGAAACATACAAAGTTCTTAATCTCACTGTGACCCAACAATGAAGACTACAGCCAGTCGGTAAGTAAGGGTAGGAGGTGCCCAGGGTCGTGGCGCTGACCCCCCCCTGCTCCTTCCTGCCCCCCACACCACACCCATGCTCTCCCTTTCCCCCACATACCTCTGTAAATCTTCACCAGCGTGGCTTCTCCAGTATGCCGCTCACGCCATGTTGGGTTTCCCTCTGATGTCACTTCCTGGCCCCGTGACCCAGAAGTGATGTAGAGGAGAATCAGGCCGGTGTGAGCAACAGGCAGGAGAAGTTGCTAGCGCTGGTGAAGATCTACAGAAGTACAGGGTGGGTGGGGAGGGATGGCACGAGTTGGGCGGAGAGGTGTTGGCGCCTGGGACGTTCCGCCCTACCCCCCCCCCCTCCTTACTATGCTACTGACTATGGCAGTCCAACTACAGGTTCAGAAATGTCAATATTCTGTATGAGCTTCACAAGAACCAGCACAGTGTTGCCATATCTACTTCTTGGAAAGAAAACCAGAGGCAATTATTGCTTTTCAATCAGCCCTCGAGGTATTCCCCTGCTAGATAATGAAACTCGTACATGGAAATTTCAACAGCAGCACTTGAGGTTTAAGCTGAAGGAAGGACCTTCTATGAAGCTCTGTGGCAGCAGCCACATCAGTGAATATCTGAATCTTATGGCCATAAAATAAAGCGTTCTTATGGCTTTATCCTTCACAGATGAGAAGATACCAAGATACTGCAGGTCTGCTAGCCCTTACTTTGAATAACTGAATATACTAGCCATAGGCAAACAGTACATCCAGACAGTTTTACCAGTGCTCCACAGCAGTAAATAGAATTTCCCCTGAGCTAGTCTGCAATAATGTTATTTTCTCAAAACTTACCTTGGTTTGCTGTTGGTCAGGAATATTAAACTAAACCTTAGGCTTTATATACCGCATCTTCTCTATAACAATAGAGCTTGGCACGGTTTACAAAAATTTAGAAAAGAGAACAAGTACAATATGAATTTGGGATAGTATGGAGAGGAGCGGAATTTACAACTTTGAAAATAGCCAAGTTTTCAGATGTTTTCAAAATAAGTTGGAAAGAGTCCAGATCGTGTAGTTGAACAGAAAAATTATTCCACAACGCAGTCATTTTGAAAAGTAGAGATTTCCCTAATTTGCCAATGTAGATAACGCCTTTTGACGTTGGAAAAGACAATTTAAATTTTTGAGTAGATTGGTGATATCAGATCTTACAGAATTCCAAGACAGGGGAATTAAAGGGGGAAAGATGCCATGCAAGATCTTGAATGTTAAGCAGGCGCATTTAAAGTAAACCCTCGAAATTATTGGAAGCCAATGAAGTTTTTGTAGAAGCGGAGAGACATGATCAAATTTACTTTTTGCAAAGATCAGCCTGTCTGCAGTATTCTGAATCAATTGAAGGCTTTTTGGTCAGGCTTAAATAGACTGAATTACAATAATCCAGCTTCGAAAGAATAATTGATTGAACAAGGACAGCAAAGTGTTGTTGATGGAAATAGGATCTCACTTTCCTCAACATATGGAGACTAACCATGCCAAGTCGAAGACTGAGGCCACTAAACTCATGTCTGTTGTCCAGCTATTTGACCCCTGGCCGAGATAGCCACATAAACCATCCAGGCTAAGCCAAACAACCCTTCTCGGTTTTTTTAACATGCATTTCTTTTACTGCTAATAGTTAATGTAATGCTTTTCCTTTTAAATTGTGAATAGGCAACACTTGACACCAGACAACTGGAAGTCAACAAATTGAAAACCGAAATTGGCGGTGAAGATGCAATCCTGCAAACTAGAACTTACGATCTCTATATCACATATGACAAGTATTACCAAACTCCAAGACTCTGGTTATTTGGCTATGATGAGGTAATTGCTTGCAGCTTTGTCTCTGGTTTTACAGCCTTTTTAATGGGTTTCTTTGCATCCAGTAGTGCAAGCCGATGGTTAGAGTCCAAGCAAAGATCTTTGATTTATGCCACAATTGAATCTGCGACCAAAATTAGCTGCTTGGTTTTGGCAGAAACTGAAAGCATTAATGAAATCACAGACAGACTGATACCACTCATTCCTGCCCTGTGTTGCTGCTCCATAGCAATTCTCAAAATTCACATATTTCAATTACCAAACTAAAAAAACTAATTTGTTACTTTTGTTATTTAGTGATTTTCTTTCTAATATTCTCATTCCCTGACTGCTGCTGATTCCCGGCTCACAGCCATCTATCTAGCATCCTTCTTCCTCCTCTCCTCCCCTCCCCCTTCCCAGGTCCACCATCTCTCTCATTCTCTTCCCAACTCTCCTCCCACCCTCCCCCAGGTCCATCATCTCTTCCTTTTCCTATCTACCCTCCCATCCAGCATCTTTCTTCTTATTCCTCTTCCTCCTTCCCTCCCCACCACACTTGGGTCCACAATCTCTCTCATCCAACTACCCTCCCATCCAGCATCTCTCCCTTCTCCCATTTCTATTTAATGGAAGGTTGAGCAGGGCAGCTCCAGGGGGACCCCACAGACGGGACATCCTTCCCTTCTTCCCCCCCCCACAGTCCAAAGGCCTCCCATTTAAAAATTTAAGGGCATCCTCAGTGCGGCAGCAGTTCTCAAGTGCTGTATGTGCTTCATCAGCATTCTTCCATTGCAGCCTGCTGAACCGCAAACAGGAAGTTGCATCATAGAGGAGGTGTGCCGTGATGGCGGAAGAACGCTGATCAGGCAGCACTTTAGAATCGCTGCCATGCCGGAAATGCCCTTTCAAAAGGTGAGACAGGGGGTCCTTTGGACCAGGGAAGGAAAGGACTTCCTGTCCACAGGTCTCCCAAGATCTGCCCTGCTCGACCTTCCCCTCCCCCCCACGGCCTACATTAATTGCATTAATTTTTTTTACAAGAGTTAATTAACGCATTAATTGTTCAGCCCTATTTAAGAGTAAACGGCTGTTTTACCATTTTTCTATTCTGCTTGCAGCAACGGCAGCCACTAACAGTAGATTATATGTATGAAGACATAAGCCAAGATCATGTGAAGAAAACAGTGACGATAGAGAACCATCCACATCTTCCACTACCTCCCATGTGTTCTGTTCATCCATGCAGGTATGAGTAGCATATCATAAATGTCCTCAAGCGAGACTCGCATCATGACGTGAAAGACCAAGCGATGAGATTTTCTTAACAGCAGCTCACCTTTTTACAGTCAGACTATGGCAATCCAAAAACATTTTAATTACATTTCATTTTCTGTGTCATTTGCAGCATTGTTCAGTCTTTGTTTTGCCCCCCTCAAAACAAAAATGAAGACATGATTTTTTTTGGTTTTAACATGCAATAGCAAGGGTTATGTTGACGCTTCCTATGTCATTGTAGATGACTCCCCATCCCTAATGGTTAGTGCTTTGAAAGCAATTGGTGGATGAATAAAATATTGCATGTATAACTAATCTTTCAAGGAAATGCATAACAGTACTAGACAGCCAATTTTTCAATTTTAGCATTTTGGGGGGTTTTTTGTTTGTTTTTGGGGGGGTGTTTTTTTAAAAAAATTATTATTATTTTTTTATTTATGCATTTTCAAACTATATCACAAGTATCCACTTGTTACAGAAAATCAGACTATCCTATAACTTCCAATATTAACATAAAAATCAAAAGAAAATCTTTGCAGTACAATTCTTTTTAAATTGAAAAACATTTTCCCAGGAATAACTATAAACTCTTAGGAAGACCTCAAATATAGGAGAGAGACAGATTCCAGAGACAGGGAGATCTGACAAGCAAAAACCAAATTTATAAGGAAATGGCCTAAAGTGTTATATGCATCCGGCCTTCAATTACTGCTACCCTTACAGCATTTTCTTAGCATCCAGAATGCTACGAAGATGTTCAGGAGTATAAAAGATATACTTAATTCCGGTGTATCTTATTAAACATTTACAAGGATAACTAAGCAAAAAGGTTGCCCCCAAACTCGTTACTTCTTCTCTCATAGCAAGAAATAGCTTCCTCCGATCTTGAGTAGTTTTTGTCACATCAGGAAAAATCCAAATTCTCTGTATCGCATTAAGATCTTGCTCAAAAACTAGAGACAATATAAGTGTACCACAATACTCAATTTCTTCTTGGGTGGCTTCCAATATACCAGTCAAATTATTTAAATCGATAGAATGAGGGGAGACATGATTGAGACATTTAAGTACATCACGGGACGGGTCGAGGTGGAAGATGATATCTTTCTTCTCAAGGGACCCTCGACCACAAGAGGGCATCTGCTCAAACTCAGGGGAGGGAAGTTTCGTGGAGATGCCAGGAAGTACTTCTTCACAGAGTGATTGAGCATTGGAACAAGCTTCCAGTGCAGGTGGTCGAGGCACGCAGCATCCCAGACTTCAAGAACAAAGGGGATACCTATGTGGGATCCCTATGAGGGTCATGCCAAGGGATAGGGTCACTAGGGTATGGACTTGAATGAGCGGGTCAGTAGAGTGACAGTATAATTACAATTATACTTTAGGGGGTCAGTAGACTTAAGAGGGTGGGTAAATAGTGTGGGCAGACTTGATGGGCTATAGCCCTTATCTGCCGTCATCTTTCTATGTTTCTATCTTTTTGTTTAGCCGGTAAAGAAGATTCAACTTTTCTTGGAAGATAAAATGCCTTATTTATAGGAGGAATTGCTTCAGCAGGAAATTTCAAGTTCTGAATAAGATACTTTTAAAACATATCAAGTGGAGTAGTAGTTAAAGACTTGGGGAAATTTAGAACTCTAAGATTAAGTCTCCTACTATGATTTTCCAGTTGTTCAATCTTCTTTAAAAAGAAAAGTCTGTCTTTAATCAAAGTCTCAGTTGATTTCTGAACTGAAGCAAGTTCTTTATTCATTTGTTCAAATTTACCAGTGGTTTCATTTTGATTATTATGTACCGAGGTAGAAAGGTCATCCAGTTTACTCACTATTGTACTGATATCACTGGCAGATTTTGTAGTCACGTCTTCTAGCTTCTTGAGTACCCGCTAAATGCTGTCCAATGTCACCTTAGTCAAGCGGGAATCCTCTGCTCCTGGACTTGATGAAAAATCAGCGCTCAGGGCGACATCGGGCTCCCCACTGTGTGGGGCCGCCTGACTCAGAAGGACCACTGGGCTCACGTTCTTGACATCCTCTGGCGCCGGCTTAGGTGGCAACCGGATAGCCGGAGGGGAGAGTGAGATTTCAAATCCCATAGCTCCGGGGGCTCCCTCCACAGGAGTCATTGCTGGGCTCTTACCCCCTTCGAAACTGGCCGGAGAGTTGGTGAGAAAACGCTCCATCGAAGCTTGACCGGGCAAGGGGGGATCAGCCCGGGAAAGCCCTTGCATTTAGTATGAGGCATTGTTAATGAGAAGAAAGAAGAAAAACCTTTCTTCTATCAGGTAAATTCTGTAGAATAGCAAGGCATAGAATAGCATAACTCACAAGCTGTTAGCACACTGCCGCCATTTTGTCTCTTCTGTTTGTATTTTTAGCATAATGTTGCAGAGAGAAATAATGGGCACAGCTCAGCAGCCAGGTTGCCTGAAAGTTTTCCCATCCTAAGGGGTTGAGATGTCTGCTATTTCCCAATCCTGTTAGGTTTTAGTCCTGTTATATGGCTGCCAAAGCCACTGAGACTAAAAAGGTTTCTGTACTGTTAAGAAATTCTGGCATTGTAACATTGAAGTAGGGGCTTTAGATCATCTTTTGTTTCACTGTCCCTATATTTTAGCCTTTTGGAATTCAATCTGGAATCAAGTATTGTTTATTGGAAAATTACGTAGCATTATCTTATGTGATACCATAATATTTGGAATGTCGATGAGAAAAAAGCGCCAGATATCAACGAATAACAATAAAATTTTATTGATAATGACAGGAGTCGCCATTCAACATATTACTAGGAATTGGAAAGATCATAGTAGACTAAGTTATAAGTTTTGGTGGAATTCACTTTGTCACATATATAAAATGGAAAGATCATTAGCTATACAACATGGTAATTATAAGAATATTATTACAATTTCGGAGCCATTAACGAATTATTGTAATGATTAAATGCCATTTTTTTCTATTGAAAGATACACCATCTAATGCTGGGAGGGGGGAGGGTCACATTTTATTGTTTATCTCAGGAAAGAATAATGGGCAGGGGGGGTGGGATGAGGGTTAATTATAATTATACATATTATAAGATACAGTAATAAGAGTTGCAAATGTTGTACTTTAATGTTGTTTATTTAATGCCTGTACACTTGATGAAAGTTTGAAAATGAATAAAGAATTAAAAAAAAAGAAATTCTGGCTTTGTGCTCAGATTTATAAACAGTAGAAGCTACTGTGTCTTAGGAACTGAGGTCTAAATTCTTCGCAAACTCTCACTTCTGATGGTGCAGTCCCAGGCACCAGATTTAGAGATGCTCGGTCTTGTGTCATGATAGTAATTGGGATTCCTTTAAATCCAGTTCCTCTGATGTTGCTTGTAAAACAGCATGGCTCTTAAGGGCCTGATTCTCTAAGCAGCGCCCAGTGGCTAAGCGTCACTAGGCGCAATTGTCAATCATCCTCTAGAATCGTGTCTAGCAGCACTTAACTTAGGTACCATCAATGTTAGGTGACGATATATTAGGCCAGGGGTTTCCTGGCCTAATTTATCAACATCTAAGTCATTACATGCCCAAACTCCGCCCCCTAACACCCACTTTTTGGGTAGACACCTCAGTGTAGACACCTATATCATGCTTGCCGATGTAGGCACGTACCAGAAACTTAATTTTTTTAATTCATTTTTAATGGTGGTGGTCAATTAACAGCGTCAATTGGACCAATTAAAAAATTAAGTTGGGCACCTACATCGGTATGTGCCCTAGTCTAGGCGCCTACTGGGAGACACCATTTATAAAACTAGGGCCTAGATGACTAGAAGTTGAAGAGCTTCCTATAATACATAGTGCTCTGTGGCATCATTCTGTATCCTGTAGTGGATAATAGGACCTGCTTTTGTTGGAACAATGGTCCAGTACTTGGCAACTAAACTTTAATGCCAAAAAATGTAAAGTAATGCACCTTGGGAGAGGAAACCCATGCAGAACATACAACCTGAACGGTGAAAAATTAGCGAGAACCACGGCAGAAAGGAACTTGGGAGTTCTCATCTGAGAAGATTTGAAAGCTGTCAATCAGGAGGAGAAAGCTTCAGCAAAGGCTAGACAAATGCTGGGTTGCATCAGAAGGAGCTTTATCAGCCGAAAGCCTGAAGTCATACTACCGTTATACAGATCCATGGTGAGACCTCACCTGGAGTACTGTGTTCAGTTTTGGAGGCCACATTATCAAAAAGATGTGAAGAGAATGGAGTCAATCCAGAGAATGGCCACTAGGATGATCTCAGGACTTAAAGACATCACATATAAAGAACGTCTAACCAGACTGCACCTATATTCTCTCGAGGAGTGCAGAGAAAGAGGGGACATGATAGAAACATTCAAATACATTACGGGTCGCATTGAAGTGGAGGAAGAATTATTTTTTCTTACGGGCCCCACGGCAACAAGAGGGCATCCGCTAAAACTTAAGTGGGGAAGATTTCATGGTGACACCAGGAAATACTTCTTCACCGAACGGGTAATTAGTCGATGGAATAAACTTCCACGCCATGTGGTCGAGGCTAGTAGTGTGCTCGACTTCAAAAGTTGATGGGACAAACAGGTGGGGGTGTTACAGAAGTATGCATAAAGGATGGGTAAACCAGGGAGGGAGGGTTCTCGAGTGGGCAGACTTGTTGGGCCGCCGGCCATCTTCTGCCGTCTTATTCTATGTTTCTATGTTTCCTACTCTTATACATGGAAAAAAAATCTTTGGCCCTCTTATCAAGCCGCATTAGGGTTTTTTATTGCAGGCTGCAATGATAAAAGCTCTGACTCTCATAGAATTCCTAAGAGTGTCGGAGTTTTTACTACGATTTAAAAATCTCTTAACACAGCTTGATTAAAGGGAGCCTTTATAAATTAATTCTCTTTTTATCAATACTAGAAACGGGACTGGGTTTTGTTTTATTTTTTTAAATTAATTAATTTCGTTTTCTATGCCATCCTCCCCAAAGAGCTCAGGACGGGTTACAGGTTATGGGGTAATAACTAGAAAATGATACGGGGAAAAAATTTATCACCTTCCCTGCCCCATCCCCGTGAGCTCAGCCCCGCCCCCGCAAGCTCGGTCCCTGTCTCCACCCCCACCCTGTAAACTGTCAGAACCCACCCACACAAGCCTCGAATACCGTAGTTATGATTTTATACTGAACTTATTTTATTAAAGTATAAAAAGAGACAATATTCTGTACAATTGTCATTTTATAAACACAAGTAATACAAAGCAAGGATCAACAAAACCCCTGTCTCCCCTCCCTTTCACCAATATCCCCTCCACTATTATGAAAACTGAACAAACCAAATTGCTACAGAATGCTACATAGAAAAATCAAGCTAACAGAATACTTCAGTCACACATGGCAGAAATAGTGTTAGGGGAGAGCAACTAGGGCAACTGCCCCCTGGTCAGAGAGAGAGAGCCCTAAGCCAGCTGGAAGCTAAAGAAGCACAGCCTGGGCTTTGCAGTCCCCAGTTATGTCTAATACCAGCTCTAGCAGGATATATATTTCAAATCTGAAATATTTTAATCACAAAATCTAAAATAATTTTTTTTTTCTACCTTTTGTTGTCTGGTAATTTTATTCTTCAAATCACATTGACCTCGGGCTTTGGTTTTGGGTTCCTTCTATCTTCATCGTGGCATGGCTGGCTCCTGAAGGTAAAATAGGCCCAAGAGGAGCTGGGGAGGAGATGCCGAATCTGACACGGGCGCAATTTTTTTTTTTTTTACCATAAGAGCAAGACTTTTCACCACTTCGACGGGGCAGTGAAAGGTCTTGTCCCCATTCCTGCAGTAAACCAGCCGCAAATGTCCCCATTCCTGCGGACTTACTGCGGTGACCACGGTTTACCGCAGTAAACGGTCCCCGTGTCATTCTCTTGTTATAACTTTTAAGTATTGACATTCACCCCCCTCCTTTACAAAGCCACGCTAGTGTTTTTAGCGCCGGCTGCGGTGGTAAGACCTCCGGCATTCATAGGAATTCTATGAGCGTCTGAGTTCTTACCGCCACGGCCGGCGCTAGAAATGTTAACGCGATGTTGTAAAATAGGGGTTCAAAGAGGTAATTTAAAAGAATTTACTCCCCCTTTTATGAAGCCATCTTAGGGTTTTATTTTGCCAGCCACGGCAGTAAAAGCTCCGACGCTCATAGGAATTCTATGAGCACAAATAGGCAATAAAAGTTCTAGCTATGTCCATCACAATCTACACATACTATTTATTTTGATTTTTTTTTTTTTGGCCCGTCCTCCCAAAGGAGCTCAGAACGGGTTACAAATCAGGTACTCAAGCATTTTCCCTAACTGTCCTGATGGGCTCGCAGTCTCTCTAATGAAACTGGGGCAGTGGAGGATTAAGGGCTCCTTTTACAAAGATGCGCTAGTGTTTTTAGCGCACGCACCGGATTAGCGTGAGCTTTAGCGCGCGCTACCCGAAAAACTACTGCCTGCTCAAGAGGATATGCTTTATTTGTCCACCCCAAATTATTATTGTTAAACACATTGAAAATACTTGATATTGCGTTTAAATTAAAATCTCAATAAACTTGAAACTTGAACAGGATATGCGATAAACATTTTAATAGACAGCACAGGGTGTAAGCAACGAGAGCGTATAGATAGTATGAAAATAAGGGGGACTAATTTAAAGAAAGTTACACATGAGGTCAGACTGGTGCTTGAAAATTATCTCCGTTAGGGTAAGAGGGAATAAAAATGTCCTGCTGTTCCTTGTGACCCTGGGCAAGTCACTTAGGGCTCCTTTTACAAAGGTGCGTTAGGGCCTTAACCCTTTCAGGACCATAAGGATCATAGGCCAATTTTTGTGGTTTTGACGACATTTTTATGGTAAAAAGGGCTTGCAGATGCCAAAAAATTGATTTTGTTTTGTGAAATATCATTATTTTTATTTAAAAAATCACACTTCTGGCTTATGGACAGTGTGGCAAGTGAATCTTCTCGTCAATCTAGCAACGACGCTAATGAATGAATGTCGGAACCAGTTTGTTTACATAAAGGCAGTATCATATGGAATCCATACATATCAAATTTAGAACTGTAGACTATCCCAATCAAAATTTATAGGATTTTAAAGTTATGGGACAAATATGTCCCTTGGTCCTGAAAGGGTTAATGCGCGAAATAGCGCTATTTTAGTGCGCGCTATTCCGCGCGTTAAGACACTAACGCACCTTTGTAAAAGGAGCCCTAAGTGACTTGCCCAGGGTCACAAGGAACAGCAGGACATTTTTATTCCCTCTTACCCTAACGGAGATAATTTTCAAGCACCAGTCTGTCCTCACGTGTAACTTTCTTTAAATTAGTCCCCCTTATTTTCATACTATCTATACGCTCTCGTTGCTTACACCCTGTGCTGTCTATTAAAATGTTTATCGCATATCCTGTTCAAGTTTCAAGTTTATTGAGATTTTGATTTAAACGCAATATCAAGTATTTTCAATGTGTATAACAATAATAATTTGGGGTGGACAAATAAAACAGTTTAAAACCATATACATACAATTTTATCCATAATTACATTAAAGATACGTAAAGAATTGGAGGTTAAATTACATTTGATTTAAAATGAACAATTAAAATAGAAGAACAATTAGGGAAGAACAATTGCTAAGGAGAGACCTGATCTAAAAGTGAATAGAATCAAAAGGATTGTCTGATCTAAGATTCATAAGCATCTTTATAAAGATAGCTTTTTAGATTACTTTTAAATTTTTCTAAAGAGGTTTCAGCGCGCAAATAGATTGGAAGTTTGTTCCAAAGCTGAGGTCCAAAAATAGAAAAGGTTGTGGTTCTTCTGGTGCCAATTACTTTCAGTGATGGAATGGTCAACAAATACTGATCTGTTGATCTAAGAGATCTAACTGGGGAGTAGGTTATTAAATATCGATATAAGAATATTGGAGTATTAGTTTTCTGAATTTTGAATGTTAACAATGCGATTTTATATGTTATTCTATGTGAAATAGGTAGCCAGTGTGCTTCTTGCAAAAGAGGAGTGACGTGATCATATTTTTTAGAGTTAGTAATAATTTTTATTGCTGTGTTTTGTATAATTTGTAGTCTTCGTATTTCTTTCTGTGTTATGCCTTGGTATAATGTATTACAATGTCAAAAAGGGAAATACTCATTTTCAGCTAAACCCTTTGCATAACCTATTAAATAACATAAGTGTAATTACCAAAGGTCCTCAGTTTTCACAACTCTGCTGTATACAGGAAACTTTGTGAAAAAAAGAGTTGTTTCCTGTATAGAGTTGTGAAAACTGAGGACCTTTGGTAATTACACTTATGTTATTTAATAGATTATTCAAAGTGTTTAGCTGAATAAGTGTACAGTGGTATCTTGGTTTACGAGCATAATTCGTTCCAGAAGCATGTTCATAATCCAAAGTACTTGTATATCAAAGCAACTTTCCCCATAGGCATAATGGCAACGTTGACAATTCGTTCCACAACCCAAAAGGTACCAAGGAACTAGGAGGAAGTGGCGAGGGGTGGCCCAGGGGTGTGTACCTGTCGGGTACCGGGTGCTGCAGCGCCACCTCAAGGAAACGCCTCCTCCGTCCACTAGCCGCTGGAGAACCCCTGAGCCCACGCAGCGCCGCTTCGGGGGGGATGCCTCTGATGAACCCCTGAACTCAAACAGTGCCGCTTCGAGGGGATGCCTCTACCGTCTGCCGGCCAGACTTCCACACCGGGTGACATCCGCACCATGTTGGAGAGCCTCTGAGCCTACGCAGTCGAGTGCCGTCCCACCTGCAAGTTGCATATGATCACACACAACGTCAATCATTGACGTGCGTGATCATAAGCAATGTGCAGGTGGGACGGCACTCGGCTGGTGCGGAAGCACCCGGCGTGGAAGGCTGGCCGGCGGACTGAAGAGGCATCCCCCTGAAGTGACGTTGCCTGCAGCTGTAAGAGCTCGTTTATCGGGGCGGTGCTCAGTTTGCGAGACAAAAGTTTGCTGAGTGTTTGTTTTGCTCGTCTTGCAAAACAGTCGCAAACCGCGTTATCCCAGGACAAGCAGGCATGATATTCTCACATGTGGGTGACGTCATCTACGGAGCCCCAGCGCGGACAGCTTTTCAAGCAAACTTGATTAAAGTTTCAAGTTTGCTATGCTGCACCACGCATGTGCATGCCTTCTTGCCCACTAGAGGGCGCATCCCCACCTCGTGGTCCTCAGTTCAGTTTTTTCCGCGGAGCCAGAAGCCCTGTGGAATTTTTGCTCTTTAGTGTTTGCCTTCTGACACCGCGTCTGAGTTATTTTTCTCGGTCGCTGTGCTTGCTTTCTTTTTTTATTCGTTCGTGCTTACGGTAATCGTCAAAAAAAAAAAAATCTTTTTCGTCGGCTCCGGGGGCTCCCGGTAGCCGCGGCCGCGGACCTCGTTTCGTTCCCGGCCGTTTTTCGATTTCATGTCCCGTCCTGTGACGGGCTTTAAAAAGTGCACCCGGTGCGATCGGCTGCTTTCAATCACCGATCCCCACCGGTGGTGCTTACTTTGCCTGGGTCCCGAGCACCCCACCGACTCCTGTCCTCGGTGCTCGACTTTTAAGCCCAGAGCTCTCCGCCACCGTCGCGCCAGAATGGCGGAGCTCTTTGCGGTGGACCCCGCGGCGGGGCAGGCCTCGACGTCGGCCTCGGCTTCGGCCCCGGCCTTGACCTCGGCCTCGACTCCCTCGACCTCGCCGCGACATCCTGCTTCGTCGAAGCCTGCGTCCTCGACTTCGAAGTCGATGGGGGGTAAGTCCTCACTTTCTTCTTCAGTTCCAGCCTCGAAGAAGCCATCCTCGGGATCCTCGACGGGGGCGGGTGGGTCGTCTTCGGCCCCGCCCCGAGCGTCGAAGTCGGGTGCCCCGCGGGAATACTCGAGACCGAGGCCGGCCCCGGATCTACCGGCCATGATGGGGGTTCCTGTTTTTCAGGACTTGCTCCGGGCCCTCATTGCCTCGGAGCTGTCTGGCGCCCTCGCGCACCTGCAGCCGGCTTCGGCCTCGAGTGCCCCAGCTTCGGCAGCCTTGGTCTCGGTGCCCTCGACTTCAGCCCCTGGGGTGGCTCCGGCCTCGACCCCGACCTTGCCCTCGACCTCGGTCGACCAGCCGGAGCGGCGTGTACGGCCTCAGGACAGGGTGCGGTGAGTTCGGAGGATCTCTTTCACTTCTTCCTCGTCGAGGTCCTCCCGGGGCTCCTCGCCCTCGGGTCGGCCTCGGGCGAAGCGCCGGCCGAGGAAGCCCAAGCATTCTAGGGGTTCTCCTCAGAGGCGCGGTCGCTCCTCGCCGACCGGGCTGAGACGCTGCGTGTCTCGGAGCTCCGCCTTGATAATCCGAGGCTTTTCCGTTCCTCCGAGGGAGGGTTATCGAGAGACTCCTCGCCGAAACGGAAGGGGCAGGCCTCGGTGCCTCATTCCAGGGGAACTTCCCAAAGGGGTTCCTCGGGGCATAGGCGGTCCCCGACCCCCTCGAGGTTGCTCGGGGCAGCGTCGTGGGGTTCGGGGTCTGGGACTGGTAGGGAGCCTCGGTATTCCCGTGAGGCTTCCCCTTCCTTTTTGGCGATGCGGACCTCTCGGTCTCCCTCCCCGCCGTCCAAGCCCTCCTCCTTTTCAAGATTTGTACTTGATATGGGGAGGGCTTTGGACCTTGATCTGGTGTCCGGTTCTCAATACACCAAGGAGTTTTTGGAGGAGCAGGATTTACCTTCTCCCCCGAGGGAGACTCTTCGTCTGCCTCTTAATAAGGTCCTCCATCAGACCTTCTTGAGGAACTTGGACTCCCCTCTTACAGTCACAGCGGTTCCATCTAAAATGGAGTCGAAGTACCGTACCATCCCATGTAAGGGCTTCGAGAAAGCACAACTGTCTCACCAGTCGTTGCTGGTGGAGTCGGCGTTAAAGAAGTCCCAGCCTTCTAGGATCTCGGCTGCGGTCCCTTCCGGGCGGGAAGGGCGGACCCTGGACAAGTTTGGTCGCCGCCTCTACTCCAATTCCATGATGGCGGCCAGGGTCCTTAATTATGCTTTCACTTTTTCATCTTATCTGAGGCAGATGGTGAAGGCATTACCCCGTTATCATGGGGTCATGCTGGATTCCCATAAGGGGGACTTTGGTAAATTTATGGCCAACTTGTCACAGCTGCGTCTATACCTTTTTCATGCTGTTTACGATGCGTTTGAGTTGGCCTCCAGAGTCTCCGCCTTTGCAGTATCGATGCGCCGTCTCGCATGGCTCCGAACAGTTGATATGGACCCGAACTTGCAGGAGCGCCTAGCCAATCTGCCATGTGTCGGATCGGAATTGTTCGATGAGTCCTTGGAGGCGGCGACCAAATTCCTGTCCGAACACGAGCGCTCCATTGCCTCCTTGGTCCATCCTAAGCCACGGGTACCGCCACAGAATCCATTTAGACCTCCACCGCGGTGATACCCTCAAAAGTCTACACCAGCATTCTCGAGGCCTCCGCCCCGGCGCCCACCGCAGCAGGGCAGAGGGGCCCAGCCGAAACCTCAGACGCAAGGGGTGTCTAAGCCGGCGCCGTCTTTTTGACGTGATGAGCGGATGGGGGCGGGCCCCCTCCGCACTCTCTCCGGACCCCCTGCCCATCGGGGGCCGTCTGCGGGTCTTTCATTCGGCCTGGACTATGATCACGTCAGACGCTTGGGTGCTCCGTCTCGTCTCCGAGGGTTACTCGCTGAACTTCTCGGCCACGCCGCCGGAACAACCGCCGGGGGCATCTCTTTGCAGCCGAGCCCAGCTTCCTCTTCTACTCTCGGAAGCCAGGGCCTTGTTGAGCCTTCGGGCGGTGGAGCCGGTCCCCCCAAATCAACGGGGGCGGGGGTTCTACTCCCGTTACTTTTTGGTCCCAAAGAAGACCGGGGACTTACGCCCCATTTTGGACCTCCGGAAGCTCAACAAGTTCCTGGTCCGGGAGAAGTTCCGTATGTTGTCGCTTCCGGTTCTCTACCCTCTGTTGGAGGAAGGGGACTAGATGTGCTCCCTAGACTTGAAGGAAGCGTATACTCATGTTCCGGTGTATCCCGCCTTCCGCAAGTTCTTAAGGTTCCAGGTGGGGGAGTTGCACCTTCAGTATCGGGTCCTCCCCTTTGGGCTGGCGTCGTCTCCTCGAGTCTTCACGAAGTGTATGGTGGTAGTTGTGGCTGCCCTGAGATCTCAGGGGCTGCAGGTCTTCCCCTACCTGGACGATTGGCTGATCAAGGCATCATCCAGGGAGGGGGTTATCTCAGCGACCCAACAGACTATCATCTTCCTTCAACGTCTGGGGTTCGAGGTGAACTTTCCCAAATCGCAGCTGTGCCCTGCTCAATCCCTTCAGTTTATCGGGGCCGTGCTGGACACGGTTCGCCTTTGTGCGTTCCTCCCCCCTCCGAGGCTGGAGGCTCTGCTTCGACTGTGCCGTCAGATTTCGCTGCAGCGCTCCGTCTCAGCGCACCGTCTGATGATTCTACTTGGCCACATGGCGTCGACGGTTCATGTCACACCGTTCGCCCGATTGCACCTGAGACTCCCTCAGTGGACCTTAGCCTCCCAGTGGCGTCAGGATCGAGACCCGCTCTCCTTTCCTGTAACAGTGACTCCTTCCTTGAGACGCTCGCTCCGTTGGTGGACCAACTCTTCCAATCTTTCCGGGGGTTTGCTCTTTCTCGTCCCTCCACATCGCAAAGTCCTGACCACGGACTCTTCGGAGTACACGTGGGGGGCTCATCTCGACGGTCTGCGGACTCAAGGTCTATGGTCAGCGGAGGACCGTCTTTGTCACATCAATGTGTTGGAGCTTCGTGCCATTTTTCTGGCAGCTCGAGCGTTCTGCCATCTGCTGCGCGATCAGGTAGTCCTCGTACGGACGGACAACCAGGTGGCAATGTATTATGTAAACAAGCAAGGGGGGACGGGCTCTTGGTCCCTGTGCCGGGAAGCCCTGCGCCTTTGGGAATGGGCGGTCTCCCAGAACATCTTCCTGCGGGCGGATTACATTCAGGGAGAGAAGAATTGTCTGGCCGACAAACTCAGTCGTCTTCTCCAGCCGCACGAGAGGTCGCTCAACTCCCGAGTTCTGCAAGAGGTCTTCGACCGCTGGGGGACTCCTCAGGTGGATCTGTTTGCCTCCCCGGAGACTCACAAACTGCCCCTCTATTGTTCTCGGATGTACTCCCAGGACCGTCTCGAGGCCGATGCCTTTCTTCTCGACTGGGGAGGGAGGTTCCTTTATGCGTTTCCTCCTTTCCCTCTGATCTTGAGGACGTTGGTTCATCTCAAGTCGTCCAGAGCCACTATGATTCTCATTGCGCCTCGTTGGCCTCGTCAGCACTGGTTCTCCCTGCTCCTTCAACTCAGTGTCAGGGAGCCTCTACTTCTGCCTGTTTTTCCCTCTCTGCTGTCTCAGAGTCGGGGTTCGCTGTTGCATCCCAATCTTCAGTCCTTACATCTGACGGCTTGGTTCCTTTCCCCTTGACTTCGGTTTCTGTTTCTCAGTCGGTCAGGGAGGTGTTGGAAGCCTCGCGCAAGGTCTCGACTCGGCTTTGTTATTCCCAGAAGTGGACCAGATTTTCGTCCTGGTGTTCTTCGCACCATCTGGATCCGAGTTCGGTTCCGGTGTCCTCGGTTCTGGAGTATTTGTTGCATTTGTCCAAATTTGGGCTGAAGACGACTTCTATTCGGGTGCATCTTAGTGCTTTTGCTGCTTTCCATCGGCATCTCGAGGGTCGATCTCTCTCTTCATCCTCTGGTGATTCATTTCATGAGGGGTCTAGTGAATGTTAATCCTCCTCTGAAACCTCCTCCTGTGGTTTGGGATCTTAATGTGGTCTTGGCTCAGCTGATGAAGCCTCCTTTTGAGCCTATGGACAGATCTCATCTTAAGTTTCTCACTTGGAAGGTGATCTTTTTACTTGCACTCACGTCCGCGCGTCGGATTAGTGAGTTGCAGGCTTTGGTTGCGGACCCGCCTTTTACTGTGTTCCATCATGACAAGGTGGTTCTTCGCACCCATCCCAAGTTTTTACCTAAGGTTGTGTCTGATTTCCACCTCAATCAGTCCATTGTTCTTCCCGAAGCCCCACTCTCATCCTGGGGAGGCGGTGCTTCACACGCTTGACTGTAAGAGGGCGTTGGCTTTTTATCTTCAACGCACCGAGTCTCATCAGAAGGTTCCTCAATTATTTTTGTCCTTTGATCCTAATCGGTTGGGACGTCCTGTTTCCAAGCGCACCTTGTCCAACTGGTTGGCTGCTTGTATTTCTTTTTGCTACGCTCAGGCTGGTCTCGAGCTGCATGGTCGGGTCACGGGACATAAGGTCCGAGCGATGGCAGCTTCTGTTGCTTTCCTCCGGTCTACTCCGGTGGAGGACATCTGCAAGGCTGCCACTTGGTCTTCGGTTCATACTTTCACCTCCCACTACTGCCTGGATACGTTATCCAGGAGGGACGGCCGGTTTGGCCAGTCAGTTTTGCGAAATCTGTTTTCCTAAATTGCCATCCTCCCACCTGCCCTTTTTTGGTTGGCTTGGAGGTCACCCACATGTGAGAATATCATGCCTGCTTGTCCTGGGATAAAGCACAGTTACTTACCGTAACAGGTGTTATCCAGGGACAGCAGGCATATATTCTCACAACCCGCCCTCCTCCCCGGGGATGGCTTCTTTGCTGGCTATGGAACTGAGGACCATGAGGTGGAGATGCGCCCTCTAGTGGGCAAGAAGGCATGCACATGCGTGGTGCAGCATAGCAAACTTGAAACTTTAATCAAGTTTGCTTGAAAAGCTGTCCGCGCTGGGGCTCCGTAGATGACGTCACCCACATGTGAGAATATATGCCTGCTGTCCCTGGATAACACCTGTTACGGTAAGTAACTGTGCTTTACTCGCAAACCGAGGTTTGACTGTATTTCTCTTTTTGAAATTGAAAGAAATTTCTACTTTGCATTGTTGTTGTTTCTATTTGGGGGGTTTGTTGATTGAAAACATTGTACTGTAGCATACTGTGCCATACTTCAAATTGTAATTTGAATATTTTTGCAGCTGTAATTGTCTACTACTGTTTGACTTATTCTGTCAAAAAAGTAGTAAATAAAGCCTAATAAATTGCGAAAAAAATGATATTTATTTTTCAGGCATGCAGAAGTCATGAAAAAAATCATTGAGACTGTTGCTGAAGGTGGAGGAGAACTTGGGGTTCATATGTATCCTTTGAGTGAATTTAATTGTAACCAGGTGTTCTGGGGAAATTTTTGTCTCCCATCTTTTACTACCAAAACACAACAAGGAGAGAGACAGCTGATGACCAGAGCACTAGGCTGAGAACGAGGAAAGCCCAGTTCAAATCCCACTGTGTTTCCCTGTGATCTTAGGCGAATCACTTAACCCCATTGGCTCAGGTGTGGACTTGGACTACGAGCCCTCCAGGGACGGGGATATACCTACTGTTCCTGAATGCAACTACTACATCTGAAAAAGGTGTGAGCTAAATCGAGCTAATTTCAGGCTGTGGCAGGAGGAGCGAAAAAGAAATTGATTTTTAAAAGTATGCTTTGAGTAACTTACAGAATAACATACATACCTACCTCAGTAAAGATAAGCTGTGACTCTTCTTTAGGCATCTTAAGAACAAACTTCAAAGACTTAATTTAATGGGATCATTTTTATTCCATTTAACCAATAGCTCAAGACGTAGCTACAAATTTAAACCATTTTTGTGCTATAATAATAATAATAATAATTTTATTCTTATATACCGCCATACCCAGCGAGTTCTAGGCGGTTTACAATAAATTAGATTAGGATCCGCATAGACTTGTAGATTTACAACAAATTTATCGGATTTACAACAACTGTCGCCAAACTTGGCAGATGAAAAAGGGAAGTTTACAACAAATTTAGCCAACTTCGTAGATGAAGAGGGCAGAATTACAACGTTTATCGGATTTACAATGGATTTGGTCAGACTTGGTGGATGAGGAAGGAAGTGGGTAGGAGAAGCAGGGGGAGATAGGAGCTATCGTGAAGGAGAAGAGTCGGGTAAGGGGCCCTGAGATTATCTGAAGGGTCGGTTAAGGGTCTTGTTTGCTATAACAGCTTCTATGTACATAAGACGGTGTCAGGTCAAAAGCGCGCCGGGACAAAGGTGCGTGCAGACAATTGAGCGCAGCGCGGAGGTGCACGCCGCACTAAATTACTGTTTTTACGGCTCCGACAGGGGGGGCGTAGGGGAGGGAACCCCCACTTTACTTAATAGAGATGGCGCTGCGTTGTGGGGGGTGTGGGGGTTGTAACCCCCACATTTTACTGAAAACTTCACTTTTTCCCTGTTTTTAGGGAAAAAGTTCAGTTTACAGTAAAATGTGGAGGGTTACAACCCCCAAACCCCCCACAACGCCGCCGTGATCTCTATTAAGTAAACTGGGGGGGGGGCTCCCCAACAAAAACCCCTGTCGGAGCCCCTAAAAACTGTAATTTTCTTCGGCGCGCGCCTTTGTCTTTCACCGAGTTGTCTATGAACCACATAAGACTATATACAGTCTGTCAAAGCTTATTGGAGGGAAGAGAGGAATATCATATACCTATGAAATACATCGGCAATATTCACAAAATCATGTATGAGGACAGATGACCAGCCCAAATAACCATTGTCCTTTCCAGTTCGTTATTACTTAAAAACACTTAAGGGCTCATTTTCAAAGCACTTAAGACACACAAAGTACCATAGAAACCCAGAGCCATTCATCAGCCAGGTTCCGTCATAAACAGGAAGTTGCCTCAGAGGGGCAGGACCTGGCTGAGTAAAGGCTCCAGGTCGGCCCATGGAGCAAGTTGGTGCTGCTGCCAGCAAAGAACAGGGTTTTGAAAGCTAGAGGTAAGGAGGAGATAAATAAAGGAAAAGATGCTGGTCTCACGAGGGAGGGGAAGACTGGCTGAGGAAAGGCTCGAGGTTGACCAGGCAACGAGTTAGGGCTGTCATTGTTGCTGCTGGCAAAAAATAGGATTTTGAAAGCTGGAGGTGAGAGGAGAGGTACTGAGGCCAGGCGAAGGAAAAGTTGCTGGACTTGCGAGGGGGGAGAGGCTGGCTGAGGAAGAGGTGCCTGTACTTGAGGGGCAGAGGGAGAGAAGCTAGACTCAAGGAGGGCACGGGATGGACAGAGGGAGGATAGGGACTGACGGGGAGCAGGGGAAAGGGACAGGAAGAGAGGGTAAAATGCAGAACGTTGAGAGGGGAAGATACAGACTCTGGTGGGGGGGGAGAGTAAGAGAGAGTTAGCTGCTGGACTATGAGGGTTGCAAGGAAGATAAATGATTTTATTTTTAGTTTAGTAATTGAAATATATCGGTTTTGAGAATTTACATCTGCTTGCTATATATTGCACTGTGCAGAAAGAAATGTGAGGGGGGAGGTATTTTATGCGATTAATCATGCAATTTAAATTTAATCAATGTACTGCCCTAATAATAATTGTAAATGATTCAGTTGTCACTGAAAGACCTACAAGGGTTATTAGAGTACTCCAGGGTAAACAAGATTACTGCCTCAATCATATTTCTCAAGTGCTTCTCCATCAAATAAGCACATATCTGATGCAATTTTTCTCACCTGAATGCATCTTTGAGAGAATTCACTTATGCTTCCATAGTTAAGTGGAAGTCTCTATATGCTCCCCGTAACTTAGATGCCCAACTTGAGAAAGTATTCAACTACCAGCAATATCTGGAATACCTGTTGACTTCAAGTCCTTTCTACCTCCTACTCGCAAGATTTTTGTCTCTTCAGGATTAAACTTAAGCCCACGCTGTCCCCTCTGTTTCTGCATTTGTAGGAAAATCATATCCATATATGAAAGTCTGTTACAACATCCCTTAATGGGGGGAAAAAACCAAACCCAATACAATATCATCCTCATATGAGAAATAAGTAATACCAAAGGGCCAAATTATTAGCACCCAGAGAACTTAAATAAAGATTATACAGATTATACTGGTGCAAACTTTGCTTCTATCTATACTGGACTACTGCAACATCATTTATCTGGGTATCCCAAAGAAAACAGTACGAAAATTAAGAATAGTACAGAACTCAGCAGTTCTCTCTCAAGATCATCAACACTAGATGACAATTTATTTTTTCCGTTACGGCCCCTCAAGTCTGGAACTCTCTTCCAATTTATTTAAGAGAAGAACACAATATTGTTAAATTTAAGACTAATTTAAAAACATTCCTTTTCAAAGATGCTTTTGAGTAATAATTCTCAACCTTGGATTTATTAATTATGTTGAATTTGACCATGCATCTTATATCTCCGACCTTGTGTTTTTCCCCGACTACTCTTTCTATAATAATTTGTAGTTCAAATCCCCTTCGCCCTTTTTTTCTTGTTTGTTAAGTTTGTATATAGTCTAGTTTATTTTTATGCTTATGTTAAATATTGTATTACTTTTTAATATTGTAATTTTTAATGTTTTTTTTTATGTATGTTCATCGCTTTGAAGTATGATTAAGCGATTAACCAAAAACACTAATAAACCGCTTGATATTCGGATTGAAGAAAAGCGATCACATTAGCCCCTTCTATAGACTACTACACTGGTTACCAATGGAGGCGTGAATAATGTTCAAATTTGCATGCATTTGTTTTAAGCAGGCCTGGGGTCTAGCGCCTTCCTATCTTCTACCACATTTCGTACTACACAACCCCACACGGTCAACCAGAAACTGTAACACATTTGCATACCCAAGGATCACTGGCTGTAAATACAAATCCTTTTCGGACAGATCTTTCATGTTCCAAGCAAGCAAACAGCAGTCCTGGCTGGGTAACTACATCAATGGAGCCAGGCTGACCTACGGCGCCTTTTGGAAAGTAATTAAAACCGTACTGTTTGACCGTTTCATCTCCTAATCAGAAGCCGCACTAAATTTTATATTTTCCTTCTGTCTTTTCCTTGTGTAATATGTTGTACCTTCACCATTTGCTTTCTGTAATTCGCTGATTGTCCAGCCTTCTTTGATGTGAACCGCCTAGAAGTCATCTGACTATGGCGGTATAGAAGAATAAAGTTATTATTACATTATTATTGAGGCACTTCACAATATATTCTTCAAGATGGGGAGAATTATTCTCTCCAAGAAACCCTCAAAGGATGATTTCTCAAACCAATATAGCACTGTGCCTGTCACTCTAGTCTCACTTAAGCCTGTCGGCAGAAAGTTGTGGTTAACTAAAGCAAATGCTGCTGACAGATCCAGTTGTATCACAAAAAAATACTTCCCTTTTATCCAGCAGACCCCTCGGCTCTTGCAGCAATAACTCTCTCCATACTGTGACTGCAAAATTCAGATTGCATACCATTTAGGAGGTGTTGCAATCTATTACCACAGATGCCTCTACAGTTTTAGCTAGAATTTGAATTTACAGGTTTTTCCTTTAACAGTTAGTTCTATGTGTATGTTTAAATATATAGTGTATCCAGGTTATACATTGCACATTTATTAGAAAAAAGGTCAGGTTGTAGGTTTGACATACTTGTCCGTGTGGGTATAGAAATAAGAGTCAACAAACTGAGTTGTAGGAGAGAGAAGGGATGAGGGCAGGCCTGCACAGCTCCGGTCCTTGAGGGCCGAATCAAGTCATGTTTCCAGGATTTCCCCAGTGTATTTTCATAAGATCTATTTATCCCAGGACAAGCAGGCAGCATATTCTTAACACATGGGTGACGTCCCGACGGAGCCCTCGGTACGGACCTTTTTAACTAGAAGTTTCTAGTTGGCCGCACCGCGCGTGCGCGAGTGCCTTCCCGCCCGACGGAGGAGTGCGTGGTCCCCAGTTTCTTCGTTTCCGCGGAGCGAAGAAGACGCGTGTGTTTTTTCAACGGCCGTTGAAACCACTTTTTGCCTTCCCGCTCGCGCTTTTTTTCCTTATTTTTCTTTCTTTACCTTCGGGTTTATTTTACTTTGATTTGCCAAAAAAAAAAAACAACTTGCTTTTTTCCCCTTTTTTTTTTTCGTTTTTGCCCCGGCGGGGCCTGTTGCCAGTATACAGGCCTCGGGCTTCGATTTTGCGGAGGCTATCTTCCCCTTCATGCCCCCGCAGGTCGGTTTTAAGAAGTGCCAGCGGTGTGCACGCCCGATCTCCATCACTGACCCACACAATTGGTGCTTGCAGTGTCTGGGTCCGGAGCATCGGGCGGACTCCTGCACCCGCTGTGCCACTCTTCAAAAGAGAACCCTTAAAAACCGAAGAATTCAACAAACTCTTCTCTTCGGCACCGAGTCGGCGATGGACTCCTCAACTTCAACGGCGGTACCTCAAAAATCGGCACCGTCGACCTCGACACCGACCGACCCCACATCGGCGTCGCTGGCGCCAGGTAAGCCGGCTAAGAAGCCTTCCTCTTCCCTCGAGCGCCCTCCAGCTACGGTGGCGACACCATCCCTACCGGCATCGCACCGGTCCCGCAAACGCTCCGCCCCGATCTCGGTGAGTGACTCGTCATCGGCCTCCTCATCGCCGGGGCGTGGAGCGGCATCCAAGGAACCGAAGAAAAAGAAAGCGGTTCCGATGCCACCCCTAGATGACCGTATCTCGGCCATCTTAAAGGCTCAACTCCAGGAACAGTTAAAGCAACAACTTGAACACCTGTTGCCCACTATCCTGGCACCGCTCCTTCCGGTACCAGACCGGCCCGAGCCCCGTACCGAGCCCCCGGTGTCCACCCCTTCGGTACCGGTAAACACCTCCATGCCGATCCTTTCGGCCGAACAACTCCATGTCGATCCGGTGGTTCATTCCCATACCACATTGGATCCTCCTCAGCACCAGGCGGTACGGCATTCTTCCCGGGACCGAGATCGACGCCGGTCGTCCTCTCCTGGTACCGTTTCGGTGCGCTCTGGAAAGTCTTTGTCCAAGACTCGCCATACCGCGCCCTCCACCCCGGTGTCTCGACATGCACCAGAGGTCAGGGACCCTGACTTATGGGAGGAAACTCCTCTCGGTACCGAGGAGGATCCCTCCTCATCTGATGAGGAACCATCGGCACCCGATGCCACCTCTAAACCAGAGCAGTCCTCATTTTCTAAATTTCTGAGAGAAATGTCTGCTGCCCTGTCCCTTCCCCTAGAATCTGACTCAAAAAAGTCTCAAGCCTTTCTAGAGGCTTTAGACTTTGAGCAACCTCCTAAGGAGTTCCTCAAGCTTCCCGTGCATGACATCCTGCGGGAAACGTTTTACAAAAACTTGGAAAATCCCCTCACGGTACCGGGAGCCCCCCGTAAACTGGACAACCTTTACCGTGTCATCCCTATTCCTGGATTCGACAAATCTCAATTGCCCCATGAGTCCCTTCTGGTTGAATCCACCTTAAAAAAGACTCAGGGCTCCAGTGTCTATGCCTCTACCCCTCCTGGCAGAGAAGGTAAAACAATGGACAAGTTTGGCAAGAGGCTTTACCAGAATGCCATGCTTGCCAACAGGGCAAACAACTATTCCTTCCATTTTTCTTTCTATCTGAAACATTTGGTCCAACAACTGTCTGCCCTCCAGAAGTACCTTCCTGAGCGCAAGGTCCCGCTATTCCAACAACACATCTCTGGCCTTCTCCAAATGCGCAAGTATATGGTCCGCTCGATATACGACTCCTTCGAGCTCACCTCTCGGGCCTCTGCCATGGCCGTAGCCATGCGTCGCTTAGCCTGGCTCAGAGTCTCCGACCTGGACATCAACCACCAGGATCGTCTGGCCAACGCCCCCTGTCTCGGAGATGAACTTTTTGGAGAGTCACTGGATTCCACCACCCAGAAACTCTCTGCCCATGAGACCAGGTGGGACACCCTGATCAAGCCGAAAAAGAAGGCTCCGCCTGCCCGACCCTATCGACCTCAATCATCTTACCAGCGGAGGTTCACAGCCAGGCCACTCAATCCGCCTCCCCAACAATCTCGGCGACCCCGTCAACAGCAGCACCATGCCCAGGCTCGATCTCAGGCCACTCAACCCTCTAAGCCTCCTCAGCCTGCTAAACAATCTCAGCCCTTTTGACTCTTCTCTCCAGGGCATAGCCAGTCATCCACCCTTGCTACCTCTTCCACAGCCTATCGGGGGTCGTCTCACCATTTTCTCCAGCCGTTGGGAAGTCATCACGTCGGACCAGTGGGTCCTCAACATCATCCGCCACGGCTACTCTCTCAACTTCCAGACTCTTCCACCGGACAACCTTCCCGTAGAGTCTGCTTCACACTCTTCTCAAACCCCCCTCCTCCTGAGGGAGGTTCAATCCCTCCTCCTTCTCAATGCCATTGAAGAAGTACCTCCAGATCAAAGGGGTCAGGGATTCTACTCCCGCTACTTCCTGGTTCCCAAAAAGACGGGAGACCTCCGTCCCATTCTCGATCTCAGGGACCTCAACAAGTGTCTGGTCAAGGAGAAGTTCAGAATGCTCTCCCTTGCCACGCTTTACCCTCTTCTTTCTCAACACGACTGGCTATGTTCCCTGGACCTCAAAGAGGCCTACACTCACATCTCCATCAATCAGAATTCTCGCCGCTACCTGCGGTTCCAGGTACTGCACCACCACTATCAGTACAAAGTGCTACCGTTTGGCCTCGCTTCCTCCCCCAGGGTCTTCACCAAGTGCCTTATAGTGGTGGCGGCCTTCCTCAGGTCTCACAACCTCCAGGTGTTCCCCTACTTGGACGATTGGTTGGTGAAAGCACCTTCATCTCAACTCGTGCTACAAGCTACTCATCACACCATCTCTCTCCTCCACCTCCTGGGGTTCGAGATCAACTACCCCAAGTCGCATCTGCTTCCCACCCAGCGACTTCAATTCATTGGAGCAGTTCTGGACACCACGCTAATGAGGGCCTTTCTCCCCTCCGATCGCCAGCGGACCCTGCTCCATCTCTGCCGTCAGGTGCTCATGCATCCCTCTATTCCTGCCCGACAGATGATGGTCCTCCTGGGTCACATGGCCTCGACGGTGCATGTCCTTCCTCTGGCACGTCTCCACCTTCGTACGCCTCAGTGGACTCTCGCCAACCAATGGTCACAGACTACGGATCTTCTTTCTCATCCCATCTCTGTGACATCATCTCTTCAGCAATCTCTCCAATGGTGGTTGAACTCCTCAAATCTTTCCAGGGGTCTACTTTTTCATCTGCCCCCCCACTCTATGATCATCACCACAGATGCGTCCCCCTACGCGTGGGGAGCTCACCTAGGAGATCTACGCACCCAGGGACTTTGGACCCCACAGGAGCGTCGTCATCACATCAATTTCCTGGAACTCAGAGCCATGTTCTACGCCCTCAAGGCTTTCCAACATCTTCTCTGTCCTCAAGTCCTCCTCCTGTGCACAGACAATCAAGTCGCCATGTACTACATAAACAAGCAAGGCGGCACCGGATCTCGCCCCCTTTGTTTGGAGGCTCTGCGCATCTGGACCTGGGCCACGGACCGCAATCTCTTTCTCAGGGCGGTCTATATCCAGGGCGAACAGAACTCTCTGGCCGACAATCTCAGCCGCATCCTTCAACCTCACGAGTGGACGTTGGACCCTCCGACGCTGCTCTCCATCTTTGCTCGATGGGGCACTCCGCAGGTGGACCTCTTTGCAGCACCTCACAATCATCAGCTGCCCCAATTCTGTTCCAGACTCTTCTCTCCCCACCGTCTGGCTCCGGATGCATTCCTGCTCGACTGGAGGGATCGGTTCCTGTATGCCTTCCCTCCACTTCCTCTGATGTTGCGGACCTTGTCCAAACTCCGCAAGGACAACGCCACCATGATTCTTATCGCACCTCGGTGGCCTCGCCAACACTGGTTCTCACTCCTGCTCCAACTCAGCTCCAGGGAACCCATTCTAGTTCCTGTGTTTCCTACTCTACTTACGCAGCAGCATCAGTCTCTACTGCATCCCAATCTGTCTTCGCTCCACCTGACAGCTTGGTTTCTCTCGGGCTGACCTCTCCAGAGAACCTATCTCAGCCGGTCCGTCTCATCTTGGACGCCTCCAGGAAGCCGGCCACCCTCCAATGTTACCATCAGAAATGGACCAGATTCTCCTCGTGGTGTCTCCGGCATCATCAGGAACCCACCTCCTTAGCGGTGGAAACCGTATTGGAATATTTGCTCTCACTGTCCAATGCTGGCCTCAAAACTACCTCCATCAGAGTCCACCTCAGTGCCATCACTGCGTTTCATGAGCCCATTCTCGGAAAACCCCTCACGGCTCATCCTCTGGTTTCCAGATTTATGCGAGGGCTCTTCAATATCAAACCGCCCCTCAAGCCTCCTCCAGTCGTCTGGGACCTGAATGTGGTACTCTCAGCTCTCATGAAACCTCCATTCGAGCCTCTTGCCACAACTTCACTTAGACTCCTTACCTGGAAGGTGCTTTTCCTGATTGCCATCACCTCTGCCAGGAGGGTTAGCGAACTGCATGCACTGGTTGCCGACCCACCGTTCTCTGTTTTTCACCATGACAAGGTTGTTCTGCGTACCCACCCTAAATTCCTTCCTAAGGTGGTCTCAGCTTTTCACCTCAACCAGTCCATTGTGCTGCCCGTCTTCTTCCCTAAGCCTCATTCGCATCCTGGGGAACAGGCGTTGCACACGCTGGATTGTAAGCGTGCCCTTGCTTACTATCTTGATCGTACCAGAGCTCACCGAACATCCCCTCAGCTATTTTTGTCTTTCGATCCCAACCGTTTGGGTCGTCCTGTCTCCAAACGGACACTTTCCAATTGGCTTGCTGCCTGTATTGCATTCTGCTATGCTCGGGCCGGTCTCTCACTGGAAGGAACTGTCACGGCCCACAGAGTCCGAGCTATGGCTGCTTCTGTAGCTTTCCTCCGTTCCACGCCCATCGAGGAAATCTGCAAGGCGGCCACTTGGTCCTCAGTTCACACATTCACTACTCACTACTGTCTGGATGCGTTCTCCAGACGGGATGGACACTTCGGCCAATCTGTGTTACAAAATTTATTTTCCTAATGGCCAACCATCCCACCTCCCTCTTTGTTAGCTTGGAGGTCACCCATGTGTTAAGAATATGCTGCCTGCTTGTCCTGGGATAAAGCACAGTTACTTACCGTAACAGGTGTTATCCAGGGACAGCAGGCAGATATTCTTACGTCCCACCCACCTCCCCGGGTTGGCTTCTTAGCTGGCTTATCCTAACTGGGGACCACGCACTCCTCCGTCGGGCGGGAAGGCACTCGCGCACGCGCGGTGCGGCCAACTAGAAACTTCTAGTTAAAAAGGTCCGTACCGAGGGCTCCGTCGGTGACGTCACCCATGTGTTAAGAATATCTGCCTGCTGTCCCTGGATAACACCTGTTACGGTAAGTAACTGTGCTTTGCCTGCACTGCTTCCATTGTATGCATATTGATCTCACGCATATTCATTTGAGAAAACCTGGCCTGGCGAGGGCCAAAGTTGTGCAGGCCTGGATTAGGGATTTGATATTTAGCTCACTCACGTTTCAGTAGTGGCTCAAGGCAAATAAATTACATTCAGATATAGTAGGTATATTCCTATCTCTAGCGGGCTTACGACCTTTTAGTAAACAGGGGTAAGCTGCAGCAAAAAAAGGCTTTACCACAGGGCGCACTCATGCATCCCATGCTAATTTTGTGATTGGCGTGTGTTTCCTACGTGTTACTAAATAGATTTCATTCTTTGGCTCTGGGGCGAAGAGTAGGCATATTCTGCACTAATTGTTAGCGCAGCTACATTGCCACACACTAACTAATTAGTGTGTGATTAGCACATGAGCCCTTAACACTCCTGGTTGAATTCTGCGCACAAAATTAGCAAATTCTGCAAGTTTGTCAAAATTTTAACAGTATTTTTGCTAATTCATATTACATTTAAAATAAAATGTTTTTCTTCTACCTTTATCTGGATGTTTTATTTTTCCATCATGTTGCTTCTAGTTTCTTTTTTTCTATTTTCCTGTCTGCTAATTCTCCTTCCAGTGGCTGCTATCCATTTGTCTTTTCTACTCTCTCCTGTCTGTTCCTTCATTGCACTTGCCTCTGACATATTGATCATTCCTTTTTAGCTCTTTTCTGCCTCTTTCTAACCCTTCTCCTCTTTTTCACTTTCAACTACCGTATTTTCACGCATATAACGCGCGTGTTATACGCGTTTTTACCTACCGCGCATACCCCTCGCGCGTTATACAAAATTTTTTTTACATAGTTCCCACCCCGCCCGACCCCTGATTCACCCCCCCCAGCAGGACCGCTCGCACCCCCACCCCGAACGACCGCTCGCACGCGCTCCCACCCGCACCCACATCCACGATCGGAGCAAGAGGGAGTCCAAGCCCTCTTGCCCGGCCGACTCCCCAACTCCCCGACAATATCGGGCCAGGAGGGAGCCCAAACCCTCCTGGCCATGGCAACCCCCTACCCCCACCCCGCACTACATTACGGGCAGGAGGGATCCCAGGCCCTCCTGCCCTCGACGCAAACCCCCCTCCCGCCAACGACCGCCCCCCCCCCCCCAAGAACCTCCGACCGCCCCCCCAGCCGACCCGCGACCCCCCTGGCCGACCCCCACGACACCCCCACCCCCCTTCCCCGTACCTTTGGTAGTTGGCCGGACAGACGGGAGCCAAACCCGCCTGTCCGGCAGGCAGCCAACGACGGAATGAGGCCGGATTGGCCCATCTGTCCCAAAGCAACGCCTACTGGTGGGGCCTAAGGCGCGTGGGCCAATCAGAATAGGCCCTGGAGCATTAGGTCCCACCTGGGGGCGCGGCCTGAGGCACATGGGCCCAACCCGACAGCGCACGGAGAGGCGGGGCAGTGCACGGAAAGTCAGGGAGGGTGAACAGATAGTCGGGACAGCGCACGGAGAGTCGGGGAGGGCGAAAGGAGAGTCGGGGTGGCCAGAGGAGAGTCGGGGCGGGCGAAAGGACAGTCGGGCTGCATGCACGGTATACCCGTGAGTGCGGTATACAAAAGTTTTTGTACATAAAATCGTGGTTTCTGCGCGCTATACCCGTGTGTGCGTTTTACACGGGTGCGCGTTATCTGCGTGAAAATACGGTACCTATCAAATTTCCATCTTCTCTCCCATTCCCCCATCTCATTCTTTCTTCAGCCCTCCATTCCCTTTCATCTTCAGTGTACCTCCATTACACTATTTTTTTTCTCTCCATTAGATCCATCCTCTTATCCATTTCCTTCCACTCTCTCTTCCCCCTCTTCCATTCTCAGCATCTTCTTTCCTCCACCCTTATAGCCCAGCATATGATCTCTCTTCCTTTCCTCCCCACCCTCGTAGCCTGACATCTCGCACTCTCCCCCATGGTCCAGCATTTCACCCACTCTTTCCCTCACTCCCATTTCCAAGCATCTCTCCATCACTCTGCTCTTTGATCCAATATCTCCCTCCTTCCTTTCCACCTCCTGTATATCTCTCCCTCCCTATAATCCACCCCTATGTCCAACATCTCCCTCTCTCCCTTCTTTGTGCCCTGTGTCGAATCTCTCTACCCCCTCCATGCACTATATCTCCCTTCCCACCCCCATTATGTGCAATTTCATCTTCTCCCTACACCATGCATGTCTCCATCTCCTCCCCCTGTGCCACCAACTTTCCTTCCTCTCCTTCCCTGTACTCCTTTGCTTCTTTGGGTCACAATATCGGCAGCGACTCACATGCCACCTGCCATCAACCTGGAAGCCTTCCCTCTGCTGCGGAGAGACTTCCAGGTTAGCAGCAGGCAGCATGTGGAAATTGCTGCCGCTACCATGATCCGAAATTGCTGGCAGTTGAGATTCTGCATGGGAAAAGAGAATAATGCGCGTCTGTGCAGTTCTGCAGAAACTTTTCATTGGGCAGTCATTCAGAATTCCGCCAGGAGTACCTTAACAACCTACACAATAGGTAGTGGTAAGGGCTCACGTGCTGATGGGAAAATTAGCACATGGGCATTAGTTCAACAAATCGAAACAACAGCCATTTTACTCCCTGTAGTAGAAATGGCCTTGGTGGGTGGGAATGGCCTGTATAAGCAGGTGCTGAGGCCTTCTTTTTTTTTACCACAATTTAGTAAAAGGGCCCCTAAGTCATCTTCAGAATACAATACAAATTTTTGTACGGAAATATTCCAGAATTGATTAAAAACAACATATCTAGTTTATATTCCAAAATTGTTGCGTTCTGAGAATTTGGCTCTGCTGAAGACAACTGTGAATCCAAGGTTGGTCTTTGCTGTGTAGGAGTTAAGCTTTGGAACTTTTTGTAGGACAGATACGGAATTGTTGTGAGAGGGGTATGTTTAGAACAGGGGTAAGGCACTCCGGTCCTCGAGAGCCGTAATCCAGTCCGATTTTCAAGATTTCCCCAATGAATATGCATGAGATCTATTTGCATGCACTGCTTTCAATGCATATTCATTGGGGAAATCCTGAAAACCCAACTGGAATACACCTCTCGAGGACCAGAGTTCCCTACCCCTGGTTTAGAAAATGACTTAAAATCCAACTATTGGTTGTTGCTTTCTTTTAGACATACTTTTTTTTGGTAACCCTGATGAACTGTTTATGATCCACAGTTACGATATTAATTTGTATCCATGACATGCTATTGATTTTTATCTGTTTTTAAGCTCTGTTTCTATGCAAAGCTATGTTAGTATTTTTTAGCTATGAATTTTAAGACTTCTTTGTATGTTTTGTGTGTTTTAAGGTTATGTATGTATATCTTGTTAACCGTTTAGTTGTGAACGGTATAGAAATTTTTTAAATAAATATCTGAAGCAATAGAGGGTTAAGTGACTTTCTCAAAATCACAAGAAGCTGGAGTGGAGATTTACAATCTTGCTTCACTGGTTCTCAAAACAAGTAAACCAGAGGGAAAATGGCAACACAGGAGTCTGCAACACAGTAAAGGGAAAGGGATTGGGACTTATACCCCCACCTTTTTGTAATTTTACAACCACATTCAAAGTGGTTTACATACAGGTACTTCAAAAATTTTCCCTACCTGTCCCGTTGAGCTTACAGTCTATCTAATGGCCACAGATGGAACGACGAGGCAGAGCCAGATTTGCAGGCAAGCAACTTTATTCAGTGGCCTGACATGGCCTGTGTTTCAGCCGGTGCTTGCATCAGGGGTAGAGTTACCATATAACTCCAGAAAAAGTAGGATGGATTGAGACATCCGGGTTTTACTTCCATTGTTTTCAATAGAAGTAAAACCTGGATGTTTCAATCTGTCCTCCTTTTCCTAGAGCTATATGTTAACCCTAATCAGGGGTCTATGTATAACACCGAAATAGAAAACAGTCACAAAAGGTCATCTGTTAAAGAATATTGCAATGCTATATAATGTTAGTCTGTGTTGGATTGCCATCAGTTTCGATTAAAAAAACTGCAAACTATGCTATCGGAGTCCTTTTTAATGCTCGAAGATATGATCACATTTCTCCTTTTTTTAAAGGAATATCACTGGTTTACCCGTTAAATTTCACCTTATGCACAAGGCTTTAACGCTTGTGTATAAAGCATTATAATCGGGTCACCAGACTATTTAGGAAAATTATTAGTTCCCTATAAACCGCCTTGTAGTCTACGTTCATTGACTGCTCACCAATTTGCTTTACCTTCTGTTCATTTGGTACATCTAGCATCTATGCAGAAGTCTGCTTTTTTTGCAGCAGTTCCTCGCCGGTGGAATTCCCTCCCAGTCATAATTAAGTTATCTTATATAAAATTCAGATCAATAGTTAAGATGCATTTTTATGAGAGGATTGGTGACTTAGGATCCTGTTTCTTTTTGGCAACTAGTTAAACAAGATTTAAACAAAAATTGTTTTGTTTTTAGTTTTTAGACTTATACATTACTTGGGTTTAATTTTTTTTTTTTTGTCTCTGTCTATTCTTTGCTTTCCTATTTTAAATGGTGTTCTTTTCATTTTTTTATATATTTTGTACAGTGTGCTGTTGATAAATCGAAGTGAGGTTAAAACTTTAAAAAAAAATTTTTTTATAAATTTTTAAATAAATATAAAGTGCAATAGAACATACAAACAAATGGTACAATAAAACAGCACTTTTATGTAACAAAAATGAGATATGTATATTTCCCCCCCTTGCCCCCTCCCACTGTCCTTGGATGTATGTGAACCTCCTATTAGAAATCAAAGGCTTATACTAGTGATCAGTTTTTACAAATGTCGTCAATGGCCCCCCAAGTCTCATTAAAGTTTTTGTAATGGCTCAGCTGTTCCGAGTTAATTCGCTCATATCTATAAACTTGACACAAAGTTTCCCACCAGAAGATAAAATGCAGTCTATCCCAGTTTTTTGCATCGCTATCCCTGTCATAATAAGTAATCTGTTCTGATTTGCACTAATTGGACTTCTAGTTTGTGACAAGGTTCCGAATAACACAATGTCATATGAGAACAGGATAGAAGATCCCAATATCCTATTAATTTTCCCCCAGATAGACTTCCAGAAGTTGAGTATCAAGGGACAATAGAACAACAAGTGATCCAGTGTCCCTATTTCAAGATGACAGTGCCAGCATCTATTAGACTTTGAACTATCAACTTTTGCAAATGAACAGGGGTCCAAAAGTTCTATACAACAAAAAGACCAAGTTTGTCTCATAGACGCTGATGCTGTACATCTCATCCTCAATGCTCCAAATGTCTTTTAAACTAGTTTTAGGCTTCTTATTCAGATATTAATTTATACCACTTGGTGGCCTGATGCCCTAGCAAATCTGTCTGGAAATATAGGCTCAGCAAACTATACTGATTTTTTTTTTTTTTTAATTTCGCCAATCAGGGAACCCTTTCTGAATGGCCTGTTTCAACTGCAACCATTTATAAGCTTGAGACTTTGAGATGCTGAATGATTATTGCAGTTGTAATAAATTTAGCATTTTCCCATTGGAAATCACATCATCCAAAGTACGTATGTCTGCCTGTAGCCAATGTTTCCAGAGGATCTTAGACTCGCCAATTTGAATCTTGGAATTCAACCATAAGGATTGACATGTAGATTGTTGTATTGGAATAGATGTTAAATTAGTAATGAATTTTAGTGTATTCCTTGTGGAAAATAAAATACTATTGTCCTTATAAATCCTAGGTAACTTGATACTCAAAATATGGCACAATCGTAATGGGGACACGAGTTGAATTTCTAATATTAGCCAGTCTGGAAGATGCTCCATGAGTTCAGGAAAGATCTAATACATACCCTGAAGCAGAATGAAGGCTTGATGATACCTATAAAAATTTGGAAAATTTACCCCACCCGCCGAAACTGGTTTTTGCAAAGATACTAAGGCTATTCTAGCAATTTTACCCAGCCAAATAAATTTTGTAAGAATCCCATTTAATTTCTTGTAAAAGGAACTTTGAAAATAAACAGACAACATACTCATTTGGTAACAAATCACAGGCAAAATCATCATTTTGATGGTTTGGACTCACCCCCACCAAGAAAGATGTGGTGGGTTCCAATGCTCACACATTTCTTTGACTTTTCAGCAATAAAGATTTTTCATTTACTGTCATTGTGTCTTCCAATGTTCTTTGAATCAATATCCAAATATTTTATTCCCTCTTCCTTCCAAAGGAATGGATCAATTAAACCTTTTACACAATGCACATTTAATGGAAGAACCTCTGATTTGCTCCAATTTATTTTGTAACCAGAAAATTTACCAAATCAATCAATTCCAGTAAATGCAGTATGGTAGATTCAGGATTCTTCAAATGAAGCAAAATATCATCTGCATAGGCCGAAACCTTATATTCTCGACCTGCATATGGAATTCCCTGTATCTCCTTTGCCTGCTAAATAGCCAAAAAGGGTTCCAAAACAATATCAAAAAGCAAAAGAGACAAGGGACATCCTTGTCTAACTCCCCTCTTTAGAGAAAAATGGTCTGAAAATGTATTATTAATATATAATCTGGCATAAGGGGAACTATAAAGGTTTGAATCATTTGAATAAATCCGGATCCTATACCAAACCAATCCATTGCTTGATACATGAAAGTCCATTCTACACGATCAAAGGCCTTCTCTGCATCCAAAGAAACAGAGAAGGCTGGATCATTCATTGTTTTTGTTAAATTTAACATATGAAATGCCAATCTGGTATTCTTTGAAGAATGTCTTTGAGCAACCCAACCCGTTTGGTGCATACCGATCATATAAGGGAGAGCCTTGGCTAATCTTAAAGCTAATAACTTAGCCAGTAGTTTTCCATCTACATTAATTAAAGAAATAGGCCTGTAATTCAAAACCAACATGGGATCTCTATTTCGCTTCAGCAAAACAATGGTTAAAGATTTCGCCATAGTACCTGATATACAACCCATAGTCAGTTGTGATTGATATAAATTTAAAAGATGAGGTAATAGTAAATTTTGAAAAGATTTGAAAAACTCCACTGTGAACCCATCACTACCTAGAGCGGATCCAGCTCTGAGAGACTTCAATGGTGCCTGGAGTTCCCTAAAGGAAATAGGAGCTTCAAGATTTCTTTTTATATGCTCGGGAATTTTGGGCCCATTAATTAAGCATAAAAAAAATCTATTCCTTCAATTTCTTTATTTGAATAGAGCTCAGAAGAATATAAAGCTTTATAATGATCCAGAAATTGTCTTAAAACATCTCCAATAGAATTATGAATTTTACATTTTTCATCTTTAATGGCCACAATTTTAACTTTCCTCTTTTTTGCTTTAAGGTAATCAACTAATAATCTCCCCGTTTTATTCAAGTTTCCATAATACAGAGCCTGCTGAGAAAACAAATCTATTCTAGCCAATTTTGAGGAAATCTCATTATATTTAGCTTTCAACAGAGAATTCAAAGTATTTTGTTCCCATTTCAAGGCCAATTGTGACTCTAAAGTCAAAATTGTTTGTTCTAATTTGGAAAATTCTAATTGTAGCAGTTTCCTAATATGTGCCAAATACAAAATTATTTGCCCTCTCATTATAGCTTTGAAAGCATCCCAAATAGTTTCCAAAGAGATTTCCTCTGAGGAATTGAACTGAAAATATTCATTCATTTTTAATTGAATTTCCTCTAGAAAGTTTGAATCTGCAAGCAATGTATTATCAAACCTCCACACAGGTCTATTAAAATCTTCTTCAGTAAACTGATATTCTATCCAAATTCGAGCATGATCCGACAAAAGAATCAGATCTGTGCTGACCTTCATAACTTGTTGGATTAAATTATCCGAAACAAAAAAATAATTATTGAAAATGATTTATGAACTAGGGAATAAAATGAAAATTTGTGGGCATTAAAATGGGAAATCCGCCATATATCCTTTAATCCACAGGACTGTATAAGGTTATCTAAACCTAAAGATTTTAATTGTTTACTGGGTTTTTGGTCAATTAATGGATCCTTGACTACATTAAAGTCTCTGGCTATAACTAAATTAGTCGTAGCCAGTGACATAATTATTTGTTGGAGTTTTTTAAAGAACTCAGGGTATGTTTTCCTGAACTCATATTAACATGAAGCCATCTACTCATAGGATCGGCCCTTACGTTATCAAATGTGGCAGAAAACTTCTTATTGATCAGGATTGCAACTTCTGCCTTTTTCCCAATTGCAGGAACAAAGAAACAGTGCTTTATCCAACCCCCTTCTAACTTAGCGGATTCAGTTATGGACAGGTGGGTCTCCTGTATGAAATATATATCTGCATTTTGATTTTTCAAAAAATTAAGGACCTTTTTCAGTTTTACCGGATGATTGAGACCATTAATGTTTAAAGAATAAAATTTTAAACCATTAGTGTTATTCCAAAATATTGATAAATAAGCCTTTAATTCCCTTATGACAAAATTTAAAATTATACTGTCCGCACACATCCCATATCCTTGTAAACCCCCCTCCCACCTCCCCCTAAGAGAATAACTCATGGTCAGCTTGAATGCCTATAGGCAGACCCAAAAATCCCCCCCCCCCCACATACACACTATCTCTATCCAGTATAAATAAAGAATACTATAGTAATTAAAAATAGACTCCTTCAAAACATAAAGATATCAGCAGTACTAGAAAACCTCCCAATAATTACCATCACCAAAATCTAACATTCACAAACATTTTCAAATTTGTTAGATTTTGAAAATAATAAGCCTTGCTTTAAAATTTACTAAGTAACATATTTCCAATAAGTTTGTTATTACCATCCCCCATTTCCCTCAACAGATATTTAAATACAGTAAAATATAGATATACGTATATCCAACCCTCACACCTTAATTGATGAACTAATGATTTTTCCTACTATAATAGATGGCAACATAAAGATATCAATTATATAAAATCAATCTTACCACCACTCATCAAATTAACCTTATGTTATCTTTATAATCCAAAGGAGAATATACCCCTCATAAATGTCTATGAAGTTTCTAAATAAACTCATAATCATGAATTAAATCTAAATCACATTTCTTTCCCTAGCATATCAAATTAGTAGAAATAATATAAGATTTATCATTCTAGGGAAACGTTTAGGGCTCCTTTTACGAAGGTGCACCAGCGTTTTTAGCGCACGCACCGGATTAACGCGTGCTAGCCGAAAAATTACCGCCTGCTCAAGAGGAGGCTGTAGCGGCTAGCGTGCAGCATTTTAGCGCACGCTATTCCGCGCGTTAAAGTCCTAACGCGCCTTCATAAAAGGAGCCCTTAGCCTTGCATCTAATATTAAATAAATTAACATTGGAATACAATGAAAAAAATCCTCTATCTCATCACTTCAACAGAAATATATATATATATATATATATATAAAAAATATATATTTGCTGAATAATTAATGTAAGTTTCAAGTTTATTTAAATCTTGATATACCGCTTTTTATAGTCAAAGCGGTTTCCAATTAATACAAAGTTTTAAAAAAATTTTTTAAATAAAATAAAGGGAACAAATTCACAATTACCATACAGACACAACATGATACAGATGGGCAAATGGGGAGGATACATTGCATAAAAGAAAGGGGAGGTAAAAAACAAAAGGCACAAAAGGAATCATTAATGTAAGGCCTGATGTCTGAGATTTTGAATTAAAAAATTAAGTATAAATCTCAAAAGCATCTTTGAAAAGAAATGTTTTAAGATTAGATTTAAAATGACTGAGATTCTTTTCTTGTCTGAAGGTCAAAGGTAAAGTATTCCACAGTGTGGGAGTGGTCACAGAGAAGATTGTTTTCCGTGTTGTATCATAAAACAGTTGGCATACTTGAAATGAATCTGTTATCCCCTCCCACCCAAAGTCAGAACAAAAAGAAATTATAGATATCAAATTAACAGACTACTCTATGCAAATGTCTTGAAAATTGTACCTCAAGTACTTAAATTAATTATAAGTATAGATTATTTAAATTATATGAATAAGACCAGATGTCCTCACTTTTTTTTTTTTTTAATCATTTCAGAACCGTAAAATTCTTACCCCCCCAACTGACTGATACATACACAGATTCAATTTAAACAAATCACAAGAAAGAAGAGCAAAAATTCATATGCAAAAGACTTCACATCTCTTTCTGGAAATTAAAGATCCTGATTTGCCCATACATGTAGCCCAGCAGTTAAAACTTCTTTTTTTTTGTTTCAGTTCAATAATTTTATTGAGTTATATCTAATATAATAAAACGCTAGGCCGCGCATGCGCACTTCCTATGTGTGCGCCGGTTTTCCGTGAGCTGTAGCGACACATAGGAAGTGCGCATGCACGGCTTACAGTCTGGAGCGGTGAGCGGTGGCTACTCTCACGATCCCCGCCTGCGTTTATTGCTCTTGACGTTGCCGCGATGTACAGACCCCCAGGTAGGACTGCGCATGCCCCTACAGTACTCTCTCCGCTCTCTCTCTTCCTCCCCCCCCAGACGGATGTCGGCTGTGGCGGCCCGAGTCGGATGTCGGCCGCGGCGGCCCGAGTCGGATGTCGGCTGCTGGCCGCGGCGGCAGGCCACAGCAGCCAAACCCGCAAAGCATTTTAACATAAGTAGGAAGGAAGGTATGAGGAAGGTATGGGGGGAGTAAAATACTGCACAGGGAAGTGGGGTAGGAGGGAAATGCTGCAACACACGGAAATGGTGGGGCAGAAAAGTAGTTGATGGACAGGGGAAGAGGTGCTTATGAACAGGGAGGGGGGGCAGAAAAATGAAGACAGGCCTACTGCTGGACAGATGATGGACAGGGGGAGGTAAAACAAAGGGAGAAGGGCTTCTGCTAGATAAGGTGAGCAGTGATGGGGTGGTGGAGGACACAGGGGAGGTAAAAGGAAGGGAGAATGGACAGGGGGAGCAGGCAAGGGGTGGTAGTGGACAGCCAAGGAAAAAAAAAAAAAAAGACAGACAGAAATACAGAATGTAACGGGCTATAAGACTAGTGTATATATATATATGTATATGTATGTATATGTAAAGAGCATTATAAATGGTAGCAATGCTTCCAAAAGGGAAGCATAAATGAAGAAAAACACAAGCCAAGTATATTAAAGTACAGTAAAATGGATGCATGGCGATGAAATGTCCAAGGAGTAAAACCAATACTGCTGTACAAGATCAAATGCACATATAATCAGTACAGTAATGAACCGCAAGGTAATGGCGGAATAGAAATCTCGTAATGTAATGTATAAGTAATAAAAGGTATGCCAGTTAGATGAAATATAAAGCGAAATAGGAAAATGGATGAGATATTTTAATGAAAAAACATCAAAGGTCAGAGTTACAATGTTCCAGGATTAAAGCCAAGGTTTTGGTGTAGGTGGATATCGAATTATGCCTTTCAGCTATATGTTGTTCAAATTTAACATGTAAGCAAACAGAATTCCACCAATGATTAAATTCAAGTTTTGAGGAATCTTTCCAGTTTTGAAGAATTATCTTAACAGCTATAAACAACAAGGTTATCAGAAGGCGGTCATTTTAAATGGGTGACGGGACTAAATCGCGCGAGACAACGGCGCGCTGACAACTGAGCGCAAGGTTGACGGCGCGCCAAAGAAAAGCACTATTTTAAAGGGCTCCGATGGAGGGTGTGGGGGGAACCCCCCGCCCACACTTTACTTAACAGACATTGCGCTGCCGTTGTGGGGGGTTTGGGGGGTTGTAACCCCCCACATTATACTTAAAACTGAACTTTTTCCCTAAAAAACAGGCAAAAAGTTCAGTTTCAAGTATAATGAGGGGGGTTACAACCCCCCAAACCCCCCACAACGCCAGCGCGATGTCTGTTAAGTAAAATAGGGGGGTTCCCCACCAACACCTCCCATCGGAACCCTTTAAAATTGTGCTTTTCTTCGGCGCACCGTCAACCTTGCGCTCAGTTGTCTGCACGCCGTTGTCTCGCGCGATTTTGTCTATGAACCTTTTAAATGCTGTAGTTCTTCCCTTTTCCCTATTTGTGTGTAGTTTATTTCCTTAGTCTCAGTCTATGGTTTTGTTATTTGTTGCTTTTTAATATTGTCTTGTTTTTAATATATCAATACTAATTTGTTTTGTTATTTTTAAAGATTCCCCTCTTTTATTATTGCTGTAAACCGCCTTGAAATTTGTATAAGCAGTATAACAAACTTTTTAATAAACTTGAAACTTGATAAAGGAGAGGTTAATGCAATAGAACCAGTGATGAAAATATCAAAGGTAAAAGGGTCAGATAGATGAAATATCTTAGTTATCATAGACCAGATTGCAGACCAAAAGGTTTGTACATGAGGACAGGAGAAAAGCATATGGTATAGGGAGCCATCCAGTGATTTACATGTCCAACAGCAACCATTGTTAGATCTGGATATTTTCGCTGATTTGCTGGGTGTCCAAATAGCCCTATGAAATCAAAGCCCTGCTATTCAAAAAATTTATCCAGATACCTTATCCCTCCCCCTCTTCCCTCTCCTTCCTGGTAAAATCCCCTCCCAAAGCCTCCACTTTGGTAATCTCTTCCTCCTCAAAATATCAACCAAGAATACAGATCCCTAAAATGTAATGCTCCCTCGAAATGTCCAGCATTCTTAATTGTAATCTTATTTGTAACCTTATTTGTAATATTACCTAGAAATGTCCAGTCATCTTACTATCTAATTTACAAGTTCTTCTGGAAATATCCAGCTATCTTACCTCTTTTGTAACCAAAAAAACAATTGTAACATTACTGGAAATGTCCAGTTAGTTCTTTTGTAATCCGCCTTGAACTGCAAGGTATAGGCGGAATAGAAGTCACTAATGTAATGTAATGTAATATGATAAAGAAAAAAGGCAGCTTGCAATAGGGAGACTGACCGTAAGGATTTTAAAATATGAGGCCAAATAGCAAGCCAGATTTCTTCAATAAAAGAGATTTGTAAAGCTGTGTTCCATTTGTCAATGGAGTCTGGTAGGGCAGGGTAGCATTTGGATTGTATAAATTTATACCATTTGGACGTTTGTCCTTTAGTGAAGTTATACGAAAATAACATGGAAAGTAAATCAGGAGACTTATGTAAGGAGGAGGAGTCTGAGAAACTAGATTTAAGGCAATGGTGTAGCTGTATCCAATTGAAATATTGTGATGGGGTATTTGAAATTTGGCCCGCGGTTAAAACTTTTAATAAACATTGAACAGCTATTGGAGTTGTGTGTTAGGCTGCACCTGAGAGAAGAGTCAGCTAGCAGTAGTACTGAGCATTAGCAAATGTGGTATAGAGCAGTGGTTCCCAACCTTGTCCTGGAGGACCACCAGCCAGTCAGGTTTCTGGGATAACCCTAATGAATATGCATGAGAGAGATTTGCATATAATGGAGTTGGCAGGCAAGCAGATCTGCTCCATGCATATTCATTAAGTCTATCCTGAAAACCTGACTGGCTGGTGGTACTCCAGGACAGGATTGAGAACCACTGGTACAGAGTGTGTGTCCTTGACATTCGTCTTTGTGGCAATTTGATATAAAGTCTGTCAGAAGACCTTTTTTGGAAAGGTGGGGTGTTTTTTTAAATTTATTTCGGTGTTACACATAGCCCTTTGAGGCAAGCTGAAACACAAGTCATTGAATAAAGTTGCTTCCTCACAAATTGGGTTCCTCGTTGTTCCAACCATGATCTTTCACTCTCTTATTATGTTCATCGATTCTAAGCAATTCCTCCATTGTTCAAATTCAAGTCTTAATAGGTTTGATGAGTTCCAGTGTCATCCTTTATATGTTGAGTCGGTACAGAATGAGCAAGAAAAAGTGTTAAGCTAATTCGAACTGTTTTCCTTTAACTTCAGATCTTCAGGTATATTCTTATTTTCTTAAAATTTGTACAAGCTGTCATTCCAACAATAGAATATGACTATACAAGGCATTTCACGATGTAATCGGAAGAGATCTCAGAAAAAAAAAATTGTGATAACCCTTTCTTATTTTTGTAGAAGTCTTTTACCTGCTGTAACCGTTACCTGTCCTCATATGTACCAGTTTACACAGTTTCCGTGATCAAAATCCTCTGAAATTATACTTGTGCATTAAAATGAACTATGTTTCACTACCAACTGTAGTTGTGTTGTTTGTTACATTTTATGTACTTTAACTTGGGTACAATTTAATAAATAAAATCTGTGTTAATCCTTTTTTTTCCTCTTATACTTGAATAAGAATCCAAAGTTTTACTAAGCATTTGTAAGGTACCAAACATGTTTTTGTTTTCTTAAATTTGGGGCAAGATGGCACTAGAGAGTGGGTGTGTTTGCTTGGAGCTCCAGGCAGGTGTGTCTCTGTAGTTTCTTCTAGGAAGAAACATAAGGGGTTGCAGCAAACCCCACAGCCCTGCAAAAAGCCATCGTCAAAGTGATTTGCCAACAGCTCATGGACTCAGCTGCTGCCATTGGGGAGCCATTGGGAGTAGCAGTGGCTTCTTTGGCAGAAGAATTATTAAGTCTAAGTGAGCAGACCACCCCACCAACAAGGACCTCCTCAGCATGGTGTGCGATGCCACTGAACCTGGAAAGGAATATGCAAGCACTGGAGATGGCTTCCCCGCTTTGTTGGTTAATCCAGGTGACGGTGGTGGAAGTCAGTGGGGTCAGATCAGCGGCCATTAAAGTGCAACAAAGATTCTTTAACACTGCTGGATAATAAGGCAAGCTCTCAAATTACTATGCTGCCTACTAGTGGGGGAGACGTACCATCCCCGACCGTGCTACTGGATTTGCTTATTCCTTCATTGAAGAAACTCGGTGGTGCCCTACAGAGTCTTTGAGAAGCTTTCTAAGCTTCATAAATCAATTTCCACTGTGACTGCCCTTTGGACATTTCACAGAAGATTTTGGCTCAGTCAGGGGAGGCGAAGTCCCATGAAAATAAATCGGAGAAATTAAGGAAAATTATAAAGATATAAGAGATGCAGGTAGAATTAAAGATAAGATGGCTTATCAATACAGGTTTTTATAGCAAGATCAACTCGGATGTGTGAAAATTCAATAATGCTCAAATGTACACTTTCACCAGAAAGACACAAGAAATGTCATATAAGATGTGAACAGTGCTGCTGTAGTTTAAATAAAAGGAGTTTCAAAAAAAATGGAGGAAAAGCCTCAGACTGGAACCCTCCCACCACCACAATGGTGGTCCAAGGTGGATGGGCGATCACCTCACTGGCAAAAAACCTCCATTTGCTCTCCCACAATATAAAAACTTTAAGCAGGGCTGTTTGTGCAAAAATGATAGAAGAAACTTTCAACTTATCTTCGGTTGATCAGGAGATGCGGTTTGGCGTCCCATTTAAAGTTTGATCGGATCGTTTTACACCCTGAGGCAGCAGACTTGTGAAACGCTGGCCACCGTCGGTGTACCGATCAACCGAAGATAAGTTGAAACTTTCTTCTATCATTTTTGCACAAACAGCCCTGCTTAAAGTTTTTATATTGTGGGAGAGCAAATGGAGGTTTTTTTTGCCAGTGAGGTGATCGCCCAACCACCTTGGACCACCATTGTGGTGGTGGGAGGGTTCCAGTCTGAGGCTTTTCCTCCATTTTTTTTTTTTTTGAAACTCCTTTTATTTAAACTACAGCAGCACTGTTCACTTCTTATGACATTTCTTGTATCTTTCTGGTGAAAGTGTACATTTGAGCATTATCAGTACAGGTTGACATTTAAACATTCTGCCATGTTCTAACTTTGGGTCTGAACTGCCCTAGTATAGCTGTGATACATCTCGGGGATTTGTTTGAGAAATTGAGGGTGTTTCTAGAACCCCATGTAGAAAGCACTTGCTGTGTCAGTCTGTGATTTTTTTTTTCTTTCTTTCTTTTTAAAGGTCAAAGCATATCTGTTCCTCTACTTTACCCTCTCCTTTTCCCTGATGTGTGGGTATTTGCATGGACACACAGGTTTGGTATGTGATATACTCTTTAGTCTTAAAGATCTAGTCAAGTTTTATATTTTTGTGGCGAAAATAGCTGTTTATCTTTTTCTGAGCTCCATGTTTCATAAAGTAGCTCTCTGCCCTCATTTATTTTATTTAGATTTGATATACTGCCTTTTCTGTTAAATTGCCCACTAGGGACAGGAGTTAGCTGGTGAGATGGACTCTGCTGAGGTGGCTCAGAAATGGACACAGGATCTGCATGTTTCTGTTACATCCGACATGATTAAACAGGGCATTCGACTGGGTCATAAGCGTATTTTGCGATCAACTGAGAAGGAACGGAATTGCACATTTTTCTTTGAGGGCCTTTTTTGCCCCTAATAGGGCATACAGAGCAAAACTGTGTGTGGGAGATCATTGTCTTAAATGTTTACAAGCACATGCTACACTCGGCCATATGTTCTGGCCCTTACGTATCTTCATTCTGGACACGACTAGTTGCTTATGTAGTGGGCATCTGGGGCTGCACATGGCGATCGCATCCCAATTTTCTCTTTACATTGACTGCTCGAGTACATCCAATACACCCTGGCTGTAAAGCTTTTCTTAGACGGACTTTCATGTGGGGGAGGAAATGCATTCTGACCTGCTGCCTTTCTCCACAACCGCCAACAATTTCTCATTGGAGAAACTTAATGATACAACAAGTCTTAATGGAGCGTTGAAACATCATTGACCTGGACTCACGAATGGGTCGCATGTTTGAACAAAGCTGGACGCCATTCTGTGCTACGTTGACTCCATATATTACAGCTAAGATTTGGCATTGATGTTAGAGAGTTGTGCGGGGACAGAAATCCCACCCGTCCCCATGAGAGATCCCTCCGTCCCCACCCGTCCCCGTGAGGAATCCCCTCCGTCCCCACCCGTCTCCGTGAGGAATCCCCTCTGTCCCCGCCTGTCCCTATAAACTTCAGAAATAGTTATTTCATTTAATTATGCTACTGAATTAAAGGCTCTGGTAGAACCCCCTTTTACAAATAAGCAAACACACTTTATTAATTTGGAAATATTAATAATAATAATTTAATAATAATTTATTGTTTATAAACCGTCAAAGCCAAGGTAGTTCGAGGCGGTTTACAATAAAGAAGAGCTGGACATACAGCGAAAAAACAATGAAGTCTTTGAGTACAATACAATGCAGTGCAGTATAGAAGAGCTGGACATACAGCGAAAAAAGAAATAATGAAGTCTTTGAGTACATGGCTGTTTGTATAGATTAAGGTAACCTTGTAGGGACGGGTTTACAATAAGAGTAAGTCAAAGGGGAGCAAGTCGTACAGAGGGGTAAGCAGTGAAGGTTTTGGGAGAACTTGGTCAATGGGAAGTAGGTCGAGGAGATTTACGAAGAAGGGTAGGTCATAAAGTGAGGGGAAGTAGTGAAGACTTTAGGCATTCCTGGTCACGAATCGGTTGAAGAGGTCGGTTTTGATTAGTTTTCTGAAGTTGAGGTAGGATGAGGAGTTCATGATGGTGCTGCTTAGCCAGTCGTTCTGTAAGCTTGCTTGGAAGGCAAGCGTTCTGTCAAGGAATCTTTTGTATCGGCAGGTCTTTATTATAGGGTTGCTGAACATGCGTATTCTGCGTGTAGGCCTGGTGGAGCGGTCTAGTTTGAAGTGGGAGACCAGATACATACTTTGTAAATGGGTGGGAGACCAGGTACATACTTTGTAAATGGGTTTCTACCAGAGCCTCTAATCATCAATAATAATAAAAAGCTAGAGGCGCATGCGCTCTTAAAAATTCGTTAGCGCTGGCGCCCTGAGGTGTGCTTCTGTGGCAACATTCTAAACCTCAGGGTGCATGCGGGGGCTGAAGGCGCGCGACTGTGCTCTCCAAACCTGGCTCCAGCGGCCCTCCACAAACCTCCCAGCTCCAGCGGCGTAGGCAGCATTATAAACACGCTGCTTCGCCCTTCTACTGCCGATTTCCTCTGCCGTCGTCTCTGATGACATCATCGGAGACAGACGCGGCAAAGGAAATCGGCAGTAGAAGGCCGAAGAGCAGCGTGTTTAAAGTGCTGCCTACGCGGCTGGAGCCTTGAGGTTTGTCGGCGGTGGGAGGGTCAGGAGCAGGCCAGATCGAGCAGGACAAGGTAGTAAAGAAGGGGGAGAGGCCGAACGGATCAGGGAAGAGAAGGTAAGAGAAGGGAAAGGGGGATGGGGAAAATGCTGCTACTGTTTCTGCACAGGAAAGGGGGGGGAGATAGGAGGGAAATGCTGCTGCTGCTGCATAGGGAAGTGGGATGGAAATGGGGAAAAATGACAGACAGACAGACAGCGGGAGGGAGACAGACAGAAAGAAAGACAGGGGCAGGGAGAGGGCCAGAAAGACAGACAGAGAAAGGGGGCCAGAGAGAGAGTCAGCGGGAGAGGAAAAGGGGGCTGCTTTGGGGGGAGGGGTGTGCTTGAGGCAAACAGCTTTGCTCTGGGGGGGAAGACAGAAGGGGCCATGGAGAGACAGGGAGAGGGAATGGGGGCTGCTTTGGGGGGAGGGGTGTGCTGGGGGGGAGACAGAAGGGGCCATGGAGAGATAGGGAAAGGGGGCTGCTTTGGGGGGAGGTGTGCTGGAGACAGATAGCTTTGCTTGGAGGGAGGGGGGAGACAGAAGATACAGACAGCGGCCAAGGAGAGAGAGATAAAGAAACACAGACAGACAGACACATCTATTCTAGCACCCGTGGGCTTAAAGACTAGTGTAAATATAAATACTCAGCTGATGAGAACCCCCAAGCTGTCAGCTAAGGACTTCCTTTGCAGTTGGCCTTGGGTCCCTTTTGCCAAGCTTGGCAGGCAGCAGTAGCGTCCCTGAGTTACAGATGCTGGCATCTCAGTGGCTCATGGATGTTGCCAGCGACTGCTGTCCTTGGTGGAGGGGAGTTCTGGCTGTCTCTAAAGGGGGTCCTCTGCTGGCGGTGCTTGGGGATCCCCACCAGCCACAGCAAGGGTCAGCAAGTACTTCAACACTGTAGAAATAAAACCAGAAATGCATTTCCTTTTCTTTTGAACACAATACAAAGACATCTGCTATATACATTTCCCAAAGCTAACATATTTTAGTCAATAAATTCCGTTTTTTACCTTTGTTGTCTGGAGACTTATTTTTCCATAAAGTTGGACCCAGTTTCTTTTTTCTGCTTTGCCATCTTCTGTAAATTCTTGTTGCTGTCCATTGGTTCCTCCAACTATGGTCCAGCATTTATTCCCTTTCTCATCTTTTGCCCCTGCCCACCAGTCCCATGCCCAACATTTCTCCTTCTGTCACCCCTCTCCAACACCATGCCACATCTCTCCCTCCATTCCCTTCACCACTATGTCCAACATTCCTCCCTCTTGCATCCATTTCAATCTGTCCGTTCCACCACAATATTTCTCTCTCAACTGTATCTCACTCCCTCCCTATGACCAAAAATTCTCCTTTCTTCCATTCCCCGTGTACACAACCATCTCTTTCCCTCCCTTCCTCATCTGCCAGCAAATTACCATCCAAATATAATAATAACAGTTTATATACTGCAGGACCATGAAGTTCTATGCGGTTTACAATGGTTAAAAGATATTACAAATTAAGTAGAATTAACAAGGTTAGAAGCTAGTTATTAACAGCGCTAGAGATCAGTTATTGTGGAGTAGGATTCTACAGGTTAGTTGCCTAAATACTTCAAGAACAGGTATGTTTTTAGGTGTTTCCTAAATTCCCCATAAGTAGTAGGCGTTAGCAATTGTTCCAGATCTTTGCCCCATAATGCCACTTGATCATAGTTGCAATTTCATTGGAAAGAAAAGTAAAAACAGTATCATATCAGCATATACATTACATAATCAAGTCAGTATGAAATGACTTCTAAAAGGGAATGTTTACCCAATATTTTTAGATATATATTAAAAAAAAATAATAATAATTACTTCTGGTATAATGTCAACATTTTGCATGCTGTCAAAAATGAAATAATTTTAAAACACACTTTGCCAGTTAAAAGTTTCTGTTTAATCCATTTAAGAGATCAGCCAATAGAAGGCAACATACAGTATATATAGCTCTGCAATACTGTTTTTAACATTCCATCATGCTGTGTGCCACTTCACATGTTCTATAAACAAAGGAACATCTGTGATTTTCAAATACTGCTGTGTGACCTTAAGTAAGAATACCAACTCATTGCTGTTACATTACATTACATTACTGATTTCTATTCCGCCTCAACCTTGCAGTTCTGGGCGGATTACAAAAGAGACAACTGGACATTTCCAGGATAATTACAGAGAGAATTCTGGTCATTTCCAGGAGAAGTTACAAGAATAATGGAGCTGTATATTTCAAGAGCTACAAGATGCTGTACAAATAGGCAATAGTGCAGATCCAGTATATATACCGTTAGGGAAGCAGTTGACATGCTTGAGGCTAGAGAGAAGGGAACTGGTGAAGGGGGGAGGAGAGGGGAGTTGCGTTGAGGGGGGTCCGGTTGGGGTTAAGCCATCTGTATAATTTTTTGAATAGGTGGGTTTTGATTTCTTTGCGAAAATATTTGTAGTCGTTTGTTGTTATCAGCAGGTTGGAGATAGTGTGGTCCAGTTTCGCTGCATACGTCGTCAGCAGACTGTCAAATAAACAAGTTATTAGGTTTATATTTCTTGATACACTGCCATTACTGAAAACATATCAAAGCCAAGTTCAATCAATCTATCTTTGGTTACCACTATGTGCCTTTCTAAATGCTTTCTCATTTAAACCTTGCTTGTAAAACCTGGCTATTCTCAAAACTGTAACACTTCCCCCCTCTTAGGCCTCTCACCTTCCCCCTTTACACCTAACTCTTTAATCTCTCCACTCTAGTTCCTCTCTCATCTTTCTTCCTGTAAACCGTGCCGAGCTCCGCATTCGTGGAGATGGTGCGGTATATAAACCCAAGGTTTAGTTTAGTTTAGTGTTTGGTGGAATTTTTCTTTTAGATGGGACCTGCCGAAAAGGTGTATTTCTGCGGGCAGGTTTTACACCATGCTGGGAAAAGCAAGTGGTTACAAATGTAACATTGCGCCTTGTAGTTGTTGCGGCTGCTGTAGGGGTACCAAGCCGTCGCTGCAAAGAACTCTCACCAGGGGCCCGTACCATAGTTTTCCGCCGTTTCACATTGCTAGCACCGGACATGGTAAAATACTAGAAAAGCCACAGCAGCACAACCGCCACACCCGCACCACTCCGCCAGCCACAAGGCTCATCTTTTATTTCCTGCCTGCACTGCCACAGCACATAGCCGACCGGAAGTCTTCCCCGATGTCAGCACTGATGTCGGAGGGAGGGCTTAAGCAAAGCCCTTCCTACGACGTCAACGCTGACATCAGGGAAGACTTCTGGTCAGCTATGTGTGCTGGGACAGGGCAGGTAAGAAAAGAAGATGAGCCTCGCAGCTCGAGATGCAACAAACCCCGCAGGATCCCTGCGACCCTAGGGGCATCCCCGCGACCCTAGGGGGCGTCCCCACGGGATCCCCACGACCCTAGGGGGCGTCCCCACGGGATCCCCGCGACCCGAAGGGGGAACCCGTGGGATTCCCGTTGTCCCCGTTCCTGTGCAGTTCTCTAATTGATGTACTTATGTTTTTTGTGTATGCAAAACTTAGGAACCCTATGGTAATTGTGGCTCCCTGGGAGGGGTTGGTTGCTGTTCTTATAGTTATATGAGCTTGTTTGATGTTTGTCTTACTATATTATGCTGTGTCTGTTTATTCTGGAAATAAAAACATAAAAGATTCAACTCGAGCAGAACAGATAGGCTCCCTACAATTTGCTTGTAGAGAGTAAGACTGAGGAGGTAAAGCATGAAAACAAAAACAGTAGGCTCTCTACAACCCTCGCAGCTAATGAAGATTTAACCCGCTGGTCATGACTAGAGAATGACACGGTGACAAAATTCATCACCATTCCCGTCCCCGCGGGAAACCATCTTCATGTCATTCTTTAAGGAGAGAAGGAAGAATCAGAGTATGAATGGCCACAACCACTGACCCACAAGTTTTGCTTTGAAGAATGCTGGTGTAGAAGGACAGAGGATAAAATAGACACTTTTGTCACCGTGTCATTCTCTAGTCATGACTACCAGTCTTGTTGCACAAGAAATGGAGATTACTTGTGGACTTCTTGGACTACCTGAATGGACCCTGGAATCTTTTGTTTTCCTTTTGAAGTGGGCTTAACTTGTAAGGTATTTTGTACTATATTGATAATAATAATAATTTATTCTTGTATACCGCCAAAGCCATAATAGTTTGAGGCAGTTTACAATGAGAAGTACTAGACAATCGGTGAAAAAAATACAATACAAATCATCAGAAATACATACGAGATAAAAGGATAAAAAATTTAAACAATAAATCATTAGGTCACAATATGTTCAGAACTGCTCTTTACAAAGCTAGTTTGAGAGAGAAATAAGCCTGAAAACGCCTTACCATTGCCTGTGAAAGGGCAGGCAATGAAACACAGGCTGTTCATGACTTTTAATCTAAAAGTAAATCTAACAAAAACTAGAATAGTTCCGTTTTCAATAAAGGAAGCATTGAAATTGGAAACTTTTTTCTGGTTAAAAAGCAAGGTGTAAAACCTCAGGGTAGCAGATTTATTTAAAATACAGAATCTATTACATTTATTTTGTCCTGCTTTTTAATTTTAATGTTTCAAACGCCCTACAGATGTTATATGCCTGGGTGTCATCGGTTTTCACACTCACCAAACTCTGGAAGTGTTCACTGAAGAAGGTATGCCACTCTTCTGCCAGCAGGGGGCACACCTGTAGCAGCAGCTGCTTTCCTTCACCTGGCATGCCAAATTCTGCTTGCCATGAGTCAGGGTCAGCCCAATAAATTGTAGGTTCACTGACTTTTCCCCTAACATAGAAACATAGAAATAGACGGCAGATAAGGGCCCACGGCCCATCTAGTCTGCCCACCTTAATGTCCCTCCCCTACCTTTGCCCTGTGAATAGATCCCATGTGCCGATCCCATTTGGCCTTAAAATCAGGCACGCTGCTGGCCTCAATCACCTGTAGTGGAAGACTATTCCAGCGATCAACCACTCTTTCAGTGAAAAAGAATTTCCTGGTGTCACCTCGTAGTTTCCCGCCCCTGATTTTCAACGGATGCCCTCTTGTTGTCGTGGGACCCTTGAAAAAGAAGATATCTTCCTCCGCCTCGATGCGGCCCGTAAGATACTTGAACGTCTCGATCATGTCCCCCCTCTCTCTGCGCTCCTCGAGCGAGTATAGCTGTAATTTGTCAAGCCGTTTTTCGTATGGTAGATCCTTGAGTCCCGAGACCATCCGGGTGGCCATTCTTTGCACAGACTCCAGTCTCAGCACATCCTTGCGATAATGCGGCCTCCAGAATTGCACACAGTATTCCAGGTGGGGCCTCACCATGGATCTATACAATGGCATAATTACTTCCGCCTTACGACTGACGAAACCCCTTCGTATGCAGCCCATGATTTGTCTTGCCTTGGATGAAGCCTGCTCCACTTGATTAGCAGACTTCATGTCCTCACTGACGATTACCCCCAAGTCTCGTTCTGCTACCGTTTTTGCTAGGATCTCGCCATTAAGGGTATAAGACTTGTATGGATTCTGGCTGCCCAGGTGCATAACTTTGCATTTTTTGGCATTGAAGTTGAGTTGCCATGTCCTAGACCATCGCTCCAGTAGGAGTAGGTCGTGCATCATGTTGTCGGGCACTGAATCTTCGTCTGTTGTGCAGACCCTGAGCTTAGCATTGATGCTTTTCATAAATAATCTACATTTTATTTTCTTATTGAAATAAGAAAATACAGTATATGCATACTATTTTAACATGTTTATTGAAAGATATCATACACTTGATTCACACAAGGAGAAAAAGCCTGGTTCTTAACCAGGTTCAAATTCCACTGCTGCTCCTTGTGATCTTTTGCAATTCATCTAATACCCCATCGCCTCAAGTATAAGCTTAGGCTGGCTTTTTACAAAGTTGCGGTGGAGGTTGCTACTACAGGCCGGCAAGGTAAATGTTCAAACCCTCACAAAATTTCTGAGTGTCGGAGCATTTACCTCATGGCTCACAATAGAAGCTTCTTCCACGGCTTTGTATAGGGTTACCAGATTTTCCAGAATGAAAATTTGGACCCCTGGCCACGCCCCAGCTGCCTTCTGCCCGGCCCCACCCCATTCCACCCCCGGCCCGGCCCCTCAACCGGTTCACTTGTCGAAAGCGCATCTGCGCATGCGCTGGTGTGACACAATGACATCACACGCACGTACGTGACATCACCGTGTTGCATCTGCGCAGGCACAGGCGTCGGACAAAGTGCCGGATTTTGAAAAGCTGGCCAGACCCCCAGACATGTCCTCGAAAAGGAGGATATGTTTGGGGAAATCCGGACATCTGGTAACCCCCTAGCTTTGTAAAAGGAGTTCTTACCTAGTAAAGCAGGGGTGCCCAAAAGGTCGATCGCGATCGACCCGTTGATCACAAAGGCAGCATGAGTCGATCACGGAGCCCATCCAGGGCTCCATGATAGACTCGTCTAGCCTTTGTGTTCTCTCTGTTCCCCGACGCTACAACAGGCCAGCAGCGACTACAGAAGCGCTGGACAAGCCAGCCTCACCCCTCCCCCCTGACGTCAATTCTGACATCAGAGAGGAAGTTCCAGTCCAGCCAATCGCTACCTGGCTGGTCCAGAACTTCCTCTCTGATGTCAGATTTGACATCGAGGGGGAAGGCTGCTGGCTTGTTGCGGCATCGGGAAACAGGGAGAACTCGGCGGCATCAGCGGCGGTGGTTTGGGGGCCTGTTTCCAGATGATAGCCCCGGTGGTGGCCTGGGGAGAAATAAAGGGGAGACATAAAACAGGGAGACAGAAAGACAGGAAGGCAAAACAGGGAGACAGAAAGAAAGAAAGGGGGGCATGGAGACAGAAAGAATGAAAGGGGAGGGGGCAGGGAGAGAGGAAGGAAAAGGGGAGGGAATGGAGGGTGGCAGGGGGCAGACAGGGCGAGAAAGTTGGACTCATGGAAGGACAGAGATGTTGGTTGGGGAATGGAGTGAGGTCTGGAGGAGACGAAGCATGCAGGAGGCAGAAAGGAGGGAAGAAATATTGCATGCACAGTCAGAAGAAGAAAGGGCAACCAGAGACTCATGAAATCACCATACAAGAAAGTTAGGAAAAATGATTTTATTTTAAATTTAGTGATCAAAATGTGTCCATTTTGAGAATTTATATCTGCTGTCCATATTTTGCACTATGGCCCCCTTTTACTAAACCGCAGTAGCGGATTTTAGCGCAGGGAGCCTATGAGTGTCGAGAGCAGCGCGGGACATTCAGCGCAGCTCCCTGCGCTAAAAACTGATATCGCGGTTTAGTAAATAGGGAGGGGGGTATATTTGTCTATTTTTGTATAGTTGTTACTGAGGTGACATTGCATAAAGTCATCTGCCTTGACCTCTTTGAAAAAAACCTCCAAATATAAATGATAATTAAAATTTTCTCTGTGTACAGTGTGCTTTATGTTTTTTAAAATTTTATTGTTGGTAGGTAGATCATTTTGACTTGGTCATTTTAAAAGTAGCTCGCAAGCCAAAAAAGTGTGGGCACCCCTGTAGTAAAAAGGCTTGCCAAACTGTTGGTTATGACCTGCCCCAGTACTTAAGCACCTCACGGAGTCAAAAGTTCACTGCAGCTATGCCCATGGGATTTCAGTGTGAAAAAGTTTGGTAAGCACCTATACCTAGGGCAGACATGGGCAACTCTGGTCCTCAAGGGCTTGGATCCAATTGGGTTTTCAGGATTTCCCCAATGAATATGCATAGAAAGCAGTGCATGCAAATAGATCTCATGCATATTCACTGGGGTCCTGAAAACCCAATTGGATTCCGGCCCTCGAGGATTGGAGTTGCCCATGTCTGGCCTAGGGTTACCGTATGGCTTCATAAAAGGGAGGATGGACTGAGACATCCGGGTTTTACTTCCACTGAAAGCAATGGAAGTAAAACCCCACTCTCTCAATCCATCTTCCTTTTTCTGGAGCCATATGGTAACCCTACCTATACCGAGTGTACCAGAACATAATTCACTTTGAGATATTGGCTCGGGGTTTTTTTTTTCTTCTTTGTCATGGAGAATTTATTCCAAAACAAACCTTGTGCAATCATAAAGGTATGTTTTGCTTTTAGTGTTGTGTAACATAATTTGTCCAAGATATACATGTGTGCATGTTTAAAAAAAAGTGCTGTTTAAAATTATTATGCAAGAGTTGCAAAAAAGAAAGCAAATGTGATGTCACAGAAAAAAAAATAGCTCACAATGGATCTCAATATTATTGGCAAACATAAGATTCTAATGCAGGGGTAGGGAACTCCGGTCCTCGAGAGCCGTATTCCAGTCGGGTTTTCAGGATTTCCCCAATAAAGATGCATTGAAAGCAGTGCATGCAAATAGATCTCATGCATATTCATTGGGGAAATCCTGAAAACCCGACTGGAGTACGGCTCTCGAGGACTGGAGTGCCCTACCCCTGTTCTAATGTGTCATAATGGGGAGGGAGAACAAAGGAGAAGCTGCAACTGTGCAAATATAATATAATGAATCGAAATAAAT